>NW_027453986.1:0-300000 GCF_040206685.1 Ascaphus truei
ATCCACTTCCTCTCCAATCTCCAATAGGGCGCACGTCCCAAATATGAATCTACCTCGAACCAACCCTTGAGGACCAGAAATGATGCATACCATCGCGACAACCTCTGCAACATGAATTGAAGTTAGAAAGGAGTTATGAAGAATCTGGACTATACGTTTTGAACATTTTGAACTTTTTCACCACATGAGAGCTCCGCGTCGAAATCACCTATACAAGTATTTTTCTAATATCAAATGTCTGTGTAAACCCATGCTCATGCATATTTGATATACTCTCGTCATCCGCTGGAATATACTTTTGCAATATATTTTAAACAATGACTCTACACTTAACTGAATACCGCACTATCCACAGTGTGGTAGAGATATTAGGGTTTTGAAGTAGCAATTTCGATATGCGGCCACTTGGTGGCAGCATTGTATTACAAATGAAATATCTTTTAACTAACACGGAGATATTGAGTGGTACATTTTAGATAGCTGAATGAGGAAACCAAGATTTTGGGTGTCTAGGTTGTTCTACCCTTATGTCAGATGTAGTGGCTATAAACAGTTAAGGTTTTTTAACCATCTTGATAATAATAATATTATATTTTTTCCGTCAAATATGTAATTCGTTATAACTTTTGTCACATAAATATATTTTTTGCTGTAATACACTCTGGCACATTTTTAAGTTACTTTAAAGGGATGTGTGCCACACTACCAAGATTGCTTAACTTTTACCATTAGGTTATGACAGTGTTGAGGTAATTTTCACATCCAGCCACATGGTGGCACTATTGTTTTACATATGTAAAGATTTTAACCAACAGAGAATGGTTTTAAAAATACTGCACACGGAGGAACTAAAAGATTCCAAATCACACAAATACCCCAATCAAATTCCAATTTCCACCGTTTTTTATTAAACTTAAAATGCTTCTAAGGACAAATACAATGATCATCTCTAAGTATTTTTTAAAATGTAGTTTTTATAATGTATTGATTTATTTTAATATATGCTTATCTAATTTTAATATATGCTTATCTAACCCATTATTTATATTTACAGGCACATCTCACTATCCCTGACATTAGGGGCTTCCAAAGGTAGCTCCTATAAAGAGATATAACCGTCTAAATTTAAACCATGCCCTTAATCCAGGTGTTTCTCCAATTAAACTAATGGGGGCACCTATAAATGCAGCACACAATGAGCATCCGGCAGGAACCTGACAAAGCTTATTGCGAAACGCGTAGTTCCCTGCCGGAGCTCATTGACAGAGGGACCCAGCACACTGCAGGACATCCGGTTCAGATCCCCCTTTCCGGTTCCGCTGCCGGACGCGCCAGTTGGAGCAAAAAACGGAGGAGGAGATCGTGCAGGAGTGCTCTGAGCGGATGATGCTGGGCAAGTGATTTTGTATATTCGTTTAGTGTGAGAGTCCTTTTTTGTGTTTGCTTCAGTACATCACATACTGTTTAGTTCATTGTGTTATCGTGTCATATATTGTTTTATACCTTTTAAGCACCACAACATGTATGCATAGTGTATGCACATGTCTTCACTGTTAACCCATTAAAGACCTTTTAATTCATTTTGACTTTTGGTTTGCACATTGCTTTTTGGTCATTTGGGATACGGGGAGAGGAGACACTCACACACCACACCCATCGGGGGACAACTCTGCTGAAACAACAGGACACCATCCATACAGGACATTACCCTCTGAGGGCAAGGACTCACATCAGGCCGTGTGAGTTTAATGTATATCTGAGACTCCAGTATATGAGTCTGTATTTACCCACACCAGTCAGCGTTGAGGGAGAGTCACCACACAAGCCCGTGTGAGTCACTGGATCCATATATTCTATGTATTCTGTGATTAGTTAGTGGGAACCCACCATCCATCCCACCACCGTCCACTCCTACCCCACCCCCCTACTCCCCCTTCCCACTCCCCCCCTCCCCTTTTTTTCCCCCCAATCCCCCAATGTGGACATGATACACTAATATCGTGTTTTATTCTTTTATTCTAGTCACCCCGTCACCCCAGTCAGTCACCCCGTCACCCCCCCCCAGTCAGCCACCCCCCCCAGTCAGTCACCCCCCCCCCCGAGTCCGTCATGCCTCCCCCCCCAGTCAGTCATGCCTCCCCCCCCCCCAGTCAGGCCACCCCCCCCAGTCAGTCACCCCCGCCCCAGTCAGTCACCCACCCTCTCTCTCTCTGTGTATCACCCACCCTCTGTGTGTGTCACCCACCGTTTCTCCCCTCTGTGTCTCCCCCCTCTGTCTCTCCACTCTCTCTCCCCCCCACACTCTCTCTCACCCCCACACTCTCTCTCTCACCCCCACACTCTCTCTCCCCCCCACACTCTCTCTCCCCCCCACACTCTCTCTCTCTCCCCCCACACTCTCTCTCTCTCCCCCCACACTCTCTCTCTCTCCCCCCCACACTCTCTCCCCCCCACTCTCTCTCTCTCCCCCCCACTCTCTCTCTCTCCCCCCCACACTCTCTCTCTCCCCCCCACACTCTCTCTCTCCCCCCCACACTCTCTCTCTCCCCCCACACTCGTCTCCCCCCCACACTCTCTCCCCCCCACACTCTCTCTCCCCCCACACTCTCTCTCTCCCCCCCACACTCTCTCTCTCCCCCACACTCTCTCTCTCTCCCCCCCACTCTCTCCCCCCCACACTCTCTCCCCCTCACACTCTCTCCCTCTCCCCCCACACTCCCTCCCTCTCCCCCCCACACTCCCTCCCTCTCCCCCCACACTCTCTCTCTCCCCCCCACACTCTCTCTCTCCCCCCCCACACTCTCTCCCTCTCCCCCCCACACTCACTCCCTCTCCCCCCCACACTCTCTCTCTCCCCCCCACACTCTCTCTCTCCCCCCCCACACTCTCTCTCTCCCCCTCACACTCTCTCCCTCTCCCCCCCCACACTCTCCCCCCCACACTCTCTCCCCCCCACACTGTCTCCCCCCCACACTCTCTCCCCCCCACACTGTCTCCCCCCCACACTCTCTCCCCCCCCACACTCTCTCCCCCCCACACTCTCTCCCCACCCACACTCTCTCTCTCTCCCCCACACACTCTCTCTCTCCGCTCTCTCGCTCTCTCGCTCTCTCTCTCCCACGCGCGCTCTCCCACGCGCTCTCTCCCCCACACACTCTCTCTCTCCCCCACACACTCTCTCTCTCCCCCACACACTCTCTCTCCCCCACACACTCTCTCTCTCCCCCACACTCTCTCTCTCCCCCGCACACTCTCTCTCTCCCCCCCACACTTTCTCTCTCCCCCCCACACTTTCTCTCTCCCCCACACTCTCTCCCCCACACTCGCTCTCTCTCCCCCACACTCGCTCTCTCTCCCCCACACTCTCTCTCGCTCTCTCTCTCCCACGCGCGCTCTCTCTCCCACGCGCGCTCTCTCTCCCACGCGCGCTCTCTCCCCCACGCTCTCTCTCTCTCCCCCACACACTCTCTCTCTCTCCCCCACACTCTCTCTCTCTCTCCCCCCACACTCTCTCTCTCTCTCCCGCACACACTCTCTCTCCCCCCCACACTTTCTCTCTCCCCCCCACACTTTCTCTCTCCCCCCCACACTTTCTCTCTCCCCCACACTCTCTCTCTCCCCCACACTCTCTCTCCCCCACACTCTCTCTCCCCCACACTCTCTCCCCCACACTCTCTCTCTCCCCCACACTCTCTCTCTCTCCCCCACACTCTCTCTCTCCCCCACACTCTCTCTCTCTCCCCCCACACTCTCTCTCTCTCCCCCCACACTCTCTCTCTCTCTCTCCCCCACACTCTCTCTCTCTCCCCCACACTCTCTCTCTCTCCCCCACACTCTCTCTCTCTCCCCCACACTCTCTCTCTCTCCCCCACACTCTCTCTCTCTCCCCCACACTCTCTCTCTCCCCCACACTCTCTCTTTCCCCCACACTCTCTCTCTCCCCCACACTCTCTCTCTCCCCCACACTCTCTCTCTCCCCCACACTCTCTCTCTCCCCCACTCTCTCTCTCTCTCCCCCACACTCTCTCTTTCCCCCACACTCTCTCTCTCCCCCACACTCTCTCTCTCCCCCACACTCTCTCTCTCCCCCACACTCTCTCCCCCACTCTCTCTCTCTCTCCCACACTCTCTCTCTCTCTCACCCACACTCTCTCTCTCTCACCCACACTCTCTCTCTCACCCACACTCTCTCTCTCTCCCCCACACTCTCTCTCGCTCTCTCGCTCTCTCTCCCACGCGCGCTCTCTCTCCCACGCGCGCTCTCTCTCCCACGCGCGCTCTCTCTCCCACGCGCTCTCTCTCTACCACGCTCTCTCCCCCACGCTCTCTCTCTCTCCCCCACACACTCTCTCTCTCTCCCCCACACTCTCTCTCTCTCCCGCACACACTCTCTCTCCCCCCCACACTTTCTCTCTCCCCCCCACACTTTCTCTCTCCCCCCCACACTTTCTCTCTCCCCCACACTCTCTCTCTCCCCCCACACTCTCTCTCCCCCACACTCTCTCCCCCACACTCTCTCTCTCCCCCACACTCTCTCTCTCTCCCCCACACTCTCTCTCTCCCCCACACTCTCTCTCTCTCCCCCCACACTCTCTCTCTCTCCCCCCCACACTCTCTCTCTCTCTCCCCCACACTCTCTCTCTCTCCCCCACACTCTCTCTCTCCCCCACACTCTCTCTCTCTCCCCCACACTCTCTCTCTCTCCCCCACACTCTCTCTCTCCCCCACACTCTCTCTCTCTCCCCCACACTCTCTCTTTCCCCCACACTCTCTCTCTCCCCCACACTCTCTCTCTCCCCCACACTCTCTCTCTCCCCCACACTCTCTCTCTCCCCCACACTCTCTCTCTCCCCCCTCTCTCTCTCTCTCCCACACTCTCTCTCTCTCGCCCCCACACTCTCTCTCGCCCCCACGCTCTCTCTCTCACCCACACTCTCTCTCTCTCTCACCCACACTCTCTCTCTCTCACCCACACTCTCTCTCTCACCCACACTCTCTCTCTCTCCCCCACACTCTCTCCCCCCCACACTCTCTCCCCCCCACACTCTCTCCCCACCCACACTCTCTCTCTCTCACCCACACTCTCTCCCCACCCACACTCTCTCTCACCCACACTCTCTCTCTTTCCCCCACACTCTCTCTCTCCCCCACACTCTCTCTCTCCCCCACACTCTCTCTCTCCCCCACACTCTCTCTCTCCCCCACACTCTCTCTCTCTCCCCCCACACTCTCTCTCTCCCCCACACACTCTCTCTCCCCCACACACTCTCTCTCGCTCTCTCGCTCTCTCTCCCACGCGCTCTCTCCCCCACACACTCTCTCCCCCACACACTCTCTCTCTCTCCCCCACACACACTCTCTCTCCCCCACACACACTCTCTCTCCCCCACACACTCTCTCTCTCTCCCCCACACACTCTCTCTCTCTCTCCCGCACACTCTCTCTCTCCCCCCCACACTTTCTCTCTCCCCCCCACACTTTCTCTCTCCCCCACACTCTCTCTCCCCCACACTCTCTCCCCCACACTCGCTCTCTCTCCCCCACACTCTCTCTCGCTCTCTCGCTCTCTCTCCCACGCGCGCTCTCTCTCCCACGCGCGCTCTCTCTCCCACGCGCTCTCTCTCTACCACGCTCTCTCCCCCACGCTCTCTCTCTCTCCCCCACACACTCTCTCTCTCTCCCCCACACTCTCTCTCTCTCCCGCACACTCTCTCTCTCCCCCAACACTTTCTCTCTCCCCCCCACACTTTCTCTCTCCCCCCCACACTTTCTCTCTCCCCCACACTCTCTCTCTCCCCCACACTCTCTCCCTCCCCCACACTCTCTCTCTCTCCCCCACACTCTCTCTCTCCCCCACACTCTCTCTCTCCCCCACACTCTCTCTCTCTCCCCCCACACTCTCTCTCTCTCCCCCCACACTCTCTCTCTCTCCCCCCACACTCTCTCTCTCCCCCCACTCTCTCTCTCTCTCTCCCCCCCACACTCTCTCTCTCTCCCCCACACTCTCTCTCTCTCCCCCACTCTCTCTCTCTCTCCCCCACACTCTCTCTTTCCCCCACACTCTCTCTCTTTCCCCCATACTCTCTCTCTCCCCCACACTCTCTCTCTCCCCCACACTCTCTCTCTCCCCCACACTCTCTCTCTCCCCCACACTCTCTCTATCTCGCCCCCACACTCTCTCTCTCTCGCCCCCACACTCTCTCTCTCTCGCCCCCACACTCTCTCTCGCCCCCACGCTCTCTCTCTCTCACCCACACTCTCTCTCTCTCTCACCCACACTCTCTCTCTCTCACCCACACTCTCTCTCACCCACACTCTCTCTCACCCACACTCTCTCTCTCACCCACACTCTCTCTCTCCCACACTCTCTCTCTCTCTCCCACACTCTCTCTCTTCCCCACACTCTCTCTTCCCCACACTCTCTCTCTCCCCCACTCTCTCTCTCCCCCTCTCTCTCTCTCGCCCCCACACTCTCTCTCTCCCCCACACTCTCTCTCTCCCCCACACTCTCTTTCTCCCCTACACTCTCTTTCTCCCCCACACTCTCTCTCTCCCACACTCTCTCTCTCTCCCACACTCTCTCTCTCCCCCACACTCTCTCTCTCCCCCACACTCTCTCTCTCCCCCACACTCTCTCTCTCCCCCACACTCTCTCTCTCCCCCACACTCTCTCTCTCCCACACTTTCTCTCTCCCCCACACTTTCTCTCTTTATCCCCCACACTCTCTCTCTCTCTCTGTCCCCCACACTGCAGCAAAGGTTATTCCCACCTTTCTCCTAGGGCAGGGATATCCAAACAATGTAATTCCAGCGCACAGCAAAAAGAGAGTCGGGTTAATAAAAAATAAAATAATTTATTTAAACCGCATTAAAAAAATAGAGGGTGCAACCTTTCAAGGATGAGGTGTGTATGTATATATATGTGTGTGTGTATGTATATACAGTATATGTGTGTGGACTGGGGGCGGGACTAGGTGGCGAGTAGATTTTTTGGTTGGGCGAGTAGATTTTTGGGTGATTTGTCGAACACTGTATATATATATATATATGTATAGCTTATTGCTGCAGCAAAGGTTATTCCCACCTTTCTCCTAGGGCAGGGATATCCAAACAATGTAATTCCAGCGCACAGCAAAAAGAGAGTCGGGTTAATAAAAAATAAAATAATTTATTTAAACCGCATTAAAAAAATAGAGGGTGCAACCTTTCAAGGATGAGTTGTGTATGTATATATGTGTGTGTGTATGTATATACAGTATATGTGTGTGTGTATATATATACTTTTATTTTTAATTATTTTATTTTTTATTAACCCGACTCTCTTTTTGCTGTGCGCTGGAATTACATTGTTTGGATATCCCTGCCCTAGGAGAAAGGTGGGAATAACCTTTGCTGCAGCAATAAGCTTGAGAAGTATATTAGTTATATTTTTTCTTACATTTTCTTTTGAAGATTTTTTGCACCATAATGTATGGCACTTTTTGTTAAACTGTTTTAATTGCTGTGTAGCACAAATCAGGAAAAATGATGTAAATACGGCAGAAACGTCGGTTCCTATTTTAATCAACCAAGTTAAGTCTACTGTAAGCTGTATATTTACCCATTTTTGGACATTAGTGGTGTCAAGTGTGGGGGTTTTGGCCCAGGATTACAGGGGTTAAACCCCATTAGGCCACCCTCTACTCTCACCTGAGAAGCAAGGGGTTAACTGGGCTGGAGTCCAGTAATGTGGTTTTGCCTTGCTTCAGCCATCCAACTGTTTATTCCCCTGTAAAAATTTATTGTTTCTGTTCCAGTGACTGCACCACACAAACACTGGAATCCATCCGGGAGGGCAAGGGTTAATAGTTGAATAGTGATTCTAGCCCTTTGTTTAAGTTACCCTCAAAGATGCCTGCCTACTAAGGAATGCGACCAAATGTTTAGGAAGCTGGAGTGGTTGGTGAGTGTTAAAACTCACACTTACAAACCATAGTATCCTGCCAGACACTCAATTTGGTAGACTGGCCAAACGCCCCTGATTTAGGAGTGGGGCTACAGAATGAGTGACCTTATTAAATATAAGAATATTATGAGATGTCCTCGGCTGAACATGCTATAAGTTACATATGTGTAAGCGGGGGGCCGAGCCGCAAATAATGATTACAGACACCTGCTGTTTAGCAGGTCCTATGAGACAGATATTAATATCTCTCTTAATTTTAGTATTACACTGTAATATTTAGTCTTATTGGGAGCGTCATGCGTGTCGGAATGTATTAATATGGCTCGCGTGCCAGTAAGTTTCACTGAACTGAAGTTATGACGTTATTTAGATAGGAAAAGCAGTTTTTAAACGTCCTTGGGTGGGAGGAGTTTTACTCTGAGGAAAACTGTCAACCTCACCACTGATTTATGAGAGGGGCTGGGTTTAGGTTGTGTTCAATGGGAAATAATTGTATAAGAACCAGGCTCAGCCTATGGCTATTGTCTTTCGTGTCTTGATGATTATGAAGATTGCTGTATGAACTGCCAGTCCAGATGTGACTGTTTCATCATTCCATCTTAAGTGAGTGTCCATATTTTGTCTGTCATTTGTATATCTCGTGTGTTCACCTTTTTCAAGGAATAAATTATATTTTATCATATCTAAGTCTCGTCCAGTTCAACCCAGTTATATTTTGGTGTGTATTATTAATAGCCTGTCTCAAAGCTACCGTCACAAGTGGTCAGATACTCGTGGGATGCCAATGGCTAGCTGGCCCCTTGAGCCACTAAAGGGTTAATATATCACAAAGTACAACAAAAGTTATTTGATAAGAACAATATATGAAGAACATTGATACAGGGAGTAATGTGATTTCTATTACTGGCGTGAGGAGAAAATATTTATTTCCATTTATGAGACATAATTGTAACATGATTAATTGGGGTGTTTTTTTTGCCTTCCTCTGGGTGAATGTAACGATAACAATGTAGCTTTAATTATGTTCAGTATGTTGCACGAGTAGAATTTTATAAAGGTTCAACTCAATGAACATATATCTCTCATCCAAATCTTCTCTGATGCATTGCAATGTTACATTAATACATTTTCTCACCATAGATGTATCTTCAGCACATGACTCGTCTGTGAGCAAGAAGCAACGTAAGAAATGTCCCAAACATCAAATTACATGAGGGGTTAATGGAAATATGTTTTAAGGACTTCAACATTGCATAAGTCTGTATGAGAATTGGAACAAGATTACCAGAAACTCGGCAGAGCATTTCTATACATCAACAGCCTTTTACTAAACTTACAGACACCGCAAGACAAGGAGAGGGTTTAAAGAACAGAGACATGAACCCCTACTGTGGGACATACGATAATGTTATACCGCAGATAATCCATACAGGGAAGAAATCCTATAACTGCTCTGAATGTGGGAAAAGCTTCAATAAGAAATATCATCTTGTTACACACCAAATAATCCACACAGGGGTGAAGCCTTATAACTGCTCTGAATGTGGGAAAAGCTTCAGTCAGAAATCAAATCTTGTTACACACCAAATAATCCACACAGGGGTGAAGCCTTATAACTGCTCTGAATGTGGGAAAAGCTTCAGTCATTAATCAGGTCTTGTTACACACCAAAGAATCCACACAGGGGTGAAGCCTTATAACTGCTCTGAATGTGGGACTAGTTTCCATGATCAATCAAGTTTTTGTAGACACCAAAGAATCCACACAGGGGAGAGACCCTATAACTGCTCTGAATGTGGGAAAAGCTTCATTAAGAAATCGCATCTTGTTACACACCAAAGAATCCACACAGGCGTGAGACTTTCTAACTGCTCTGAATGTGGGAAAAGCTTCAGTAACAAATGGCTCTTGTTACACACCAAAGAATCCACACAGATGTGAGACCTTTTAACTGCTCTGAATGTGGGAAAAGCTTCAAGCAGAAATCAATTCTTGTTACACACCAAAGAATCCACACAGGGGTGAGACCTTATAAATGCTCTGAATGTGGGAAAAGCTTCTGTCAAAAATCAAGTCTTGTTACACACCAAAGAATCCACACAGGGGAGAAGCCTTATGATTGCTCTGAATGTGGGAAAAGCTTCAGTCGGAAATCGCATCTTGTTACTCACCAAAGAATCCACACAAGGGAGAGGCCCTATAACTGCTCTGAATGTGGGAAAAGCTTCAGTCGGAAATCGCATCTTGTTAGACACCAAACAATCCACACAGGGATGACACCCTATAAACTGCCCTGAATGTGGAAAAAGCTTCAGTAAGAAATCACATCTTATCTCGGGAGATCTCAGACTTCTCTGCTGTCGATGCCGGCTCCATTCTTGATCAAAATCTCACTCCTACTCTGTACTCTGAACAGTCACGACTTTGGACTCCTTCCCCCCCTCGTACATAGATACACATTCTCTACTGTTTAAAATGCATTCTCTACTGTTTAAAATGCATTCAATTTGTATTAATTATGGGGTATATTTTAGTGCAATTCACTAAGGCTTCTTCAGGAGTTAATGTGGGTATATCTGTCCCTACCTTCTTTATAGGCACTTCCCTGTTTCTATTGGTTCCCATAAGCGCAATCCAATTGATTGAGAAACATCTTGATGTAATATTTCTCTTCTACATTGAGTTTGTATACTATGTAACATACTTTGTGTATCTGCACTATTCTATATAGATTATAAAATATAACTTGTGTGATTATAGATAACCAGATCTGTGTCTTTAACATTCAGAGATTGGTTATATCTCTATTTAACACTTCTCTTTGCATTAAGTTTATGCTATGGATTCTGTGTTATATTGTACTACAGTATTTGGGGTTTCAGTATATTCCCACTGCTATATGTATTACTCTGTGTATTAGATTTTAAGTAAAGAATTGTGCAAATTAAGATAACCCCGATCTGTGTCTTTAATTATTAGACACATTAGACAGTGAATCTCTTTCCCCTCTATATACACTATTTGAGGGACTATATGTGTCTGATTATTTAAGATGTCTTTTTTCAACAAATGTAGTTCATCAATATTTGTTGATTTAAATTCTTTCCTTTACATTCAAATTATGAGTGATATGTGTGATTTAAGATATTCCTATCTAGGTCTTTATTTATTAGACATAAATGGACTATATATCTTTCTTTATTAAATTCAGTGTGATTTAAGATATTCCTATGTCTTTATTTATCAGACATAGATGGACTATATATCTTTCTGAGGTTCGTTACTGTATTAAATTCAGTGTGTGATTTAAGATAATCATTCTTTGTCTCTAATTAGATATGTCTTTCTATACATATACTGTATAAGTGATACTTATTCCTAATGGGGATAGTAACATTCTCTATTGAATATATTCATCCTTTCTTTAAGGGTGTAATTTCCAATAAGCTGCCACTCTTACAGTAGTTTGTGAATTAAACCAACTTTATTCTAAGTAGTGATACCATGTTAAATATGCATCAAATTGTCTGCCCTTTATTAACATGGCTGCAAAGTAACAGTATATACCCAGCGGCGTTTGTATTGATTTATATGTATGGGACAAGGAATCAGATGGTGGTTATGTTATGATATAACAGTAAATCCTTCTCCTGAATGTATACTGATTATTGTTAGGAGTACCAATTACATTTCAGTGCACAGTATTACAACTGTCACACACACGATGCACAGCTATCTCTCACTCCCTGACACACACACGATGCACAGCTATCTCTCCCTGTCACACACACACACGATGCACAGCTATCTCTCACTCCCTGACACACACACACGATGCACAACTATCTCTCACTGTCACACACACACGATGCACAGCTATTTCTCACTATCACACACACACGATGCAAAGCTATCTCTCCATGTCACACACACACGATGCACAACTATCTCTCACTGTCACACACACACACGATGAACAGTAATCTCTCACTATCACACACACGATGCACAGCTATCTCTCCATGTCACACACACACGATGCACAACTATCTCTCTCTGTCACACACACACAATGCACAGCTATCTCTCACTCCCTGACACACACACACGATGCACAGCTATCTCTCACTGTCACACACACATGATGCACAGCTATCTCTCACTGTCACACACACACACGATGCACAGCTATCTCTCACTGTCACATGCACACGATGCACAGCTATCTCTCCCTGTCACACACACACGATGCACAGCTATCACTCAATGTCACACACACGATGCACAGCTATCTCTCCCTGTCACACACACACGATACACAGCTATCTTTCACTGTCACACACACACACGATGCACAGCTATTTCTCA
The DNA here is from genome assembly GCF_040206685.1 of Ascaphus truei. NCBI lineage: Eukaryota > Metazoa > Chordata > Amphibia > Anura > Ascaphidae > Ascaphus > Ascaphus truei. The sequence continues at coordinate 12,314 of NW_027453986.1, forward strand.
CTGTCACACACACACATGATGCACAGCTATCTCTCCCTGTCACACACACACGATGCACAGCTATCTCTCACTGTCACACACACACACACGATGCACAGCTATCTCTTACTGTCACACACACACATGATGCACAGCTATCTCTCCCTGTCACACACACACGATACACAGCTATCTTTCACTGTCACACACACGATGCACAGCTATCTCTCACTGTCACACACACACATGATGCACAGCTATCTCTCCCTGTCACACACACACACGATGCACAGCTATCTTTCACTGTCACACACACACGATGCACAGCTATTTCTCACTGTCACACACACACATGATGCACAGCTATCTCTCCCTGTCACACACACACGATGCACAGCTATCTCTCACTGTCACACACACACACACGATGCACAGCTATCTCTTACTGTCACACACACACACACACACACACGATGCACAGCTATCTCTCACTGTCAACACATACGATGCACAGCTATCTCTCACTGTCACACACGATGCACAGATATCTCTCCCTGTCTCACACATACAATGCACAGCTATCTCTCACTGTCTCACACACACACACACACACGATGCACAGCTCTCTCTCACTGTCACACACACAAACGATGCACATCTATCTCACACTGTCACACACACACGATGCACAGCTATCTCACACTGTCACACACACACGATGCACAGCTCTCACTCCGCCACACACGATGCACAGCAATCTCTCCCTGTCACACACACGATGCACAGCTATCTCTCCCTGTCATACACACACGATGCACAGCTATCTCTCCCTGTCACACACACACGCTGCACAGCTATCTCTCACTGTCATACACACACGATGCACAGCTATCTCTCCCTGTCACACACACACGCTGCACAGCTATCTCTCACTGTCACACACACGATGCACAATTATCTCTCACTCCGTCACACATGAGGCACAGCTATCTCTCACTCCCTGTCACACACAAGGCACAGCTATCTCTCACTCCCTGTCACACATGAGGCACAGTTATCTCTCCCTCTCTGTAACACACGAGGCACAGTGATCTGTGCTGATTATTGAGTGACAGCTGCTCCGCCTGCAACAAAACTCGCTAATTAAAGAGAAGCATCTGGCTCAGCGGAGAGATCCTCGGCCCCTCACTCATTGCCCCGGGGGGCGGCCCGGGGTACGTCAGGCACTGCCACCTGCCAATATGTAACACCAGCATCTAATATAGAGCAGGGCCGAGTATCATTCCTGCAGGAATTCCTCTCCTGGAGACTTAACCCCTTTTGTGATATACTGTAGAGGCCATAGTCCCATTGCGTACGTTAATGCGGGGTATGCCTGTAGTTACTCAGGCCTGTTAGCTTAGTCCCATTGCGTACGTTAATGCGGGGTATGCGTGTAGTTACTCAAGCCTGTTAGCTTAGTCCCATTGCGTACGTTAATGCGGGGTATGCCTTTAGTTACTCAGGCCTGTTAGCTTAGTCCCATTGCGTACGTTAATGCGGGGAATGCCTTTAGTTACTCAGGCCTATTAGATTGTCCCATTGCGTACGTTAATGCGGGGTATGCCTGTAGTTACTCAAGCCTGTTAGCTTAGTCCCATTGCGTACGTTAATGCGGGGTATGCCTGTGTTACTCAGGCCTGTTAGCTTTGTCCCATTGCGTACGTTAATGCGGGGTATGCCTGTGTTACTCAGGCCTGTTAGCTTTGTCCCATTGCGTACATTAATGCGGGGTATAACTTTAGTTACTCAGGCCTGTTAGCTTAGTCCCATTGTGTACGTTAATGCGGGGTATGCCTGTAGTTACTCAGGCCTGTTAGCTTAGTCCCATTGCGTACGTTAATGCGGGGTATGCCTGTAGTTACTCAGGCCTGTTAGCTTAGTCCCATTGCGTACGTTAATGCGGGGTATGCCTGTGTTACTCAGGCCTGTTAGCCTAGTCCCATTGCGTACGTTACTGCGGGGTATGCCTGTGTTACTCAGGCCTGTTAGCTTAGTCCCATTGCGTACGTTATTGCGGGTGTGCCTGTAGTTACTCAGGCCTGAGAGAGAAAGAAGTAACCCCTGCCTCACCCCATAGTAACCCCTGCCTCACCCCATAGTAACCCCTACCTCACCCCATAGTAACCCCTGCTTCACCCCATAGTAACCCCTGCCTCACCGCATAGTAACCCCTGCCTCACCCCATAGTAACCCCTGCCTCACCCCATAGTAACCCCTGCCTCACCCCATATTAACGCCTGCCGCACCCCATATTAACCCCTGCTTCACCCCATAGTAACCCCTGCTTCACCCCATAGTAACCCCTGCTTCACCCCATAGTAACCCCTGCCTCACCCCATAGTAACCCCTGCCTCACTGGCCTCTACAGTATATCACAAAAGGGGTTAAGTCTCTAGGAGAGGAATCCCTGCAGGAATGATACTTGGCCCTGCTCTATATTAGATGCTGGTGTTACATATTGGCAGGTGGCAGTGCCTGATGTACCCCGGCTCGCCCCCCGGGGCAATGAGTGAGGGGCCGAGGATCTCTCTGCTGAGCCAGATGCTTCTGTTTAATTAGCGAGTTTTGTTGCAGGCGGAGCAGCTGTCACTCAATAATCAGCACAGATCACTGTGCCTCGTGTGACAGGGAGGGAGAGATAACTGTGCCTCATGTGTGACAGGGAGTGAGAGATAGCTGTGCATCGTGTGTGTGTGACAGGGAGAGATAGCTGTGCATTGTGTGTGTTTCAGGGAGTGAGAGATAGCTGTGCATCGTGTGTGTGACAGGGAGAAATAGCTGTTCATCGTGTGTGTGTGACAGTGAGACATAGCTGTGCATCGTGTGTGTGTGTGTGACAGTGAGAGATAGCTGTGCATCGTGTGTGTTTCAAGGAGTGAGAGATAGCTGTGCATTGTGTGCGTGTGTCAGGGAGTGAGAGATAGCTGTGCATCGTGTGTGTGTGACAGGGAGTGAGAGATAGCTGTGCCTCGTGTGTGTGTGTGTGTGACAGTGAGAGTTAGCTGTGCATCGTGTGTGTGACAGTGAGAGATAGCTGTGCATCGTGTGTATGTGACAGGGAGAGATAGCTGTGCCTTGTGTGTGTGTGTGTGTGTGACAGTGTGAGATAGCTGTGCATCGTGTGTGTGTGACAGGGAGAGATAGCTGTGCATCGTATGTGTGACAGTGAGAGATGCACACACGATGCACAACTATCTCTCCCTGTCACACACACACACATGATGCACAGCTATCTCTCACTGTCACACACACGATGCACAGCTATCTCTCACTCCCTGAAACACACACACGATGCACAGCTATCTCTCACTCCCTGACACACACACGATGCACAACTATCTCTCACTCCTTGACACACACACACACACACACACGATAAACAGCTATCTCTCCCTGTCACACACACACGATGCACAGCTATCTCTCCTTGTCACACACACATGATGCACAGCTATCTCTCACTCCCTGACACACACACACGATGCACAGCTATCTCTCCCTGTCTCACACACACGATGCACAGCTATCTCTCCCTGTCACACACACACGATGCACAGCTATCTCTCCCTGTCACACACACACGATGCACATCTATCTCTCCCTGTCACACACACACGATGCACAGCTAACTCTCACTGTCACACACACACGATGCACAGCTATCTATCACTCCCTGAAACACTCACACAATGCACAACTATCTCTCACTCCCTGACACACACAAGATTCACAACTATCTCTCACTCCTTGACACACACACACACGATGAACAGCTATCTCTCCCTGTCACACACACACATTGCACAGCTATCTCTCACTGTCACACACACACAATGCACAGCTATCTCTCCCTGTCACACACACATGATGCACAGCTATCTCTCCCTGTCACACACACATGATGCACAGCTATCTCTCACTCCCTGACACAAACACGATGCACAGCTATCTCTCCCTGTCACACACACACAATGCACAGCAATCTCTCCCTGTCACACACACACGATGCACAGCTATCTATCACTGTCACACACACACACACACACACGATGGACAGCTATCTCTCACTGTCACACACACATGATGCACAGCTATCTCTCCCTGTCACACACACACACACACACGATGCACAGCTATCTCTCACTGTCACATACACTCGATGCACAGCTATCTCTCCCTGTCACACACACACGATGCACAGCTATCACTCAATGTCACACACACACGATGCACAGCTATCTCTCCCTGTCACACACACACGATACACAGCTATCTCTCCCTGTCATACACACATGATGCGCAGCTATCTCTCCCTGTCACACACACACGATGCACAGCTATCTCTCACTGTCACACACACACACACACACACACACGATGCACAGCTATCTCACTGTCACACACACACGATGCACAGCTATCTTACACTGTCACACACACACACACACGATGCACAGCTATCTCTCACTGTCACACACACACATGATGCACAGCTATCTCTCCCTGTCACACACACACACACACACGATGCACAGCTATCTTTCAGTGTCACACACACACGATGCACAGCTATTTCTCACTGTCACACACACATGATGCACAGCTATCTCTCCCTGTCACACACACACGATGCACAGCTATCTCTCACTGTCACAAACACACACACGATGCACAGCTATCTCACTGTCACACACACACACACACACACACGATGCACAGCTATCTCTCACTGTCAACACATACGATGCACAGCTATCTCTCACTGTCACACACGATGCACAGATATCTCTCCCTGTCTCACACATACAATGCACAGCTATCTCTCACTGTCTCACACACACACACGATGCACAGCTCTCTCTCACTGTCACACACACAAACGATGCACAGCTATCTCACACTGTCACACACACACGATGCACAGCTATCTCACACTGTCACACACACACACGATGCACAGCTCTCACTCCGCCACACACGATGCACAGCTATCTCTCCCTGTCACATACACACGATGCACAGCTATCTCTCCCTGTCATACACACACGATGCACAGCTATCTCTCCCTGTCACACACACACGCTGCACAGCTATCTCTCACTGTCACACACACGATGCACAATTATCTCTCACTCCCTCACACATGAGGCACAGCTATCTCTCACTCCCTGTCACACACAAGGCACAGCTATCTCTCACTCCCTGTCACACATGAGGCACAGTTATCTCTCCCTCCCTGTCACACACGAGGCACAGTGATCTGTGCTGATTATTGAGTGACAGCTGCTCCGCCTGCAACAAAACTCGCTAATTAAAGAGAAGCATCTGGCTCAGCGGAGAGATCCTCGGCCCCTCACTCATTGCCCCGGGGGGCGGCCCGGGGTACGTCAGGCACTGCCACCTGCCAATATGTAACACCAGCATCTAATATAGAGCAGGGCCGAGTATCATTCCTGCAGGAATTCCTCTCCTGGAGACTTAACCCCTTTTCTGATATACTGTAGAGGCCATAGTCCCATTGTGAACGTTAATGCGGGGTATGCCTGTGTTACTCAAGCCTGTTAGCTTAGTCCCATTGCGTACGTTAATGCGGGGTATGCCTGTGTTACTCAGGCCTGTTAGCTTTGTCCCATTGCGTACGTTAATGCGGGGTATGCCTTTAGTTACTCAGGCCTGTTAGCTTTGTCCCATTGCGTACATTAATGCGGGGTATACCTTTAGTTACTCAGGCCTGTTAGCTTAGTCCCATTGTGTACGTTAATGCGGGGTATGCCTGTAGTTACTCAGGCCTGTTAGCTTAGTCCCATTGCGTACGTTAATGCGGGGTATGCCTGTGTTACTCAGGCCTGTTAGCCTAGTCCCATTGCGTACGTTACTGCGGGGTATGCCTGTGTTACTCAGGCCTGTTAGCTTAGTCCCATTGCGTACGTTAATGCGGGTGTGCCTGTAGTTACTCAGGCCTGAGAGAGAAAGAAGTAACCCCTGCCTCACCCCATAGTAACCCCTGCCTCACCCCATAGTAACCCCTGCCTCACCCCATAGTAACCCCTGCCGCACCCCATAGTAACCCCTGCCTCACCCCATAGTAACCCCTGCCTCACCCCATAGTAACCCCTGATTCACCCCATAGTAACCCCTGCCTCACACCATAGTAACCCCTGCCGCACCCCATAGTAACCCCTGCCTCACCCCATAGTTGCCCCTGCCTTACTCCATATTAACCCCTGCCGCACACCATATTCACCCCTGCCTCACCCCATAGTAACCCCTTCCTCACCCCATATTAACCCCTGCCTCACCCCATATTAACTCCTGCTTCACCCCATAGTAACCCCTGCCTCACCCCATAGTAAACCCTGCCTCACCCCATATTAACTCCTGCTTCACCCCATAGTAATCCCTGCCTCATCCCATAGTAAACCCTGCCTCACCCCATAGTAACCCCTGCCTCACCCCACAGTAACCCCTGCCTCACCCCATATTAACCCCTGCCTCACCCCATAGTAACCCCTGCCTCACCCCATAGTAACCCCTGCCTCACCCCATAGTAACTCCAGCCTCACACCATAGTAACCCTTGCCTCACCCCATAGTAACCCCTTCCTCACCCCATAGTAACCCTTGCCTCACCCCATATTAACCCCTGCCTCAACCCATAGTAACCCCTGCCTCACCCCATAGTAACCCCTGCCTCACCCCATATTAACTCCTGCTTCACCCCATAGTAACCCCTGCCTCACCCAATATTAACCCCGCCTCACCCCATACTAAACCCTGCCTCACCCCATATTAACCCCTGCCTCACCCCATAGTAACCCCTGCCTCACCCCATAGTAATCCCTGCCTCACCCCATAGTAACCCCTGCCTCACCCCATAGTAACCCCTGCCTCACCCCATATTAATCCCTGCCTCACCCCATAGTAAACCCTGCCTCACCCCATAGTAAACCCTGCCTCACCCCATAGTAAACCCTGCCTCCCCCCATAGTAACCCCTGCTTCACCCCATATTAACCCCTGTTTCACCCCATATTAACCCCTGCCTCACCACATATTAACCCCTGCCTCACCCCATAGTAAACCCTGCCTCACCCCATAGTAAACCCTGCCTCACCCCATAGTAAACCATGCCTCACCCTATATCAACCCCTGCCTCACCCCATAGTAACCCCTGCCTCACCCCATATTAACCCCTGTTTCACCCCATATTAACCCCTGCCTCACCACATATTAACCCCTGCCTCACCCCATAGTAAACCCTGCCTCACCCCATAGTAAACCCTGCCTCACCCCATAGTAAACCATGCCTCACCCTATATCAACCCCTGCCTCACCCCATAGTAACCCCTGCCTCACCCCATAGTAACCCCTGCCTCACCCCATACTAAACCCTGCCTCACCCCATAGTAACCCCTGCCTCACCCCATAGTAAACCCTGCCTCACCCCATAGTAATCCCTGCCTCACCCCATAGTAACCCCTGCCGCACCCCATAGTAACCCCTGCCTCAACCCATAGTAACCCTTGCCTCACCCCATAGTAACCCCTGCCGCACCCCCTAGTAACCCTGCCTCACCCCATAGTAACCCTTGCCTCACCCCATAGTAACCCCTGCCGCACCCCATAGTAACCCCTGCCTCACCCCATAGTAACCCCTGCCTCACCCCATAGTAACCCCTGCCTCACCCTCATAGCACTGACAGTGACGCGGCGCATTGTGTGCGTGTGTCAGGGAGTGAGAGATAGCTGTGCATCGTGTGTGTGACAGTGAGAGATAGCTGTCCATTGTGTGTGTGTGTCAGGGTGTGAGAGATAGCTATGCCTCGTGTGTTTGTGACAGTGAGAGTTAGCTGTGCATCGTGTGTGTGTGTGTGACAGTGAGAGATAGCTGTGCATCGTGTGTATGTGACAGGGAGAGAAAGCTGTGTCTAGTGTGTGTGTGTGTGTGTGTGACAGTGTGAGATAGCTGTGCATCGTGTGTGTGTGACGGAGAGATAGCTGTGCATCGTATGTGTGACAGTGAGAGATGCACACACGATGCACAACTATCTCTCCCTGTCACACACACACACATGATGCACAGCTATCTCTCACTCCCTGAAACACACACACGATGCACAGCTATCTCTCACTCCCTGACACACACACGATGCACAACTATCTCTCACTCCTTGACACACACACACACGATGACCAGCTATCTCTCCCTGTCACACACACACGATGCACAGATATCTCTCACTGTCACACACACACAATGCACAGCTATCTCTCCCTGTCACACACACATGATGCACAGCTATCTCTCACTCCCTGACACACACACGATGCACAGCTATCTCTCCCTGTCACACACACACGACGCACAGCTATCTCTCACTGTCACACACACACAATGCACAGCTATCTCTCACTGTCTCACACACACGATGCACAACTATCTCTCACTCCGACACACACACGATGCACAGCTATCTCTCCCTTTCACACACACAATGCACAGCTATCGCTCACTGTCACACACACGATGCACAGCTATCTCTCACTCCCTGACACACACACACGATGCACAGCTATCTCTCTCTGTCACACACACACACGATGCACAGCTATCTCTCCCTGTCTCACACACACGATGCACAGCTATCTCTCCCTGTCACACACACACGATGCACAGCTATCTCTCGATGTCACACACACGATGCACATCTATCTCTCCCTATCACACACACACGATGCACAGCTAACTCTCACTGTCACACACACACAATGCACAGCTATCTATCACTCCCTGAAACACTCACACGATGCACAGCTATCTCTCACTCCCTGACACACACAAGATTCACAACTATCTCTCACTCCCTGACACACACACGATGCACAGCTATCTCTCCCTTTCACACACACACAATGCACAGCTATCTCTCCCTGTCACACACACATGATGCACAGCTATCTCTCACTCCCTGACACACACACGATGCACAGCTATCTCTCCCTGTCACACACACACAATGCACAGCTATCTCTCCCTGTCACACACACACGATGCACAGCTATCTATCACTGTCACACACACACACGATGCACAGCTATCTCTCACTGTCACACACACATGATGCACAGCTATCTCTCCCTGTCACACACACACGATGCACAGCTATCTCTCACTGTCACATACACACGATGCACAGCTATCTCCCTGTCACACACACACGATGCACAGCTATCACTCAATGTCACACACACACGATGCACAGCTATCTCTCCCTGTCACACACAAGATACACAGCTATCTCTCCCTGTCATACACACATAATGCACAGCTATCTCTCCCTGTCACACACACACGATGCACAGCTATCTCTCACTGTCACACACACAGACACACGATACACAGTTATCTCTCACTGTCACACACACACATGATGCACAGCTATCTTTCACTGTCACACACACACACGATGCACAGCTATCTCTCACTGTCACACACACACATGATGCACAGTTATCTTTCACTGTCACACACACACACGATGCACAGCTATCTCTCACTGTCACACACACACATGATGCACAGCTATCTCTCCCTGTCACACACACACGATGCACAGCTATCTTTCACTGTCACACACACACGATGCACAGCTATTTCTCACTGTCACACACACACGATGCACAGCTATCTTACACTGTCACACACACACACACACGATGCACAGCTATCTCTCCCTGTCACACACACATGATGCACAGCTATCTCTCACTCCCTGACACAAACACGATGCACAGCTATCTCTCCCTGTCACACACACACAATGCACAGCAATCTCTCCCTGTCACACACACACGATGCACAGCTATCTATCACTGTCACACACACACACACACGATGGACAGCTATCTCTCACTGTCACACACACATGATGCACAGCTATCTCTCCCTGTCACACACACACACACACGATGCACAGCTATCTCTCACTGTCACATACACTCGATGCACAGCTATCTCTCCCTGTCACACACACACGATGCACAGCTATCACTCAATGTCACACACACACGATGCACAGCTATCTCTCCCTGTCACACACACACGATACACAGCTATCTCTCCCTGTCATACACACATGATGCGCAGCTATCTCTCCCTGTCACACACACACGATGCACAGCTATCTCTCACTGTCACACACACACACACACACACACGATGCACAGCTATCTCACTGTCACACACACACGATGCACAGCTATCTTACACTGTCACACACACACACACACGATGCACAGCTATCTCTCACTGTCACACACACACATGATGCACAGCTATCTCTCCCTGTCACACACACACACACACACGATGCACAGCTATCTTTCAGTGTCACACACACACGATGCACAGCTATTTCTCACTGTCACACACACATGATGCACAGCTATCTCTCCCTGTCACACACACACGATGCACAGCTATCTCTCACTGTCACAAACACACACACGATGCACAGCTATCTCACTGTCACACACACACACACACACACACGATGCACAGCTATCTCTCACTGTCAACACATACGATGCACAGCTATCTCTCACTGTCACACACGATGCACAGATATCTCTCCCTGTCTCACACATACAATGCACAGCTATCTCTCACTGTCTCACACACACACACGATGCACAGCTCTCTCTCACTGTCACACACACAAACGATGCACAGCTATCTCACACTGTCACACACACACGATGCACAGCTATCTCACACTGTCACACACACACACGATGCACAGCTCTCACTCCGCCACACACGATGCACAGCTATCTCTCCCTGTCACATACACACGATGCACAGCTATCTCTCCCTGTCATACACACACGATGCACAGCTATCTCTCCCTGTCACACACACACGCTGCACAGCTATCTCTCACTGTCACACACACGATGCACAATTATCTCTCACTCCCTCACACATGAGGCACAGCTATCTCTCACTCCCTGTCACACACAAGGCACAGCTATCTCTCACTCCCTGTCACACATGAGGCACAGTTATCTCTCCCTCCCTGTCACACACGAGGCACAGTGATCTGTGCTGATTATTGAGTGACAGCTGCTCCGCCTGCAACAAAACTCGCTAATTAAAGAGAAGCATCTGGCTCAGCGGAGAGATCCTCGGCCCCTCACTCATTGCCCCGGGGGGCGGCCCGGGGTACGTCAGGCACTGCCACCTGCCAATATGTAACACCAGCATCTAATATAGAGCAGGGCCGAGTATCATTCCTGCAGGAATTCCTCTCCTGGAGACTTAACCCCTTTTCTGATATACTGTAGAGGCCATAGTCCCATTGTGAACGTTAATGCGGGGTATGCCTGTGTTACTCAAGCCTGTTAGCTTAGTCCCATTGCGTACGTTAATGCGGGGTATGCCTGTGTTACTCAGGCCTGTTAGCTTTGTCCCATTGCGTACGTTAATGCGGGGTATGCCTTTAGTTACTCAGGCCTGTTAGCTTTGTCCCATTGCGTACATTAATGCGGGGTATACCTTTAGTTACTCAGGCCTGTTAGCTTAGTCCCATTGTGTACGTTAATGCGGGGTATGCCTGTAGTTACTCAGGCCTGTTAGCTTAGTCCCATTGCGTACGTTAATGCGGGGTATGCCTGTGTTACTCAGGCCTGTTAGCCTAGTCCCATTGCGTACGTTACTGCGGGGTATGCCTGTGTTACTCAGGCCTGTTAGCTTAGTCCCATTGCGTACGTTAATGCGGGTGTGCCTGTAGTTACTCAGGCCTGAGAGAGAAAGAAGTAACCCCTGCCTCACCCCATAGTAACCCCTGCCTCACCCCATAGTAACCCCTGCCTCACCCCATAGTAACCCCTGCCGCACCCCATAGTAACCCCTGCCTCACCCCATAGTAACCCCTGCCTCACCCCATAGTAACCCCTGATTCACCCCATAGTAACCCCTGCCTCACACCATAGTAACCCCTGCCGCACCCCATAGTAACCCCTGCCTCACCCCATAGTTGCCCCTGCCTTACTCCATATTAACCCCTGCCGCACACCATATTCACCCCTGCCTCACCCCATAGTAACCCCTTCCTCACCCCATATTAACCCCTGCCTCACCCCATATTAACTCCTGCTTCACCCCATAGTAACCCCTGCCTCACCCCATAGTAAACCCTGCCTCACCCCATATTAACTCCTGCTTCACCCCATAGTAATCCCTGCCTCATCCCATAGTAAACCCTGCCTCACCCCATAGTAACCCCTGCCTCACCCCACAGTAACCCCTGCCTCACCCCATATTAACCCCTGCCTCACCCCATAGTAACCCCTGCCTCACCCCATAGTAACCCCTGCCTCACCCCATAGTAACTCCAGCCTCACACCATAGTAACCCTTGCCTCACCCCATAGTAACCCCTTCCTCACCCCATAGTAACCCTTGCCTCACCCCATATTAACCCCTGCCTCAACCCATAGTAACCCCTGCCTCACCCCATAGTAACCCCTGCCTCACCCCATATTAACTCCTGCTTCACCCCATAGTAACCCCTGCCTCACCCAATATTAACCCCGCCTCACCCCATACTAAACCCTGCCTCACCCCATATTAACCCCTGCCTCACCCCATAGTAACCCCTGCCTCACCCCATAGTAATCCCTGCCTCACCCCATAGTAACCCCTGCCTCACCCCATAGTAACCCCTGCCTCACCCCATATTAATCCCTGCCTCACCCCATAGTAAACCCTGCCTCACCCCATAGTAAACCCTGCCTCCCCCCATAGTAACCCCTGCTTCACCCCATATTAACCCCTGTTTCACCCCATATTAACCCCTGCCTCACCACATATTAACCCCTGCCTCACCCCATAGTAAACCCTGCCTCACCCCATAGTAAACCCTGCCTCACCCCATAGTAAACCATGCCTCACCCTATATCAACCCCTGCCTCACCCCATAGTAACCCCTGCCTCACCCCATATTAACCCCTGTTTCACCCCATATTAACCCCTGCCTCACCACATATTAACCCCTGCCTCACCCCATAGTAAACCCTGCCTCACCCCATAGTAAACCCTGCCTCACCCCATAGTAAACCATGCCTCACCCTATATCAACCCCTGCCTCACCCCATAGTAACCCCTGCCTCACCCCATAGTAACCCCTGCCTCACCCCATACTAAACCCTGCCTCACCCCATAGTAACCCCTGCCTCACCCCATAGTAAACCCTGCCTCACCCCATAGTAATCCCTGCCTCACCCCATAGTAACCCCTGCCGCACCCCATAGTAACCCCTGCCTCAACCCATAGTAACCCTTGCCTCACCCCATAGTAACCCCTGCCGCACCCCCTAGTAACCCTGCCTCACCCCATAGTAACCCTTGCCTCACCCCATAGTAACCCCTGCCGCACCCCATAGTAACCCCTGCCTCACCCCATAGTAACCCCTGCCTCACCCCATAGTAACCCCTGCCTCACCCTCATAGCACTGACAGTGACGCGGCGCATTGTGTGTGTGTGTCAGGGTGTGAGAGATAGCTATGCCTCGTGTGTTTGTGACAGTGAGAGTTAGCTGTGCATCGTGTGTGTGTGTGTGACAGTGAGAGATAGCTGTGCATCGTGTGTATGTGACAGGGAGAGATAGCTGTGTCTAGTGTGTGTGTGTGTGTGTGTGTGACAGTGTGAGATAGCTGTGCATCGTGTGTGTGTGACGGAGAGATAGCTGTGCATCGTATGTGTGACAGTGAGAGATGCACACACGATGCACAACTATCTCTCCCTGTCACACACACACACATGATGCACAGCTATCTCTCACTCCCTGAAACACACACACGATGCACAGCTATCTCTCACTCCCTGACACACACACGATGCACAACTATCTCTCACTCCTTGACACACACACACACGATGACCAGCTATCTCTCCCTGTCACACACACACGATGCACAGATATCTCTCACTGTCACACACACACAATGCACAGCTATCTCTCCCTGTCACACACACATGATGCACAGCTATCTCTCACTCCCTGACACACACACGATGCACAGCTATCTCTCCCTGTCACACACACACGACGCACAGCTATCTCTCACTGTCACACACACACAATGCACAGCTATCTCTCACTGTCTCACACACACGATGCACAACTATCTCTCACTCCGACACACACACGATGCACAGCTATCTCTCCCTTTCACACACACAATGCACAGCTATCGCTCACTGTCACACACACGATGCACAGCTATCTCTCACTCCCTGACACACACACACGATGCACAGCTATCTCTCTCTGTCACACACACACACGATGCACAGCTATCTCTCCCTGTCTCACACACACGATGCACAGCTATCTCTCCCTGTCACACACACACGATGCACAGCTATCTCTTGATGTCACACACACGATGCACATCTATCTCTCCCTATCACACACACACGATGCACAGCTAACTCTCACTGTCACACACACACAATGCACAGCTATCTATCACTCCCTGAAACACTCACACGATGCACAGCTATCTCTCACTCCCTGACACACACAAGATTCACAACTATCTCTCACTCCCTGACACACACACGATGCACAGCTATCTCTCCCTTTCACACACACACAATGCACAGCTATCTCTCCCTGTCACACACACATGATGCACAGCTATCTCTCACTCCCTGACACACACACGATGCACAGCTATCTCTCCCTGTCACACACACACAATGCACAGCTATCTCTCCCTGTCACACACACACGATGCACAGCTATCTATCACTGTCACACACACACACGATGCACAGCTATCTCTCACTGTCACACACACATGATGCACAGCTATCTCTCCCTGTCACACACACACGATGCACAGCTATCTCTCACTGTCACATACACACGATGCACAGCTATCTCCCTGTCACACACACACGATGCACAGCTATCACTCAATGTCACACACACACGATGCACAGCTATCTCTCCCTGTCACACACAAGATACACAGCTATCTCTCCCTGTCATACACACATAATGCACAGCTATCTCTCCCTGTCACACACACACGATGCACAGCTATCTCTCACTGTCACACACACAGACACACGATACACAGTTATCTCTCACTGTCACACACACACATGATGCACAGCTATCTTTCACTGTCACACACACACACGATGCACAGCTATCTCTCACTGTCACACACACACATGATGCACAGTTATCTTTCACTGTCACACACACACACGATGCACAGCTATCTCTCACTGTCACACACACACATGATGCACAGCTATCTCTCCCTGTCACACACACACGATGCACAGCTATCTTTCACTGTCACACACACACGATGCACAGCTATTTCTCACTGTCACACACACACGATGCACAGCTATCTCTCACTGTCACACACACACAATGCACAGCTATCTTTCACTGTCACACACACACGATGCACAGCTATTTCTCACTGTCACACACACATGATGCACAGCTATCTCTCCCTGTCACACACACACGATGCACAGCTATCTCTCACTGTCACACACACACACACGATGCACAGCTATCTCTCACTGTCACACACACACACACACACGATGCACAGCTATCTCTCACTGTGAACACATACGATGCACAGCTATCTCTCACTGTCACACACGATGCACAGATATCTCTCCCTGTCTCACACATACAATGCACAGCTATCTCTCCCTGTCACACACACACGATGCACAGCTATCTTTCACTGTCACACACACACGATGCACAGCTATTTCTCACTGTCACACACACACATGATGCACAGCTATCTCTCCCTGTCACACACACACGATGCACAGCTATCTCTCACTGTCACACACACACACACACGATGCACAGCTATCTCTCCCTGTCACACACACACGACGCACAGCTATCTCTCACTGTCACACACACACAATGCACAGCTATCTCTCACTGTCTCACACACACGATGCACAACTATCTCTCACTCCCTGACACACACACGATGCACAGCTATCTCTCCCTTTCACACACACAATGCACAGCTATCGCTCACTGTCAAACACACGATGCACAGCTATCTCTCACTCCCTGACACACACACACGATGCACAGCTATCTCTCACTGTCACACACACACAATGCACAGCTATCTCTCACTGTCTCACACACACGATGCACAACTATCTCTCACTCCCTGACACACACACGATGCACAGCTATCTCTCCCTTTCACACACACAATGCACAGCTATCGCTCACTGTCACACACACGATGCACAGCTATCTCTCACTCCCTGACACACACACACGATGCACAGCTATCTCTCTCTGTCACACACACACACGATGCACAGCTATCTCTCCCTGTCATACACACACGATGCACAGCTATCTCTCCCTGTCATACACACAAGATGCACAGCTATCTTTCACTGTCACACACACACGATGCACAGCTATCTCTCACTGTCACACACACACATGATGCACAGCTATCTCTCCCTGGCACACACACACGATGCACAGCTATCTTTCACTGTCACACACACATGATGCACAGCTATTTCTCACTCACACACACACATGATGCACAGCTATCTCTCCCTGTCACACACACACACGATGCACAGCTATCTCTCACTGTCACACACACACACGATGCACAGCTATCTTTCACTGTCACACACACACGATGCACAGCTATTTCTCACTGTCACACACACACATGATGCACAGCTATCTCTCTCTGTCACACACACACGATGCACAGCTATCTCTCACTGTCACACACACACACACGATGCACAGCTATCTCTCACTGTCACACACACACACACACGATGCACAGCTATCTCACTGTCAACACATACGATGCACAGCTATCTCTCACTGTCACACACGATGCACAGATATCTCTCCCTGTCTCACACATACAATGCACTGCTATCTCTCACTGTCTCACACACACACACACGATGCACAGCTATCTTTCACTGTCACACACACACGCTGCACAGCTATTTCTCACTGTCACACACACACATGTTGCACAGCTATCTCTCCCTGTCCCACACACACGATGCACAGCTATCTCACTGTCACACACACACACACGATGCACAGCTATCTCTCACTGTCACACACACACACACACACACACACACACACGATGCACAGCTATCTCTCACTGTCAACACATACGATGCACAGCTATCTCTCACTGTCACACACGATGCACAGATATCTCTCCCTGTCTCACACATACAATGCACAGCTATCTCTCACTGTCTCTCACACACACACAATGCACAGCTATCTCTCACTGTCTCACACACACACACACACGATGCACAGCTCTCTCTCACTGTCACACACACATACGATGCACAGCTATCTCACACTGTCACACACACACGATGCACAGCTATCTCACACTGTCACACACACACACGATGCACAGCTCTCACTCCGCCACACACGATGCACAGCTATCTCTCCCTGTCACACACACTCGATGCACAGCTATTTCTCACTGTCACACACACACATGATGCACAGCTATCTCTCCCTGTCACACACACACGATGCACAGCTATCTCTCACTGTCAACACATACGATTCACAGCTATCTCTCACTGTCACACACGATGCACAGATATCTCTCCCTGTCTCACACATACAATGCACAGCTATCTCTCACTGTCTCACACACACACACACACGATGCACAGCTCTCTCTCACTGTCACACACACAAACGATGCACAGCTCTCTCTCACTGTCACACACACAAACGATGCACAGCTATCTCACTGTCACACACACACGATGCACAGCTATCTCACACTGTCACACACACACGATGCACAGCTCTCACTCCGCCACACACGATGCACAGCTATCTCTCCCTGTCACACACACACGATGCACAGCATTCTCTCCCTGTCATACACACACGATGCACAGCTATCTTTCACTGTCACACACACACACACGATGCACAGCTATCTCTCCCTGTCACACACACACATGATGCACAGCTATCTCTCCCTGTCACACACACACGATGCACAGCTATCTTTCACTGTCACACACACACGATGCACAGCTATCTTTCACTGTCACACACACACGATGCACAGCTATTTCTCACTGTCACACACACACATGATGCACAGCTATCTCTCCCTGTCACACACACACGATGCACAGCTATCTCTCACTGTCACACACACACACACACGATGCACAGCTATCTCTCACTGTCAACACATACGATGCACAGCTATCTCTCACTGTCACACACACGATGCCCAGCTATCTCTCACTCCCTGTCACACACAAGGCACAGCTATCTCTCACTCCCTGTCACACATGAGGCACAGTTATCTCTCCCTCCCTGTCACACACGAGGCACAGTGATCTGTGCTGATTATTGAGTGACAGCTGCTCAGCCTGCAACAAAACTCGCTAATTAAAGAGAAGCATCTGGCTCAGCGGAGAGATCCTCGGCCCCTCACTCATTGCCCCGGGGGGCGGCCTGGGGTACGTCAGGCACTGCAATCTGCCAATATTGTATTGTATTGTATGTCTTTATTTATATAGCGCCATTAGTGTACATAGCGCTTCACAGCAGTAATACATGTGGTAATCCAATAAATAACAGATAATATAAATAACAGATCATGGGAATAAGTGCTTTAGACATTAAGGAAGAGGAGTCCCTGCTCCGAGGAGCTTACAGTCTAATTGGTAGGTAGGGAGAACGTACAGAGACAGTAGGAGGGAGTTCTGGTAAGTGCATCTGCAGGGGGCCAAGCTTTATGTGCCATGTGTTCAGAATAGCCACAGTCCTATTCATATGCTTCTTTAAGCAAGTGTGTCTTAAGGTGGGTCTTAAAGGTGGATAGAGAGGGTGCTAGTCGGGTACTGAGGGGAAGGGCATTCCAGAGGTGAGGGGCAGTCAATGAAAAAGGTTTAAGGCGGGAGAGGGCTTTAGATACAAAGGGGGTAGAAAGAAGACATCCTTGAGAAGAACGCAAGAGTCTGGATGGTGCATAGCGAGAAATTAGGGCTGAGATGTAAGGAGGGGCAGAAGAGTGTAAAGCTTTAAAAGTGAGGAGAAGAATGGAGTGTGAGATGCGGGATTTGATCGGAAGCCAGGAGAGGGATTTCATGAGGGGAGATGCTGAGACAGATCTAGGAAAGAGTAGAGTGATTCTGGCTGCAGCGTTAAGGATAGATTGTAGGGGAGACAGGTGAGAGGCAGGAAGGCCGGACAGCAGGAGGTTACAGTAATCAAGACGGGAGAGAATGAGGGCCTGAGTCAGAGTTTTAGCAGTCGAGCAACAGAGGAAAGGGCGTATCTTTGTTATATTGCGGAGGAAAAAGCGACAGGTTTTAGAAATGTTTTGAATGTGAGGGGCAAATGTGAGAGAGGAGTCGAGTGTGACCCCAAGGCAGCGTGCTTGGGCTACTGGGTGAATGATCGTAGTTCCAACAGTAATGTGGAAGGAGGTAGTAGGGCCAGGTTTGGGAGGAAGTATGAGGAGCTCTGTTTTAGCCATGTTGAGTTTAAGGCGGCGGAGGGCCATCCAGGATGATATAGCAGAGACACATTCAGAAACTTTGGTTTGTACAGTAGGTGTAAGGTCGGGTGTTGAGAAATATATTTGTGTGTCGTCAGCATAGAGGTGATAATTAAACCCAAAAGATGTTATTAGGTCACCTAGAGAGAGTGTATACAGAGAAAAGAGAAGAGGTCCCAGGACAGAGCCCTGGGGTACCCCCACAGAGAGATCAATAGAGGAGGAGGAGGTATTAGCAGAAGAGACACTGAAAGTACGATGGGAGAGGTAGGATGAGATCCAGGATAGAGCTTTGTTCCGAATACCAAGAGTATGGAGAATGTGAAGGAGAAGAGGGTGGTCCACGGTGTCAAATGCTGCAGAGAGGTCGAGTAATATGAGCAGAGTGTAATGACCTCTGTCTTTGGCAGCATGGAGGTCGTCAGTTATTTTAGTGAGGGCTGTTTCCGTGGAGTGAGCAGTACGGAAGCCAGATTGTAGAGGGTCTAGGAGAGAATAGGTGTTGAGAAAATGGAGCAAGCGAGCGAATACAAGACGTTCAAGGAGTTTAGAGGCAAAAGGCAGGAGGGAGACAGGCCGATAGTTAGAAAGACAGGTAGGGTCAAGCTTGCTGTTTTTGAGTAATGGTATGACTGTTGCATGTTTGAAGGAGGATGGAAAGGTTCCAGAGCAGAAGGAGGAGTTAAAAATGTGCGTGAGCGTAGGGATTATAGTAGGAGCAAGAGGTTTTAGGAGATGGGAGGGAATGGGGTCAAGAGGGCAAGTGGTAGAGGGAGAAGAGGCGATCAACAGCGACACATCCTCCTCTGAGACAGTGGAAAAAGAGTCAAGGAAGGCAGGAGGAGAGTTAGGAAGAGGTGTAGGATGGGAGGAAGAAACAGAGGGGATGTTCTGACGTATGGATTCCACCTTTTCCTTAAAATAGTCAGCAAAGTCCTGAGCGGAGATGGAGGAAGGAGAGGCAGCGGAGGGTGGTTTGAGTAGAGTATCAAAGACAGAGAACAGTCGGCGTGGGTTAGACTTGTGCATGTTGATTAGTGAAGAAAAGTAGGCTTGTTTAGCTTGCGAGAGGGCAGAGTTGAAACAGGATAGCATAAATTTGTAGTGAAGGAAGTCTGCGAGAGTATGAGATTTCCTCCAGAGGCGTTCAGAGGAACGAGTGGAGGAACGCAGCATGCGCGTGTGGGAATTTAACCAGGGTCTAGGGTTAAAAGGGCGAGTGCGGCAGAGAGAAAGCGGGGCATGTAGATCAAGAGAGGAGGACAAGGCAGAGTTGTAGTTCCTGACCAGTTTGTCAGGGTCTGTAGCAGATCTGAGAGAGGAGAGGGAGGAGTGTAACGTGGACTCAAAGTCAGGTAAGTGAATAGAGCGCAGGTTTCTGCAGAACCGGGGTGTAGATGGAGGTGGAGAAGTTGAGAAGCGAGATAGAGAGAATGAGATGAGGTGATGGTCAGAGAGAGGAAAAGGGGAAATGGAGAAATCAGAGAGAGAGAAGTTTTTAGTGAAAACCAGGTCTAAGTAGTGGCCATCCTTGTGGGTGCTGGCTGCAGTCCACTGTTGAAGGCCAAAAGAAGAGGTTAGAGAAAGAAAGCGGGAAGCCCAAGGGAGAGAGGGGTCATCAATGTGGCAATTGAAGTCCCCAAGGAGAAGAACAGGGGAGTCTGAGGAGAGGAAGAAAGAGAGCCAGGATTCAAAGTGAGAGAGAAAGGCAGAAGGGGGATGAGTAGAGGTAGGTGGGCGATACATGACCGCCACATGAACAGGGAGAGGAGAGAAGATCTGGACAGTGTGAACCTCAAAGGAGGGAAAGGCAAGAGAGGGGGGAATAGGAATAGTTCGGTAACGGCAGAGAGAGGAGAGCAGGAGCCCCACACCTCCACCCCTGCCATCAAGGCGCGGAGTGTGGGAGAAGGAAAGGCCACCATAAGAGAGGGCAGCTTCCAGAGCAGAGTCAGACTGAGTGAGCCAGGTCTCAGTTATAGCAAAGAGAAGCAGGGATTGAGAGAGAAAGAAGTCATGCACAGAGAGGAACTTGTTAGAGAGGGAGCGAGCATTCCAAAGGGCACAGGAGAAAGGGAGAGAGGAGGGAGAGTGGCAGGGGATGGGTATGAGGTTGGAGGGGTTAACACCAGAAGGAGTAGAAGTTGTATGTGGGAGGCGAGGACGAGAGCAAGTAGAAATAAGGCAGGGACCAGGATTGGGAGAGATATCCCCAGAAGCAAGGAGAAGCATGGATAGAAAGAGGAGGTGTGAGGATGATTTGTAGGGGTGTGTTTTAGTGCAGGAGGTATAGCTGTGTGGTGACAGAGGACGCAGGTAAGAAAGGAGTTCATGTGAACTGAGAAGTGGGGAAGAAAGGAGAGATGGAGATATATGAATAGAGTTAGAGACATAAGGAGACTGGTGGAAGGAAGTGCATAATTTGAAAATAAGTGCGGTTGCAGCAAATATAAAAAATAAAGGCGGCATCACAGCAATAGTTAAGTGTTGAGATGTGCAGTCTTAGATAGATGATATCCTCTTTTCCAACGTAGATCAAAAGCAGGAATCAGAAGCAGTAGGTGATGTCCACTTTTCCACTTCTTTTTAAACTTCATAAATACTTGAAACATATATACTTAAAAGCATATCTGCTTAGAAGCATGGCTGCTAGCAGCAATGGCTGTTAGGAGTTTACTTATATACTTTTAGAAAGTCACCTGGTTGGCACAACAAACTTAATTAACACATGTGAGGGTAGTTAAAGCAAATGGTTTTTCTAAGGTGGGTGTTGCCTTGCCTTGCCTTGCCTTGCACAAGTGTGAAAGCTGAATTAAATTAAGACAGTAGGGGGATGATTTACAGACAGACAATTGGAATATGTTTTTACCTAAATAGAACTAAATACACAGCATGGGAGGATATCAGGATAGACAGACAATTGGAATATGTTTTTACCTAAATAGAACTAAATACACAGCATGGGAGGATATCAGGATAGACAGACAATTGGAATATGTTTTTACCTAAATAGAACTAAATACACAGCATGGGAGGATATCAGGATAGACAGACAATTGGAATATGTTTTTACCTGAGGAAAGAGAAGAGATGAGTGAGTGATTCAATAGTCTTCCTTCCTTTTTAAACTTCATAAATACTTGAAACATATATACTTAAAAGCATATCTGCTTAGAAGCATGGCTGCTAGCAGCAATGGCTGTTAGGAGTTTACAATATGTAACACCAGCATCTAATATAGAGCAGGGCCGAGTATCATTCCTGCAGGAATTCCTCTCCTGGAGACTTAACCCCTTTTGTGATATACTGTAGAGGCCATAGTCCCATTGTGAACGTTAATGCGGGGTATGCCTGTGTAACTCAGGCCTGTTAGCTTAGTCCCATTGCGTACGTTAATGCAGGGTATGCCTGTAGTTACTCAGGCCTGTTAGCTTAGTCCCATTGCGTACGTTAATGCGGGGAATGCCTTTAGTTACTCAGGCCTATTAGATTGTCCCATTGCGTACGTTAATGCGGGGTATGCCTGTGTTACTCAAGCCTGTTAGCTTAGTCCCATTGCGTACGTTACTGCGGGGTATGCCTGTGTTACTCAGGCCTGTTAGCTTAGTCCCATTGCGTACGTTAATGCGGGTGTGCCTGTAGTTACTCAGGCCTGAGAGAGAAAGAAGTAACCCCTGCCTCACCACATAGTAACCCCTGCCTCACCCCATAGTAACCCCTGCCTCACCCGATAGTAACCCCAGCCTCACCCCATAGTAACCCCTGCCGCACCCCATAGTAACCCCTGCCTCACCCCATAGTAACCCCTGCCTCACCCCATAGTAACCCCTGCCTCACCCCATAGTAACCCCAACCTCACCCCATAGTAACCCCTGCAGCACCCCATAGTAACCCTTGCCTCACCCCATAGTAACCCCTGCCGCACCCCCTAGTAACCCCTGCCTCACCCCATAGTAACCCTTCCCTCACCCCATATTAACCCCTGCCGCACCCCATAGTAACCCCTGCCTCACCCCATAGTAACCCCTGCCTCACCCCATATTAACTCCTACTTCACCCCATAGTAACCCCTGCCTCACCCCATAGTAAACCCTGCCTCACCCCATAGTAAACCCTGCCTCACCCCATAGTAAACCCTGCCTCACCCCATATAACCCCTGCCTCATCCCATAGTAACCCCTGCCTCACACCATATTAACCCCTGCCTCACCCCATAGTAAACCCTGCCTCAACCCATAGTAACCCCTGCCTCACCCAATATTAACCCCGCCTCACCCCATACTAAACCCTGCCTCACCCCATAGTAACCCCTGCCTCACCCCATAGTAACCCCTGCCTCACCCCATAGTAACCCCTGCCTCATCCCATAGTAACCCCTGCCTCACCCCATATTAACCCCTGCCTCACCCCATATTAACCCCTGCCTCACCCCATAGTAAACCCTGCCTCACCCCATAGTAAACCCTGTCTCACCCCATAGTAAACCCTGCCTCACCCCATAGTAACCCCTGCCTCACCCCATAGTAACCCCTGTTTCACCCCATATTAACCCCTGCCTCACCACATATTAACCCCTGCCTCACCCCATAGTAAACCCTGCCTCACCCCATAGTAAACCATGCCTCACCCCATAGTAACCCCTGCCTCACCCCATAGTAACCCCTGCCTCACCCCATAGTAACCCCTGCCTCACCCCATAGTAACCCCTGCCTCACCCCATAGTAAACCCTGCCTCACCCCATAGTAAACCCTGCCTCACCCCATAGTAACCCCTGCCTCACCCCATAGTAACCCCTGCATCACCCCATAGTAACTCCAGCCTCACACCATAGTAACCCCTGCCTCACCCCATAGTAACCCTTGCCTCACCCCATAGTAACCCGTGACGCACCCCCTAGTAACCCCTGCCTCACCCCATAGTAACCCTTGCCTCACCCCATATTAACCCCTGCCGCACCCCATAGTAACCCCTGCCTCACCCTCATAGCACTGACAGTGACGCGGCGCATTGTGTGTGTGTGTCAGGGAGTGAGAGATAGCTGTGCATCGTGTGTGTGACTGAGAGATAGCTGTCCATTGTGTGTGTGTGTCAGGGAGTGAGAGATAGCTGTGCCTCGTGTGTTTGTGACAGTGAGAGTTAGCTGTGCATCGTGTGTGTGTGTGTGACAGTGAGAGATAGCTGTGCATCGTGTGTATGTGACAGGGAGAGATAGCTGTGCCTAGTGTGTGTGTGACAGTGTGAGATAGCTGTGCATCGTGTGTGTGTGACAGGGAGAGATAGCTGTGCATCGTATGTGTGACAGTGAGAGATGCACACACGATGCACAACTATCTCTCCCTGTCACACACACACACATGATGCACAGCTATCTCTCACTGTCACACACACACGATGCAAAGCTATCTCTCACTCCCTGAAACACACACACGATGCACAGCTATCTCTCACTCCCTGACACACACACGATGCACAACTATCTCTCACTCCTTGACACACACACACACACACACACACACACACACACACACACACACACACGATGAACAGCTATCTCTCCCTGTCACACACACACGATGCACAGATATCTCTCACTGTCACACACACACAATGCACAGCTATCTCTCCCTGTCACACACACATGATGCACAGCTATCTCTCACTCCCTGACACACACACGATGCACAGCTATCTCTCCCTGTCACACACACACGATGCACAGCTGTCTCTCACTGTCACACACACACAATGCACAGCTATCTCTCACTGTCTCACACACACGATGCACAACTATCTCTCACTCCCTGACACACACACGATGCACAGCTATCTCTCCCTTTCACACACACAATGCACAGCTATCTCTCCCTGTCACACACACGATGCACAGCTATCTCTCACCCCCTGACACACACACACGATGCACAGCTATCTCTCTCTGTCACACACACACGATGCACAGCTATCTCTCCCTGTCTCACACACACGATGCACAGCTATCTCTCCCTGTCACACACACACGATGCACAGCTATCTCTCCCTGTCACACACACGATGCACATCTATCTCTCCCTGTCACACACACACGATGCACAGCTAACTCTCACTGTCACAATCACACGATGCACAGCTATCTCTCACTGTCACACATACAGTAGCGACATATCTTATTGAACTAAATACCGGCGGCATGCCGGGATCTGCCCCAGCTGCCGCCAGTAATGCACGCGCGCCGCCGCGTTCCCCCACTCACCCCCCCTCCTCCATCGCGCGCAATTTACACACGCTTCCGGACCCCTGTACCCCTTCTGCTCTGCCACTCTGCTTCCCCGAACCCCCGCTTACCTTAATGTCATCTCCAGGGGTGTCGGGGAAGCCTGGGGAAGACGGGGAAGACGGGGAAGCCGGGCGCGCATGTGACTGTGACGTCACAGTGCGCCGCCACGCGCCGCGGCTACCCGCTTTTCAGCCACATACAGCCAGCGGCTTTTGCTCGAATAAGAGCTGCCGCTGCTGTACACATGATGCACAGCTATCTCTCCCTGTCACACACACACGATGCACAGCTATCTTTCACTGTCACACACACACGATGCACAGCTATTTCTCACTGTCACACACACACATGATGCACAGCTATCTCTCCCTGTCACACACACACGATGCACAGCTATCTCTCACTGTCACACACACACACACGATGCACAGCTATCTCTCACTGTCACACACACACACACAGACACACACAGACACACACACACACACACACACGATGCACAGCTATCTCTCACTGTCACACACGATGCACAGATATCTCTCCCTGTCTCACACATACAATGCACAGCTATCTCTCACTGTCTCACACACACACACGATGCACAGCTCTCTCTCACTGTCACACACACAAACGATACACAGCTCTCTCTCACTGTCACACACACAAACGATGCACAGCTATCTCACACTGTCACACACACACGATGCACAGCTCTCACTCCGCCACACACGATGCACAGCTATCTCTCCCTGTCACACACACACGATGCACAGCTATCTCTCCCTGTCATACACACACGATGCACAGCTATCTCTTCCTGTAAAAAACACACACGATGCACAGCTATCTTTCACTGTGACACACACACACAATGCACAGCTATCTCTCACTGTCACACACACACATGATGCACAGCTATCTCTCCCTGTCACACACACACGATGCACAGCTATCTTTCACTGTCACACACACACGATGCACAGCTATTTCTCACTGTCACACACACACATGATGCACAGCTATCTCTCCCTGTCACACACACACGATGCACAGCTATCTCTCACTGTCACACACACACACACACGATGCACAGCTATCTTTCACTGTCACACACACACGATGCACAGCTATTTCTCACTGTCACACACACACATGATGCACAGCTATCTCTCCCTGTCACACACACACACACACGATGCACAGCTATCTCTCACTGTCACACACACACACACACACACACGATGCACAGCTATCTCTCACTGTCACACACACACACACACGATGCACAGCTATCTCTCACTGTCAACACATACAATGCACAGCTATCTCTCACTGTCTCACACACACACGATGCACAGCTATCTTTCACTGTCACACACACTCGATGCACAGCTATTTCTCACTGTCACACACACACATGATGCACAGCTATCTCTCCCTGTCACACACACACGATGCACAGCTATCTCTCACGGTCACACTCACACACACACACACACACACACACACACACACACACACACACACACACACACACACACACACACACACACACGATGCACAGCTTTCTCTCACTGTCACACACACACACACATGATGCACAGCTATCTCTCACTGTCAACACATACGATGCACAGCTATCTCTCACTGTCACACACGATGCACAGATATCTCTCCCTGTCTCACACATACAATGCACAGCTATCTCTCACTGTCTCACACACACACACACACGATGCACAGCTCTCTCTCACTGTCACACACACAAACGATGCACAGCTCTCTCTCACTGTCACACACACAAACGATGCACAGCTATCTCACTGTCACACACACACGATGCACAGCTATCTCACACTGTCACACACACACGATGCACAGCTCTCACTCCGCCACACACGATGCACAGCTATCTCTCCCTGTCACACACACACGATGCACAGCTATCTCTCCCTGTCATACACACACGATGCACAGCTATCTTTCACTGTCACACACACACACGATGCACAGCTATCTCTCCCTGTCACACACACACATGATGCACAGCTATCTCTCCCTGTCACACACACACGATGCACAGCTATCTCTCACTGTCACACACACGATGCACAGCTATCTTTCACTGTCACACACACACGATGCACAGCTATTTCTCACTGTCACACACACACATGATGCACAGCTATCTCTCCCTGTCACACACACACGATGCACAGCTATCTCTCACTGTCACACACACACACACGATGCACAGCTATCTCTCACTGTCACACACACACACACACACACACACACGATGCACAGCTATCTCTCACTGTCAACACATACGATGCACAGCTATCTCTCACTGTCACACACACGATGCACAGCTATCTCTCACTCCCTGTCACACACGAGGCACAGTGATCTGTGCTGATTATTGAGTGACAGCTGCTCAGCCTGCAACAAAACTCGCTAATTAAAGAGAAGCATCTTGCTCAGCGGAGAGATCCTCGGCCCCTCACTCATTGCCCCGGGGGGCGGCCTGGGGTACGTCAGGCACTGCAACCTGCCAATATGTAACACCAGCATCTAATATAGAGCAGGGCCGAGTATCATTCCTGCAGGAATTCCTCTCCTGGAGACTTAACCCCTTTTGTGATATACTGTAGAGGCCATAGTCCCATTGTGAACGTTAATGCGGGGTATGCCTGTGTAACTCAGGCCTGTTAGCTTAGTCCCATTGCGTACGTTAATGCAGGGTATGCCTGTAGTTACTCAGGCCTGTTAGCTTAGTCCCATTGCGTACGTTAATGCGGGGAATGCCTTTAGTTACTCAGGCCTATTAGATTGTCCCATTGCGTACGTTAATGCGGGGTATGCCTGTGTTACTCAAGCCTGTTAGCTTAGTCCCATTGCATACGTTACTGCGGGGTATGCCTGTGTTACTCAGGCCTGTTAGCTTAGTCCCATTGCGTACGTTAATGCGGGTGTGCCTGTAGTTACTCAGGCCTGAGAGAGAAAGAAGAAACCCCTGCCTCACCACATAGTAACCCCTGCCTCACCCCATAGTAACCCCTGCCTCACCCCATAGTAACCCCAGCCTCACCCCATAGTAACCCCTGCCGCACCCCATAGTAACCCCTGCCTCACCCCATAGTAACCCCTGCCTCACCCCATAGTAACCCCTGCCTCACCCCATAGTAACCCCTGCCTCACCCCATAGTAACCCCTGCCTCACGCCATAGTAACCCCTGCCTCACCCCATAGTAACCCCTGCCTCACCCCATAGTAACCCCTGCCGCACCCCATAGTAACCCCTGCCTCACCCCATAGTAACCCCTGTCTCACCCCATAGTAACCCCTGCCGCACCCCATAGTAACCCCTGCCGCACCCCATAGTAACCCCTGCCTCACCCCATAGTAACCCCTGCCTCACCCCATATTAACCCCTGCCTCACCCCATATTAACTCCTGCTTCACCCCATAGTAACCCCTGCCTCACCCCATAGTAAACCCTGCCTCACCCCATATTAACTCCTGCTTCACCCCATAGTAACCCCTGCCTCACCCCATAGTAAATCCTGCCTCACCCCATAGTAACCCCTGCCTCACCCCACAGTAACCCCTTCCTCACCCCATATTAACCCCTGCCTCACTCCATAGTAACCCCTGCCTCACCCCAAAGTAACCCCTGCCTCACCCCATAGTCACTCCAGCCTCACACCATAGTACCCCTGCCGCACCCCATAGTAACCCCTGCCTCACCCCATAGTAACCCTTGCCTCACCCCATAGTAACCCCTGCCGCACCCCCTAGTAACCCCTGCCTCACCCCATAGTAACCCCTGCCTCACCCCATATTAACTCCTACTTCATCCCATAGTAACCCCTGCCTCACCCCATAGTAAACCCTGCCTCACCCCATAGTAAACCCTGCCTCACCCCATATAACCCCTGCCTCATCCCATAGTAACCCCTGCCTCACACCATATTAACCCCTGCCTCACCCCATAGTAAACCCTGCCTCAACCCATAGTAAACCCCTGCCTCACCCAATATTAACCCCGCCTCACCCCATACTAAACCCTGCCGCACCCCATATTAACCCCTGCCTCACCCCATAGTAACCCCTGCCTCACCCCATAGTAAACCCTGCCTCACCCCATAGTAAACCCTGCCTCACCCCATATAACCCCTGCCTCATCCCATAGTAACCCCTGCCTCACACCATATTAACCCCTGCCTAACCCCATAGTAAACCCTGCCTCAACCAATATTAACCCTGCCTCACCCCATACTAAACCCTGCCTCACCCCATATTAACCCCTGCCTCACCCCATAGTAACCCCTGCCTCACCCCATAGTAACCCCTGCCTCATCCCATATTAACCCCTGCCTCACCCCATAGTAAACCCTGCCTCACCCCATAGTAAACCCTGCCTCACCCCATAGTAAACCCTGCCTCACCCCATAGTAACATCTGCCTCACCCCATATGAACCCCTGTTTCACCCCATATTAACCCCTGCCTCACCACATATTAACCCCTGCCTCACCCCATAGTAAACCCTGCCTCACCCCATAGTAAACCCTGCCTCACCCCATAGTAAACCCTGCCTCACCCCATAGTAACCCCTGCCTCACCCCATAGTAACCCCTGCCTCACCCCATAGTAAACCCTGCCTCACCCCATAGTAAACCCTGCCTCACCCCATAGTAACCCCTGCCTCACCCCATAGTAACCCCTGCCTCACCCCATAGTAAACCCTGCCTCACCCCATAGTAACCCCTGCATCACCCCATAGTAACTCCAGCCTCACACCATAGTAACCCCTGCCGCACCCCATAGTAACCCCTGCCTCACCCCATAGTAACCCTTGCCTCACCCCATAGTAACCCCTGCCGCACCCCCTAGTAACCCCTGCCTCACCCCATAGTAACCCTTGCCTCACCCCATATTAACCCCTGCCGCACCCCATAGTAACCCCTGCCTCACCCCATAGTAACCCCTGCCTCACCCTCATAGCACTGACAGTGACGCGGCGCATTGTGTGCGTGTGTCAGGGAGTGAGAGATAGCTGTGCATCGTGTGTGTGACAGTGAGAGATAGCTGTCCATTGTGTGTGTGTGTCAGGGAGTGAGAGATAGCTGTGCCTCGTGTGTTTGTGACAGTGAGAGTTAGCTGTGCATCGTGTGTGTGTGTGTGTGACAGTGAGAGATAGCTGTGCATCGTGTGTATGTGACAGGGAGAGATAGCTGTGCCTAGTTTGTGTGTGACAGTGTGAGATAGCTGTGCATCGTGTGTGTGTGACAGGGAGAGATAGCTGTGCATCGTATGTGTGACAGTGAGAGATGCACACACGATGCACAACTATCTCTCCCTGTCACACCCACACACATGATGCACAGCTATCTCTCCCTGTCACACACACACGATGCACAGATATCTCTCACTCCCTGACACACACACGATGCACAGCTATCTCTCCCTGTCACACACACACGATGCACAGCTGTCTCTCACTGTCACACACACACAATGCACAGCTATCTCTCACTGTCTCACACACACGATGCACAACTATCTCTCACTCCCTGACACACACACGATGCACAGCTATCTCTCCCTTTCACACACACAATGCACAGCTCTCTCTCCCTGACACACACAGGATTCACAACTATCTCTCACTCCTTGACACACACACACACACACGATGAACAGCTATCTCTCCCTGTCACACACACACGATGCACAGCTATCTCTCCCTGTCACACACACATGATGCACAGCTATCTCTCACTCCCTGACACACACACGATGCACAGCTATCTCTCCCTGTCACACACACACAATGCACAGCTATCTCTCCCTGTCACACACACACGATGCACAGCTATCTATCACTGTCACACACACACGATGCACAGCTATCTCTCCCTGTCACACACACACATGATGCACAGCTATCTCTCACTGTCACACACACACGATGCACAGCTATCTCTCACTGTCACACACACACACACGATGCACAGCTATCTCTCACTGTCACACACACACACACGATGCACAGCTCTCTCCCTTTCACACACACGATGCACATCTATCTCTCCCTGTCACACACACACGATGCACAGCTAACTCTCACTGTCACACTCACACGATGCACAGCTATCTCTCCCTGTAACACACACACGATGCACAGCTATCTCACTGTCACACACACAATGCACAGCTATCTCTCCCTGTCACACACACATGATGCACAGCTATCTCTCACTCCCTGACACACACACGATGCACAGCTATCTCTCCCTGTCACACACAATGCACAGCTATCTCTCCCTGTCACACACACACGATGCACAGCTATCTATCACTGTCACACACACACACACGATGCACAGCTATCTCTCCCTGTCACACACACACGATGCACAGCTATCTCTCCCTGTCATACACACACGATGCACAGCTATCTCTTCCTGTAAAAAACACACACGATGCACAGCTATCTTTCACTGTCACACACACACACGATGCACAGCTATCTCTCACTGTCACACACACACATGATGCACAGCTATCTCTCCCTGTCACACACACACGATGCACAGCTATCTTTCACTGTCACACACACACGATGCACAGCTATTTCTCACTGTCACACACACACATGATGCACAGCTATCTCTCCCTGTCACACACACACGATGCACAGCTATCTCTCACTGTCACACACACACACGATGCACAGCTATCTTTCACTGTCACACACACACGATGCACAGCTATTTCTCACTGTCACACACACACATGATGCACAGCTATCTCTCCCTGTCACACACACACGATGCACAGCTATCTCTCACTGTCACACACACACACGATGCACAGCTATCTTTCACTGTCACACACACACGATGCACAGCTATTTCTCACTGTCACACACACACATGATGCACAGCTATCTCTCCCTGTCACACACACACGATGCACAGCTATCTCTCACTGTCACACACACACACACGATGCACAGCTATCTCCCACTGTCACACACACACACACACGATGCCCAGCTATCTCTCACTGTCAACACATACGATGCACAGCTATCTCTCACTGTCACACACGATGCACAGATATCTCTCCCTGTCTCACACATACAATGCACAGCTATCTCTCACTGTCTCACACACACACACACGATGCACAGCTATCTTTCACTGTTACACACACTCGATGCACAGCTATTTCTCACTGTCACACACACACATGATGCACAGCTATCTCTTCCTGTCACACACACACGATGCACAGCTATCTCTCACTGTCACACACACACACACACGATGCACAGCTATCTCTCACTGTCACACACACACACACACACGATGCACAGCTATCTCTCACTGTCAACACATACGATACACAGCTATCTCTCACTGTCACACACGATGCACAGATATCTCTCCCTGTCTCACACATACAATGCACAGCTATCTCTCACTGTCTCACACACACACACGATGCACAGCTCTCTCTCACTGTCACACACACAAACGATGCACAGCTATCTCACTGTCACACACACAGACGATGCACAGCTATCTCACACTGTCACACACACACGATGCACAGCTCTCACTCCACCACACACGATGCACAGCTATCTCTCCCTGTCACACACACACGATGCACAGCTATCTCTCCCTGTCATACACACACGATGCACAGCTATCTTTCACTGTCACACACACACACGATGCACAGCTATCTCTCCCTGTCACACACACACATGATGCACAGCTATCTCTCCCTGTAACACACACACGATGCACAGCTATCTTTCACTGTCACACACACACGATGCACAGCTATTTCTCACTGTCACACACACACATGATGCACAGCTATCTCTCCCTGTCACACACACACGATGCACAGCTATCTCTCACTGTCACACACACGATGCACAGCTATCTTTCACTGTCACACACACACGATGCACAGCTATTTCTCACTGTCACACACACACATGATGCACAGCTATCTCTCCCTGTCACACACACACGATGCACAGCTATCTCTCACTGTCACACACACACACACACGATGCACAGCTATCTCTCACTGTCACACACACACACACGATGCACAGCTATCTCTCACTGTCAACACATACGATGCACAGCTATCTCTCACTGTCACACACACGATGCACAGCTATCTCTCACTCCCTGTCACACACAAGGCACAGCTATCTCTCACTCCCTGTCACACATGAGGCACAGTTATCTCTCCCTCCCTGTCACACACGAGGCACAGTGACCTGTGCTGATTATTGAGTGACAGCTGCTCCGCCTGCAACAAAACTCGCTAATTAAAGAGAAGCATCTGGCTCAGCGGAGAGATCCTCGGCCCCTCACTCATTGCCCCGGGGGGCGGCCTGGGGTACATCAGGCACTGCAACCTGCCAATATGTAACACCAGCATCTAATATAGAGCAGGGCCGAGTATCATTCCTGCAGGAGTTCCTCTCCTGGAGACTTAACCCCTTTTGTGATATACTGTAGAGGCCATAGTCCCATTGTGAACGTTAATGCGGGGTATGCCTGTGTAACTCAGGCCTGTTAGCTTAGTCCCATTGCGTACGTTAATGCAGGGTATGCCTGTAGTTACTCAGGCCTGTTAGCTTAGTCCCATTGCATACGTTAATGCGGGGAATGCCTTTAGTTACTCAGGCCTATTAGATTGTCCCATTGCGTACGTTAATGCGGGGTATGCCTGTAGTTACTCAGGCCTGTTAGATTAGTCCCATTGCGTACGTTACTGCGGGGTATGCCTGTGTTACTCAGGCCTGTTAGCTTAGTCCCATTGCGTACGTTAATGCGGGTGTGCCTGTAGTTACTCAGGCCTGAGAGAGAAAGAAGTAACCCCTGCCTCACCACATAATAACCCCTGCCTCACCCCATAGTAACCCCAGCCTCACCCCATAGTAACCCCTGCCGCACCCCATAGTAACCCCTGCCTCACCCCATAGTAACCCCT
Organism: Ascaphus truei; assembly: GCF_040206685.1. Classification (NCBI taxonomy): domain Eukaryota; kingdom Metazoa; phylum Chordata; class Amphibia; order Anura; family Ascaphidae; genus Ascaphus; species Ascaphus truei. The sequence continues at coordinate 47,285 of NW_027453986.1, forward strand.
GCCTCACCCCATAGTAACCCCTGCCTCACCCCATAGTAACCACTGCCTCACCCCATAGTAACCCCTGCCTCACCCCATAGTAACCCCTGCCTCACCCCATAGTAACCCCTGCCTCACCCCATAGTAACCCCTGCCGCACCCCATAGTAACCCCTGCCTCACCCCATAGTAACCCCTGCCGCACCCCATAGTAACCCCTGCCGCACCCCATAGTAACCCCTGCCTCACCCCATAGTAACCCCTGCCTCACTCCATATTAACCCCTGCCGCACACCATAGTAACCCCTGCCTCACCCCATAGTAACCCCTGCCTCACCCCATATTAACCCCTGCCTCACCCCATATTAACTCCTGCTTCACCCCATAGTAACCCCTGCCTCACCCCATAGTAAACCCTGCCTCACCCCATAGTAAACCCTGCCTCACCCCATATTAACTCCTGCTTCACCCCTAAGTAACCCCTGCCTCACCCCATAGTAAACCCTGCCTCACCCCATAGTAACCCCTGCCTCACCCCACAGTAACCCCTGCCTCACCCCATATTAACCCCTGCCTCACTCCATAGTAACCCCTGCCTCACCCCAAAGTAACCCCTGCCTCACCCCATAGTAACTCCAGCCTCACACCATAGTAACCCCTGCCGCACCCCATAGTAACCCCTGCCTCACCCCATAGTAACCCTTGCCTCACCCCATAGTAACCCCTGCCGCACCCCCTAGTAACCCCTGCCTCACCCCATAGTAACCCTTGCCTCACCCCATATTAACCCCTGCCGCACCCCATAGTAACCCCTGCCTCACCCCATAGTAACCCCTGCCTCACCCCATATTAACTCCTACTTCACCCCATAGTAAACCCTGCCTCACCCCATAGTAAACCCTGCCTCACCCCATATAACCCCTGCCTCACCCCATAGTAAACCCTGCCTCAACCCATAGTAACCCCTGCCTCACCCAATATTAACCCCACCTCACCCCATACTAAACCCTGCCTCACCCCATATTAACCCCTGCCTCACCCCATAGTAACCCCTGCCTCACCCCATAGTAACCCCTGCCTCACCCCATATTAACCCCTGCCTCACCCCATAGTAAACCCTCCCTCACCCCATAGTAAACCCTGCCTCACCCCATAGTAAACCCTGCCTCACCCCATAGTAAACCCTGCCTCACCCCATAGTAACCCCTGCCTCACCCCATATGAACCCCTGTTTCACCCCATATGAACCCCTGCCTCACCCCATATTAACCCCTGCCTCACCCCATAGTAAACCCTGCCTCACCCCATAGTAACCCCTGCCTCACCCCATAGTAAACCCTGCCTCACCCCATAGTAACCCCTGCATCACCCCATAGTAACTCCAGCCTCACACCATAGTAACCCCTGCCGCACCCCATAGTAACCCCTGCCTCACCCCATAGTAACCCCTGCCGCACCCCCTAGTAACCCCTGCCTCACCCCTTAGTAAACCCTGCCTCACCCCATAGTAACCCCTGCATCACCCCATAGTAACTCCAGCCTCACACCATAGTAACCCCTGCCGCACCCCATAGTAACCCTGCCTCACCCCATAGTAACCCTTGCCTCACCCCATAGTAACCCCTGCCTCACCCCATAGTAACCCCTGCCTCACCCTCATAGCACTGACAGTGACGCGGCGCATTGTGTGCGTGTGTCAGGGAGTGAGAGATAGCTGTGCATCGTGTGTGTGACAGTGAGAGATAGCTGTCCATTGTGTGTGTGTGCCAGGGAGTGAGAGATAGCTGTGCCTCGTGTGTTTGTGACAGAGTTAGCTGTGCATCGTGTGTGTGTGTGTGACAGTGAGAGATAGCTGTGCATCGTGTGTATGTGACAGGGAGAGATAGCTGTGCCTAGTGTGTGTGTGTGTGTGTGTGTGTGTGTGTGTGTGTGACAGTGTGAGATAGCTGTGCATCGTGTGTGTGTGACAGGGAGAGATAGCTGTGCATCATATGTGTGACAGTGAGAGATGCACACACGATGCACAACTATCTCTCCCTGTCACACACACACACATGATGCACAGCTATCTCTCACTGTCACACACACACGATGCACAGCTATCTCTCACTCCCTGAAACACACACACGATGCACAGCTATCTCTCACTCCCTGACACACACATGATGCACAACTATCTCTCACTCCTTGACACACACACACACACACACGATGAACAGCTATCTCTCCCTGTCACACACACACGATGCACAGATATCTCTCACTGTCACACACACACACAATGCACAGCTATCTCTCCCTGTCACACACACCTGATGCACAGCTATCTCTCACTCCCTGACACACACACGATGCACAGCTATCTCTCCCTGTCACACACACACGATGCACAGCTGTCTCTCACTGTCACACACACACAATGCACAGCTATCTCTCACTGTCTCACACACACGATGCACAACTATCTCTCACTCCCTGACACACACACGATGCACAGCTATCTCTCCCTTTCACACACACAATGCACAGCTATCTCTCCCTGTCACACACACGATGCACAGCTATCTCTCACTCCCTGACACACACACACGATGCACAGCTATCTCTCTCTGTCACACACACACACGATGCACAGCTATCTCTCCCTGTCTCACACACATGATGCACAGCTATCTCTCCCTGTCACACACACACGATGCACAGCTTTCTCTCCCTGTCACACACACGATGCACATCTATCTCTCCCTGTCACACACACACGATGCACAGCTAACTCTCACTGTCACACTCACACGATGCACAGCTATCTCTCACTGTCACACACACACGATGCACAGCTATCTATCACTCCCTGAAACACTCACACGATGCACAGCTATCTCTCACTCCCTGACACACACAAGATTCACAACTATCTCTCACTCCTTGACACACACACACACACACACGATGAACAGCTATCTCTCCCTGTCACACACACACGGTGCACAGCTATCTCTCACTGTCACACACACAATGCACAGCTATCTCTCCCTGTCACACACACATGATGCACAGCTATCTCTCACTCCCTGACACACACACGATGCACAGCTATCTCTCCCTGTCACACACACACACAATGCACAGCTATCTCTCCCTGTCACACACACACACAATGCACAGCTATCTATCACTGTCACACACACGATGCACAGCTATCTCTCACTGTCACACACACATGATGCACAGCTATCTCTCCCTGTCACACACACACACACACACGATGCACAGCTATCTCTCACTGTCACATACACACGATGCACAGCTATCTCTCACTGTCAAACACACACACACGATACACAGCTATTTCTCACTGTCACACACACACACACACACGATGCACAGCTATCTTTCACTGTCACACACACACATGATGCACAGCTATCTCTCCCTGTCACACACACACGATGCACAGCTATCTTTCACTGTCACACACACACGATGCACAGCTATTTCTCACTGTCACACACACACATGATGCACAGCTATCTCTCCCTGTCACACACACACACGATGCACAGATATCTCTCACTGTCACACACACACACGATGCACAGCTATCTCTCACTGTCACACACACACACACACGATGCACAGCTCTCTCCCTTTCACACACACGATGAACAGCTATCTCTCCCTGTCACACACACACGATGCACAGCTATCTCACTGTCACACACACAATGCACAGCTATCTCTCACTCCCTGACACACACACGATGCACAGCTATCTCTCCCTGTCACACACAATGCACAGCTATCTCTCCCTGTCACACACACAAGATGCACAGCTATCTATCACTGTCACACACACACACACACACACGATGCACAGCTATCTCTCACTGTCACACACACACACACACGATGCACAGCTATCTTTCACTGTCACACACACACACGATGCACAGCTATCTCTCACTGTCACACACACACATGATGCACAGCTATCTCTCCCTGTCACACACACACGATGCACAGCTATCTTTCACTGTCACACACACACGATGCACAGCTATTTCTCACTGTCACACACACACACGATGCACAGCTATCTCTCACTGTCACACACACACACACACGATGCACAGCTATCTCTCACTGTCAACACATACGATGCACTGCTATCTCTCACTGTCACACACGATGCACAGATATCTCTCCCTGTCTCACACATACAATGCACAGCTCTCTCTCACTGTCACACACACAAACGATGCACAGCTCTCTCTCACTAGCTGTGCATCGTGTGTGTGTGTGTGACAGGGAGAGATAGCTGTGCATTGTGTGTGTGTGAAAGTTAGAGATAGCTGTGCATCGTGTGTGTGTCAGGGAGTGAGAGATAATTGTGCATCGTGTGTGTGAGACAGTGAGAGGAAGCAGGGCATTCTGGCAGCCAAGTGGCTTGACCTTTATTAGTGAGCCTGGTTACCCCCTCTCGGAACCACAGACTTAGAAATCGCCAGCTCATATACAGTGCATAAAATATATTTATATATATACCCTTATACACCATTTTAATAAAAAATATCACAAAATTCTTCTAAGTCCCTTGTGAAGAGTGAAAGACGCGCACGTTCATTTTCAGAGCTCCTAGACATTCCTATAAGAAGTTAGCCAAATAGTATCTTCGAAAAACACTTAGGTTAAGTTTGAGAGTTGCTTCTAATGTACCAAAGCTGGACTTAGACATAATTTCACTCTCACAACATTATGGCTGGTTGGAGACAGTCCGAACCACAAGTACCGGGTCCATGGTTCTGGGCGTATACTGGGGGGACGGGGACGACTCCCATTAACCCCTGACTATACCGGGGATACGCTTATCACAATGCCTTTCTGGTCTGTGCTGAAGCAGGGCATTTTGGTAGCCAAGTGGCTTGACCTTTATTAGTGAGCCTGGTTACCCCCTCTCGGAACCACAGACTTAGAAATCGCCAGCTCATATACAGTGCATAAAATATATTTATATATAAACCCTTATACACCATTTTAATAAAAAATATCACAAAATTCTTCTAAGTCCCTCGTGAAGAGTGAAAGACGCGCACGTAAATTTTCAGAGCTCCTAGACATTCCTACAGCAGCGGCAGCTCTTATTCGAGCAAATGCCGCTGGCTGTATGAGGCTGGGAAGCGGGTAGCCGCGGCGCGTGGCGGCGCACTGTGACGTCACAGTCACATGCGCGCCCGGCTTCCCCGACACCCCTGGAGTTCAAATCTAGGTAAGCGGGGGTGCGGGGAAGCAGAGGGGCAGAGTAGAAGCCGGGTTCGGGGTGTCTTTGGGGGGGTAATTGCGCGCGATATGGAGGGGGGGTGCGTGGGGGAAACGCGGCGGCGCGCGTTTGTGACTGGCGGCAGCTGGGGTAGATCCCGGCATGCCGCCGGCATTTACTTCAATAAAGTATGTCGCTACTGTATAAGAAGTTAGCCAAATAGTAGCTTTGAAAAACGCTTAGGTTAAGTTTGAGAGTTGCTTCTAATGTACCAAAGCTGGACTTAGACATAATTTCACTCTCACAACATTATGGCTGGTTGGACACAGTCCGAACCACAAGTACCGGGTCCATGGTTCTGGGCGTATACTGGGGGGACGGGCGCAGAGAGAGAGAGAAAGAGCGCAGAGAGAGAAAGAAAGAGCGCAGAGAGAGAGAGAAAGAAAGAGCGCAGAGAGAGAAAGAAAGAGAGTGCAGAGAGAGAGAGAGAGAGAGCGCGCAGAGAGAGAGGAAGAAAGAGCGCAGAGAGAGAGAGAAAGAGCGCAGAGAGAGAGAAAGAGCGCAGAGAGAAAGAGAGCGCAGACAGAGAGAGAGTGAGAAAGAAAGTGCGCAGAGAGAAAGAGAGCGCAGAGAGAGAGAAAGAAAGAGCGCAGAGAGAGAAAGAAAGAGCGCAGAGAGAGAAAGAAAGAAAGAGCGCAGAGAGAGAAAGAAAGAAAGAGCGCAGAGAGAGAGAAAGAGCGCAGAGAGAGAAAGAGCGCAGAGAGAGAGAAAGAGCGCAGAGAGAGAGAAAGAGCGCAGAGAGAGAGAAAGAGCGCAGAGAGAGAGAAAGAGCGCAGAGAGAGAGAAAGAGCGCAGAGAGAGAGAGAGAGCGCAGAGAGAGAGAAAGAAAGAGCGCTTAGAGAGAGAGAAAGAAAGAGCGCAGAGAGAGAGAGAAAGAAAGAGCGCAGAGAGAGAGAGCGCAGAGAGAAAGAAAGAGCGCAGAGAGGAAGAGTGCAGAGAGAGAGAAAGAAAGTGCGCAGAGAGAAAGAAAGAGCGCAAAGAAAGAAAGAGCGCAGAGAGAAACAAAGAGCGCAGAGAGAAAGAAAGAAAGAGCGCAGAGAGAGAAAGAGCGCAGAGAGAGAAAGAGCGCAGAGAGAGAAAGAGCGCAGAGAGAGAAAGAGCGCAGAGAGAAAGAGCGCAGAGAGAGAGAGCGCAGAGAGAGAAAGAGCGCAGAGAGAGAAAGAGCGCAGAGAGAGAGAGAGCGCAGAGAGAAAGAAAGAGCGCAGAGAGAGAGAGAGAGAGCGCAGAGAGAAAAAAAGAGTGCAGAGAGAGAGAAAGAAAAAGCGCAGAGAGAGACAAAGAGCGCAGAGAGAGAGAAAGAAAGAGCGCAGAGAGAGAAAGAAAGAGCGCAGAGAGTGAGAGAGAAATAGTGCAGAGAGATAGAGGAAGAAAGAGCGCAGAGAGAGAGAGAGAAAGAGCGCAGAGAGAGAGAGAGAAAGAGCGCAGAGAGAGAAAGAGCGCAGAGAGAAAGAGAGAGCGCAGACAGAGAGAGAGCGCAGACAGAGAGAGAGCGCAGACAGAGAGAGAGCGCAGAGAGAGAGAAAGAGCGTAGAGAAAAAAAGAGCGTAGAGAAAAAAAGAGCGCAGAGAGAGAGGAAGAAAGAGCGCAGTCAATGAAAGAGAGCGCAGACAATGAAAGAAAGAGCGCAGAGAGAGAAAGAAAGAGCGCAGAGAGAGAAAGAAAGAGCGCAGAGAGAGAAAGAGCGCAGAGAGAGAAAGAGCGCAGAGAGAGAAAGAGCGCAGAGAGAGAAAGAGCGCAGAGAGAGAAAGAGCGCAGAGAGAGAGAGCGCAGAGAGAGAGAGCGCAGAGAGAGAGAAAGAGCGCAGAGAGAGAGAAAGAGCGCAGAGAGAGAGAGAAAGAGCGCAGAGAGAGAGAGAAAGAGCGCAGAGAGAGAGAGAGAGAGCGCAGAGAGAGAGAGAAAGAGCGCAGAGAGAGAAAGAAAGAGCGCAGAGAGAAAGAAAGAGCGCAGAGAGAAAGAAAGAGCGCAGAGAGAGAAAGAAAGAGCGCAGAGAGAGAGAGCGCAGAGAGAGAAATAAAGAGCGCAGAGAGAGAAAGAAAGAGCGCAGAGAGAAAGAAAGAGCGCAGAGAGAGAGAAAGAAAGAGCGCAGAGAGAGAAAGAAAGAGCGCAAAGAGAGAAAGAAAGAGCGCAGAGAGAAAGAAAAAGCACAGAGAGAGAAAGAGAAAGAAAGAGCGCAGAGAGAGAAAGAGAAAGAAAGAGCGCAGAGAGAGAGAGAGAGAGCGCAGAAAGAGAGAGAGAAAGAGCGCAGAGAGAGAGAAAGAAAGAGCGCAGAGAGAGAAAGAAAGAGCGCAGAGAGAGAGAGAAAGAAAGAGCGCAGAGAGAGAGAGAAAGAAAGAGCGCAGAGAGAGAGAGTGCAGAGAGAGAAATAAAGAGCGCAGAGAGAGAAAGAAAGAGCGCAGAGAAAGAAAGAGCGCAGAGAGAGAGAAAGAAAGAGCGCAGAGAGAGAAAGAAAGAGCGCAAAGAGAGAAAAAAAGAGCGCAAAGAGAGAAAGAAAGAGCGCAGAGAGAAAGAAAGAGCACAGAGAGAGAGAGCGCAGAGAGAGAAAGAGAAAGAAAGAGCGCAGAGAGAGAAAGAGAAAGAAAGAGCGCAGAGAGAGAGAGAGAGAGCGCAGAGAGAGAGAGAAAGAGTGCAGAGAGAGAGAAAGAAAGAGCGCAGAGAGAGAAAGAAAGAGCGCAGAGAGAGAGAGAAAGAAAGAGCGCAGAGAGAGAGAGAAAGAAAGAGCGCAGAGAGAGAAAGAAAGAGAGCGCAGAGAGAGAGAGAGAGCGCGCAGAGAGAGAGGAAGAAAGAGTGCAGAGAGAGAGAGAGAAAGAGCGCAGAGAGAGAGAGAGAAAGAGCGCAGAGAGAAAGAGAGCGCAGACAGAGAGAGAGAGAGAAAGAAAGAGCGCAGAGAGAAAGAAAGAGCGCAGAGAGAGAGAAAGAAAGAGCGCAGAGAGAGAAAGAAAGAGCGCAGAGAGAGAAAGAAAGAAAGAGCGCAGAGAGAGAAAGAAAGAAAGAGCGCAGAGAGAGAAAGAAAGAAAGAAAGAGCACAGAGAGAGAGAAAGAGCACAGAGAGAGAGAAAGAGCGCAGAGAGAGAGAAAGAGCGCAGAGAGAGAGAAAGAGCGCAGAGAGAGAGAAAGAGCGCAGAGAGAGAAAGAAAGAGCGCAGAGAGTGAGAGAGAAAGAGTGCAGAGAGATAGAGGAAGAAAGAGCGCAGAGAGAGAGAGAGAAAGAGCGCAGAGAGAGAGAGAGAAAAAGCGCAGAGAGAGAAAGAGCGCAGAGAGAAAGAGAGAGCGCAGAGAGAGAGAGAGCGCAGAGAGAGAGAGAGCGCAGAAGAAAGAGAGAGAGTGCAGAGAGAGAGAAAGAGCGCAGAGAGAGAGAAAGAGCGCAGAGAGAGAAAGAGCGCAGAGAGAGAGAGCGCAGAGAGAGAGAAAGAGCACAGAGAGAGAGAAAGAGCGCAGAGAGAGAGAAAGAGCGCAGAGAGAGAGAAAGAGCGCAGAGAGAGAGAAAGAGCGCAGAGAGAGAGAAAGAGCGCAGAGAGAGAGAAAGAGCGCAGAGAGAGAGAAAGAGCGCAGAGAGAGAGAAAGAGCGCAGAGAGAGAGAAAGAGCGCAGAGAGAGAGAAAGAAAGAGCGCAGAGAGAGAGAAAGAAAGAGCGCAGAGAGAGAGAAAGAAAGAGCGCAGAGAGAGAGAAAGAAAGAGCGCAGAGAGAGAGAGCGCAGAGAGAGAAATAAAGAGCGCAGAGAGAGAAATAAAGAGCGCAGAGAGAGAAAGAAAGAGCGCAGAGAGAGAAAGAAAGAGCGCAGAGAGAGAGAGTGCAGAGAGAGAAATAAAGAGCGCAGAGAGAGAAAGAAAGAGCGCAGAGAAAGAAAGAGCGCAGAGAGAGAGAAAGAAAGAAAGAGCGCAGAGAGAGAAAGAAAGAGCGCAAAGAGAGAAAAAAAGAGCGCAAAGAGAGAAAGAAAGAGCGCAGAGAGAAAGAAAGAGCACAGAGAGAGAGAGCGCAGAGAGAGAAAGAGAAAGAAAGAGCGCAGAGAGAGAGAGAGCGCAGAGAGAGAGAGAGAGCGCAGAGAGAGAGAGAGAAAGAGCGCAGAGAGAGAGAAAGAAAGAGCGCAGAGAGAGAAAGAAAGAGTGCAGAGAGAGAGAGAAAGAAAGAGCGCAGAGAGAGATAGAAAGAAAGAGCGCAGAGAGAGAGAGCGCAGAGAGAGAAATAAAGAGCGCAGAGAGAGAAAGAAAGAGCGCAGAGAAAGAAAGAGCGCAGAGAGAGAGAAAGAAAGAGCGCAGAGAAAGAAAGAGCGCAGAGAGAGAGAAAGAAAGAGCGCAGAGAGAGAAAGAAAGAGCGCAAAGAGAGAAAAAAAGAGCGCAAAGAGAGAGAGCGCAGAGAGAGAAAGAGAAAGAAAGAGCGCAGAGAGAGAAAAAGAAAGAAAGAGCGCAGAGAGAGAGAGAGAGAGCGCAGAGAGAGAGAGAAAGAGCGCAGAGAGAGAAAGAAAGAGCGCAGAGAGAGAAAGAAAGAGCGCAGAGAGAGAAAGAAAGAGCGCAGAGAGAGAGAGAAAGAAAGAGCGCAGAGAGAGAGAGAAAGAGAGCGCAGAGAGAGAGAGAAAGAGCGCAGAGAGAGAAAGAGCGCAGACAGAGAGAGAGAGAGAAAGAAAGTGCGCAGAGAGAAAGAAAGAGCGCAGAGAGAAAGAAAGAGCGCAGAGAGAGAGAAAGAAAGAGCACAGAGAGAGAGAAAGAGCGCAGAGAGAGAGAAAGAGCGCAGAGAGAGAGAAAGAGCGCAGAGAGAGAGAAAGAGCGCAGAGAGAGAGAAAGAGCGCAGAGAGAGAAAGAAAGAGCGCAGAGAGTAAGAGAGAAAGAGTGCAGAGAGATAGAGGAAGAAAGAGCGCAGAGAGAGTGAGAGATAGAGCGCAGAGAGAGAGAGAGAAAGAGCGCAGAGAGAGAAAGAGCGCAGAGAGAAAGAGAGAGCGCAGAGAGAGAGCGCAGAGAGAGAGAGCGCAGAAGAGAGAGAGCGCAGAGAGAGAGAAAGAGCGTAGAGAAAAAAAGAGCGCAGAGAGAGGAAGAAAGAGCGCAGACAATGAAAGAGAGCGCAGAGAGAGAAAGAAAGAGCGCAGAGAGAGAGAGAGCGCAGAGAGAGAAAGAGCGCAGAGAGAGAAAGAGCACAGAGAGAGAGAGAAAGAGCACAGAGAAAGAGAAAGAGCACAGAGAGAGAGAAAGAGCACAGAGAGAGAGAAAGAGCGCAGAGAGAGAGAAAGAGCGCAGAGAGAGAGAAAGAGCGCAGAGAGAGAAAAAGAGCGCAGAGAGAGAAAGAAAGAGCGCAGAGAGAGAGAAAGAAAGAGCGCAGAGAGAGAGAGCGCAGAGAGAGAAATAAAGAGCGCAGAGAGAGAAAGAAAGAGCGCAGAGAAAGAAAGAGCGCAGAGAGAGAGAAAGAAAGAGCGCAAAGAGAGGAAAAAAGAGCGCAAAGAGAGAAAGAAAGAGCGCAAAGAGAGAAAGAAAGAGCGCAGAGAGAGAGAGCGCAGAGAGAGAAAGAGAAAGAAAGAGCGCAGAGAGAGAAAGAGAAAGAAAGAGCGCAGAGAGAGAAAGAGAAAGAAAGAGCGCAGAGAGAGAGAGAGAGCGCGCAGAGAGAGAGAAAGAAAGAGCGCAGAGAGAGAAAGAAAGAGCGCAGAGAGAGAGAGAAAGAAAGAGCGCAGAGAGAGAGAGAAAGAAAGAGCGCAGAGAGAGAGAGCGCAGAGAGAGAAATAAAGAGCGCAGAGAGAGAAAGAAAGAGCGCAGAGAAAGAAAGAGCGTAGAGAGACAGAAAGAAAGAGCGCAGAGAGAGAAAGAAAGAGCGCAAAGAGAGAAAAAAAGAGCGCAAAGAGAGAAAGAAAGAGCGCAGAGAGAAAGAAAGAGCACAGAGAGAGAGAGCGCAGAGAAAGAGAAAGAGAAAGAAAGAGCGCAGAGAGAGAAAGAGAAAGAAAGAGCGCAGAGAGAGAGAGAGAGAGAGAGAGAGAGCGCAGAGAGAGAGAAAGAAAGAGCGCAGAGAGAGAAAGAAAGAGCGCAGAGAGAGAGAGAAAGAAAGAGCGCAGAGAGAGAGAGAAAGAAAGAGCGCAGAGAGAGAAAGAAAGAGAGCGCAGAGAGAGAGAGAGAGAGAGAGTGCGCGCAGAGAGAGAGGAAGAAAGAGCGCAGAGAGAGAGAGAAAGAGCGCAGAGAGAGAGAGAGAAAGAGCGCAGAGAGAAAGAGAGCGCAGACAGAGAGAGAGAGAAAGAAAGTGCGCAGAGAGTAAGAAAGAGCGCAGAGAGAAAGAAAGAGCGCAGAGAGAGAGAAAGAAAGAGCGCAGAGAGAGAAAGAAAGAGCGCAGAGAGAAAAAGAAAGAAAGAGCGCAGAGAGAGAAAGAAAGAGAGCACAGAGAGAGAGAAAGAGCGCAGAGAGAGAGAAAGAGCGCAGAGAGAGAGAAAGAGCGCAAAGAGAGAGAGCGCAGAGAGAGAGAAAGCGCAGAGAGAGAGAGCGCAGAGAGAGAGAGAGCGCAGAGAGAGAGAAAGAAAGAGCACAGAGAGAAAGAAAGAGCGCAGAGAGAAAGAGTGCAGAGAGAGAGAAAGAAAGTGCGCAGAGAGAAAGAAAGAGCGCAAAGAAAGAATGAGCGCAGAGAGAGAGAAAAAATGAGCGCAGAGAGAGAAAGAATGAGCGCAGAGAGAGAAAGAAAGAGCGCAGAGAGAGAGAGAGCGCAGAGAGAGAGAGAGCGCAGAGAAAGAAAGAGCGCAGAGAGAAAGAAAGAAAGAGCGCAGAGAGAAAGAAAGAAAGAGCGCAGAGAGAGAGAGAGAGAGAGCGCAGAGAGAGAGGAAGAAAGAGCGCAGAGAGAGAGAGAAAGAGCGCAGAGAGAAAGAGAAAGAGCGCAGAGAGAAAGAGAGCGCAGACAGAGAGAGAGCGCAGAGAGAGAGAAAGAAAGTGCGCAGAGAAAGAAAGAGCGCAGAGAGAGAGAAAGAAAGAGCACAGAGAGAGAAAGAAAGAGCGCAGAGAGAGAAAGAAAGAAAGAGCGCAGAGAGAGAGAGAGAGCGCAGAGAGAGAGAAAGAGAAAGAAAGAGCGCAGAGAGAGAGAAAGAGCGCAGAGAGAGAGAAAGAGCGCAGAGAGAGAGAAAGAGCGCAGAGAGAGAGAAAGAAAGAGCGCAGAGAGAGAAAGAAAGAGCGCAGAGAGAGAGCGCAGAGAGAGAGAGAAAGAGCGCAGAGAGAGAAATAAAGAGCGCAGAGAGAAATAAAGAGCGCAGAGAGAAATAAAGAGCGCAGAGAGAGGAATAAAGAGCGCAGAGAGAGAAATAAAGAGCGCAGAGAGAGAAATAAAGAGCGCAGAGAGAGAAATAAAGAGCGCAGAGATAGAAATAAAGAGCGCAGAGAAAGAAAGAGTGCAGAGAGAGAAAGAAAGAGCGCAGAGAGAGAAAGAAAGAGCGCAAAGAGACAAAAAAGAGCGCAAAGAGAGAAAAAAAGAGCGCAGAGAGAAAGAAAGAAAGAAAGAAAGAGCGCAGAGAGAAAGAGAGCGCAGAGAGAAAGAAAGAAAGAGCGCAGAGAGAAAGAGAGCGCAGAGAGAAAGAGAGCGCAGAGAGAGAGAGAGCGCAGAGAGAGAAAGAGAAAGAAAGAGCGCAGAGAGAGAGAGAGAGAAAGAGCGCCGAGAGAGAAAGAGCGCAGAGAGAAAGAAAGTGCGCAGAGAGAGAAAGAGCGCAGAGAGAAAGAAAGAGCGCAGAGAGAGAGAGAGCGCAAAGAGAGAAAGAGAAAGAAAGAGCGCAGAGAGAGAGAGAGAAAGAGCGCAGATAGAGAGAGAAAGAGCGCACAGAGAGAGAAAGAGCGCAGAGAGAGAAAGAGAAAGAAAGAGCGCAGAGAGAGAAAGAGCGCAGAGAGAGAAAGAGCGCAGAGAGAGAAAGAGCGCAGAGAGAGAGAGAGAAAGAGCGCAGAGAGAGAGAGAAAGAGCGCAGAGAGAAAGAGAGAGCGCAGAGAGAGAGAGAAAGAGCGCAGAGAGAAAGAGAGAGCGCAGAGAGAGAGAGAGAGCGCAGACAGAGAGAGAGCGCAGAGAGATAGAGCGCAGAAGAAAGAGAGAGAGCGCAGAGAGAGAAAGAGCGCAGAGAGAGAGAAAGAGCGTAGAGAAAAAAAGAGCGCAGAGAGAGAGGAAGAAAGAGAGCAGACAATGAAAGAGAGCGCAGAGAGAGAAAGAAAGAGCGCAGAGAGAGAAAGAGCGCAGAGAGAGAAAGAGCGCAGAGAGAGAAAGAGCGCAGAGAGAGAGAAAGAAAGAGCGCAGAGAGAGAGAGAGAGAGCGCAGAGAGAGAAATAAAGAGCGCAGAGAGAGAAAGAAAGAGCGCAGAGAAAGAAAGAGCGCAGAGAGAGAGAGAGAGAAAGAGCGCAGAGAGAGAAAGAAAGAGCGCAGAGAGAGAAAGAAAGAGCGCAGAGAGAGAGAAAGAAAGAGCGCAGAGAGAGAGAGAGCGCAGAGAGAGAGAAAGAGCGCAGAGAGAGAGAGAAAGAGCGCAGAGAGAGAGAGAAAGAGCGCAGAGAGAGAGAGAAAGAGCGCAGAGAGAGAGAGAAAGAGCGCAGAGAGAGAGAGAAAGAGCGCAGAGAGAGAGAGAAAGAGCGCAGAGAGAGAGAGAAAGAGCGCAGAGAGAGAAAGAAAGAGCGCAGAGGGAGAGAAAGAAAGAGCGCAGAGAGAGAAAGAAAGAGCGCAGAGAGAGAAAGAAAGAGCGCAGAGAGAGAGAGCGCAGAGAGAGAAATAAAGAGCGCAGAGAGAGAAAGAAAGAGCGCAGAGAGAAAGAAAGAGCGCAGAGAGAGAGAAAGAAAGAGCGCAGAGAGAGAAAGAAAGAGCGCAAAGAGAGAAAGAAAGAGCGCAGAGAGAAAGAAAGAGCACAGAGAGAGAAAGAGAAAGAAAGAGCGCAGAGAGAGAAAGAGAAAGAAAGAGCGCAGAGAGAGAGAGAGAGAGCGCAGAAAGAGAGAGAGAAAGAGCGCAGAGAGAGAGAAAGAAAGAGCGCAGAGAGAGAAAGAAAGAGCGCAGAGAGAGAGAGAAAGAAAGAGCGCAGAGAGAGAGAGAAAGAAAGAGCGCAGAGAGAGAGAGTGCAGAGAGAGAAATAAAGAGCGCAGAGAGAGAAAGAAAGAGCGCAGAGAAAGAAAGAGCGCAGAGAGAGAGAAAGAAAGAGCGCAGAGAGAGAAAGAAAGAGCGCAAAGAGAGAAAAAAAGAGCGCAAAGAGAGAAAGAAAGAGCGCAGAGAGAAAGAAAGAGCACAGAGAGAGAGAGCGCAGAGAGAGAAAGAGAAAGAAAGAGCGCAGAGAGAGAAAGAGAAAGAAAGAGCGCAGAGAGAGAGAGAGAGATCGCAGAGAGAGAGAGAAAGAGTGCAGAGAGAGAGAAAGAAAGAGCGCAGAGAGAGAAAGAAAGAGCGCAGAGAGAGAGAGAAAGAAAGAGCGCAGAGAGAGAGAGAAAGAAAGAGCGCAGAGAGAGAAAGAAAGAGAGCGCAGAGAGAGAGAGAGAGCGCGCAGAGAGAGAGGAAGAAAGAGTGCAGAGAGAGAGAGAGAAAGAGCGCAGAGAGAGAGAGAGAAAGAGCGCAGAGAGAAAGAGAGCGCAGACAGAGAAAGAGAGAGAAAGAAAGAGCGCAGAGAGAAAGAAAGAGCGCAGAGAGAGAGAAAGAAAGAGCGCAGAGAGAGAAAGAAAGAGCGCAGAGAGAGAAAGAAAGAAAGAGCGCAGAGAGAGAAAGAAAGAAAGAAAGAGCACAGAGAGATAGAAAGAGCACAGAGAGAGAGAAAGAGCGCAGAGAGAGAGAAAGAGCGCAGAGAGAGAGAAAGAGCGCAGAGAGAGAGAAAGAGCGCAGAGAGAGAGAAAGAGCGCAGAGAGAGAAAGAAAGAGCGCAGAGAGTGAGAGAGAAAGAGTGCAGAGAGATAGAGGAAGAAAGAGCGCAGAGAGAGAGAGAGCGCAGAGAGAGAGAGAGCGCAGAAGAAAGAGAGAGAGTGCAGAGAGAGAGAAAGAGCGCAGAGAGAGAGAAAGAGCGCAGAGAGAGAAAGAGCGCAGAGAGAGAGAGCGCAGAGAGAGAGAAAGAGCACAGAGAGAGAGAAAGAGCGCAGAGAGAGAGAAAGAGCGCAGAGAGAGAGAAAGAGCGCAGAGAGAGAGAAAGAGCGCAGAGAGAGAGAAAGAGCGCAGAGAGAGAGAAAGAGCGCAGAGAGAGAGAAAGAGCGCAGAGAGAGAGAAAGAGCGCAGAGAGAGAGAAAGAAAGAGCGCAGAGAGAGAGAAAGAAAGAGCGCAGAGAGAGAGAGCGCAGAGAGAGAAATAAAGAGCGCAGAGAGAGAAATAAAGAGCGCAGAGAGAGAAAGAAAGAGCGCAGAGAGAGAAAGAAAGAGCGCAGAGAGAGAGAGTGCAGAGAGAGAAATAAAGAGCGCAGAGAGAGAAAGAAAGAGCGCAGAGAAAGAAAGAGCGCAGAGAGAGAGAAAGAAAGAAAGAGCGCAGAGAGAGAAAGAAAGAGCGCAAAGAGAGAAAAAAAGAGCGCAAAGAGAGAAAGAAAGAGCGCAGAGAGAAAGAAAGAGCACAGAGAGAGAGAGCGCAGAGAGAGAAAGAGAAAGAAAGAGCGCAGAGAGAGAGAGAGAGCGCAGAGAGAGAGAGAGAGCGCAGAGAGAGAGAGAGAAAGAGCACAGAGAGAGAGAAAGAAAGAGCGCAGAGAGAGAAAGAAAGAGTGCAGAGAGAGAGAGAAAGAAAGAGCGCAGAGAGAGAGAGAAAGAAAGAGCGCAGAGAGAGAGAGCGCAGAGAGAGAAATAAAGAGCGCAGAGAGAGAAAGAAAGAGCGCAGAGAAAGAAAGAGCGCAGAGAGAGAGAAAGAAAGAGCGCAGAGAAAGAAAGAGCGCAGAGAGAGAGAAAGAAAGAGCGCAGAGAGAGAAAGAAAGAGCGCAAAGAGAGAAAAAAAGAGCGCAAAGAGAGAGAGCGCAGAGAGAGAAAGAGAAAGAAAGAGCGCAGAGAGAGAAAAAGAAAGAAAGAGCGCAGAGAGAGAGAGAGAGCGCAGAGAGAGAGAGAAAGAGCGCAGAGAGAGAAAGAAAGAGCGCAGAGAGAGAAAGAAAGAGCGCAGAGAGAGAAAGAAAGAGCGCAGAGAGAGAGAGAAAGAAAGAGCGCAGAGAGAGAGAGAAAGAGAGCGCAGAGAGAGAGAGAAAGAGCGCAGAGAGAGAAAGAGCGCAGACAGAGAGAGAGAGAGAGAAAGAAAGTGCGCAGAGAGAAAGAAAGAGCGCAGAGAGAAAGAAAGAGCGCAGAGAGAGAGAAAGAAAGAGCACAGAGAGAGAGAAAGAGCGCAGAGAGAGAGAAAGAGCGCAGAGAGAGAGAAAGAGCGCAGAGAGAGAGAAAGAGCGCAGAGAGAGAAAGAAAGAGCGCAGAGAGTAAGAGAGAAAGAGTGCAGAGAGATAGAGGAAGAAAGAGCGCAGAGAGAGAGAGAGAAAGAGCGCAGAGAGAGAGAGAGAAAGAGCGCAGAGAGAGAAAGAGCGCAGAGAGAAAGAGAGAGCGCAGAGAGAGAGAGAGCGCAGAGAGAGAGAGCGCAGAAGAGAGAGAGCGCAGAGAGAGAGAAAGAGCGTAGAGAAAAAAAGAGCGCAGAGAGAGGAAGAAAGAGCGCAGACAATGAAAGAGAGCGCAGAGAGAGAAAGAAAGAGCGCAGAGAGAGAGAGAGCGCAGAGAGAGAAAGAGCGCAGAGAGAGAAAGAGCACAGAGAGAGAGAGAAAGAGCACAGAGAAAGAGAAAGAGCACAGAGAGAGAGAAAGAGCGCAGAGAGAGAGAAAGAGCGCAGAGAGAGAGAAAGAGCGCAGAGAGAGAGAAAGAGCGCAGAGAGAGAGAAAGAGCGCAGAGAGAGAGAAAGAGCGCAGAGAGAGAGAAAGAGCGCAGAGAGAGAAAAAGAGCGCAGAGAGAGAAAGAAAGAGCGCAGAGAGAGAGAAAGAAAGAGCGCAGAGAGAGAGAGCGCAGAGAGAGAAATAAAGAGCGCAGAGAGAGAAAGAAAGAGCGCAGAGAAAGAAAGAGCGCAGAGAGAGAGAAAGAAAGAGCGCAAAGAGAGGAAAAAAGAGCGCAAAGAGAGAAAGAAAGAGCGCAAAGAGAGAAAGAAAGAGCGCAGAGAGAAAGAAAGAGCACAGAGAGAGAGAGCGCAGAGAGAGAAAGAGAAAGAAAGAGCGCAGAGAGAGAAAGAGAAAGAAAGAGCGCAGAGAGAGAAAGAGAAAGAAAGAGCGCAGAGAGAGAGAGAGAGCGCGCAGAGAGAGAGAAAGAAAGAGCGCAGAGAGAGAAAGAAAGAGCGCAGAGAGAGAGAGAAAGAAAGAGCGCAGAGAGAGAAAGAAAGAGCGCAGAGAGAGAGAGCGCAGAGAGAGAAAGAAAGAGCGCAGAGAAAGAAAGAGCGCAGAGAGACAGAAAGAAAGAGCGCAGAGAGAGAAAGAAAGAGCGCAAAGAGAGAAAAAAAGAGCGCAAAGAGAGAAAGAAAGAGCGCAGAGAGAAAGAAAGAGCACAGAGAGAGAGAGCGCAGAGAAAGAGAAAGAGAAAGAAAGAGCGCAGAGAGAGAAAGAGAAAGAAAGAGCGCAGAGAGAGAGAGAGAGAGAGAGAGAGAGAGCGCAGAGAGAGAGAAAGAAAGAGCGCAGAGAGAGAAAGAAAGAGCGCAGAGAGAGAGAGAAAGAAAGAGCGCAGAGAGAGAGAGAAAGAAAGAGCGCAGAGAGAGAAAGAAAGAGAGCGCAGAGAGAGAGAGAGAGAGAGAGAGAGCGCGCAGAGAGAGAGGAAGAAAGAGCGCAGAGAGAGAGAGAAAGAGCGCAGAGAGAGAGAGAGAAAGAGCGCAGAGAGAAAGAGAGCGCAGACAGAGAGAGAGAGAAAGAAAGTGCGCAGAGAGTAAGAAAGAGCGCAGAGAGAAAGAAAGAGCGCAGAGAGAGAGAAAGAAAGAGCGCAGAGAGAGAAAGAAAGAGCGCAGAGAGAAAAAGAAAGAAAGAGCGCAGAGAGAGAAAGAAAGAGCGCAGAGAGAGAAAGAAAGAGAGCACAGAGAGAGAGAAAGAGCGCAGAGAGAGAGAAAGAGCGCAAAGAGAGAGAGCGCAGAGAGAGAGAAAGCGCAGAGAGAGAGAGCGCAGAGAGAGAGACAGCGCAGAGAGAGAGAAAGAAAGAGCGCAGAGAGAAAGAAAGAGCGCAGAGAGAAAGAGTGCAGAGAGAGAGAAAGAAAGTGCGCAGAGAGAAAGAAAGAGCGCAAAGAAAGAATGAGCGCAGAGAGAGAGAAAGAATGAGCGCAGAGAGAGAAAGAATGAGCGCAGAGAAAGAAAGAGCGCAGAGAGAGAGAGAGCGCAGAGAGAGAGAGAGCGCAGAGAAAGAAAGAGCGCAGAGAGAAAGAAAGAAAGAGCGCAGAGAGACAGAGAAAGAAAGAGCGCAGAGAGAGAGAGAGAGAGAGAGCGCAGAGAGAGAGGAAGAAAGAGCGCAGAGAGAGAGAGAAAGAGCGCAGAGAGAAAGAGAAAGAGCGCAGAGAGAAAGAGAGCGCAGACAGAGAGAGAGCGCAGAGAGAGAGAAAGAAAGTGCGCAGAGAAAGAAAGAGCGCAGAGAGAGAGAAAGAAAGAGCACAGAGAGAGAAAGAAAGAGCGCAGAGAGAGAAAGAAAGAAAGAGCGCAGAGAGAGAGAGAGCGCAGAGAGAGAGAAAGAGAAAGAAAGAGCGCAGAGAGAGAGAAAGAGCGCAGAGAGAGAGAAAGAGCGCAGAGAGAGAGAAAGAGCGCAGAGAGAGAGAAAGAAAGAGCGCAGAGAGAGAGAAAGAAAGAGCGCAGAGAGAGAGCGCAGAGAGAGAGAGAAAGAGCGCAGAGAGAGAAATAAAGAGCGCAGAGAGAAATAAAGAGCGCAGAGAGAGAAATAAAGAGCGCAGAGAGAGAAATAAAGAGCGCAGAGAGAGAAATAAAGAGCGCAGAGAGAGAAATAAAGAGCGCAGAGATAGAAATAAAGAGCGCAGAGAAAGAAAGAGTGCAGAGAGAGAAAGAAAGAGCGCAGAGAGAGAAAGAAAGAGCGCAAAGAGACAAAAAAGAGCGCAAAGAGAGAAAAAAAGAGCGCAGAGAGAAAGAAAGAAAGAAAGAAAGAGCGCAGAGAGAAAGAGAGCGCAGAGAGAAAGAAAGAAAGAGCGCAGAGAGAAAGAGAGCGCAGAGAGAAAGAGAGCGCAGAGAGAGAGAGAGCGCAGAGAGAGAAAGAGAAAGAGAAAGAAAGAGCGCAGAGAGAGAGAGAGAGAAAGAGCGCCGAGAGAGAAAGAGCGCAGAGAGAAAGAAAGTGCGCAGAGAGAGAAAGAGCGCAGAGAGAAAGAAAGAGCGCAGAGAGAGAGAGAGCGCAAAGAGAGAAAGAGAAAGAAAGAGCGCAGAGAGAGAGAGAGAAAGAGCGCAGATAGAGAGAGAAAGAGCGCACAGAGAGAGAAAGAGCGCAGAGAGAGAAAGAGAAAGAAAGAGCGCAGAGAGAGAAAGAGCGCAGAGAGAGAAAGAGCGCAGAGAGAGAAAGAGCGCAGAGAGAGAGAGAGAAAGAGCGCAGAGAGAGAGAGAAAGAGCGCAGAGAGAAAGAGAGAGCGCAGAGAGAGAGAGAAAGAGCGCAGAGAGAAAGAGAGAGCGCAGAGAGAGAGAGAGAGCGCAGACAGAGAGAGAGCGCAGAGAGATAGAGCGCAGAAGAAAGAGAGAGAGCGCAGAGAGAGAAAGAGCGCAGAGAGAGAGAAAGAGCGTAGAGAAAAAAAGAGCGCAGAGAGAGAGGAAGAAAGAGAGCAGACAATGAAAGAGAGCGCAGAGAGAGAAAGAAAGAGCGCAGAGAGAGAAAGAGCGCAGAGAGAGAAAGAGCGCAGAGAGAGAAAGAGCGCAGAGAGAGAGAAAGAAAGAGCGCAGAGAGAGAGAGAGAGCGCAGAGAGAGAAATAAAGAGCGCAGAGAGAGAAAGAAAGAGCGCAGAGAAAGAAAGAGCGCAGAGAGAGAGAGAGAGAAAGAGCGCAGAGAGAGAAAGAAAGAGCGCAGAGAGAGAGAAAGAAAGAGCGCAGAGAGAGAGAGAGCGCAGAGAGAGAAATAAAGAGCGCAGAGAGAGAAAGAAAGAGCGCAGAGAAAGAAAGAGCGCAGAGAGAGAGAAAGAAAGAGCGCAGAGAGAGAAAGAAAGAGCGCAAAGAGAGAAAAAAAGAGCGCAGAGAGAGAAAGAAAGAGCGCAAAGAGAGAAAGAAAGAGCGCAAAGAGAGAAAAAAAGAGCGCACAGAGAGAGAAAGAGCGCAGAGAGAGAAAGAGAAAGAAAGAGCGCAGAGAGAGAAAGAGCGCAGAGAGAGAAAGAGCGCAGAGAGAGAAAGAGCGCAGAGAGAGAGAGAGAAAGAGCGCAGAGAGAGAGAGAAAGAGCGCAGAGAGAAAGAGAGAGCGCAGAGAGAGAGAGAAAGAGCACAGAGAGAGAGAAAGAGCACAGAGAGAGAGAAAGAGCGCAGAGAGAGAGAAAGAGCGCAGAGAGAGAGAAAGAGCGCAGAGAGAGAGAAAGAGCGCAGAGAGAGAGAAAGAGCGCAGAGAGAGAGAAAGAGCGCAGAGAGAGAGAAAGAGCGCAGAGAGAGAAAAAGAGCGCAGAGAGAGAAAGAAAGAGCGCAGAGAGAGAGAAAGAAAGAGCGCAGAGAGAGAGAGCGCAGAGAGAGAAATAAAGAGCGCAGAGAGAGAAAGAAAGAGCGCAGAGAGAGAAAGAAAGAGCGCAGAGAAAGAAAGAGCGCAGAGAGAGAGAAAGAAAGAGCGCAAAGAGAGGAAAAAAGAGCGCAAAGAGAGAAAGAAAGAGCGCAAAGAGAGAAAGAAAGAGCGCAGAGAGAAAGAAAGAGCACAGAGAGAGAGAGCGCAGAGAGAGAAAGAGAAAGAAAGAGCGCAGAGAGAGAAAGAGAAAGAAAGAGCGCAGAGAGAGAAAGAGAAAGAAAGAGCGCAGAGAGAGAGAGAGAGCGCGCAGAGAGAGAGAAAGAAAGAGCGCAGAGAGAGAAAGAAAGAGCGCAGAGAGAGAGAGAAAGAAAGAGCGCAGAGAGAGAGAGAAAGAAAGAGCGCAGAGAGAGAGAGCGCAGAGAGAGAAAGAAAGAGCGCAGAGAAAGAAAGAGCGCAGAGAGACAGAAAGAAAGAGCGCAGAGAGAGAAAGAAAGAGCGCAAAGAGAGAAAAAAAGAGCGCAAAGAGAGAAAGAAAGAGCGCAGAGAGAAAGAAAGAGCACAGAGAGAGAGAGCGCAGAGAAAGAGAAAGAGAAAGAAAGAGCGCAGAGAGAGAAAGAGAAAGAAAGAGCGCAGAGAGAGAGAGAGAGAGAGAGAGAGAGAGCGCAGAGAGAGAGAAAGAAAGAGCGCAGAGAGAGAAAGAAAGAGCGCAGAGAGAGAGAGAAAGAAAGAGCGCAGAGAGAGAGAGAAAGAAAGAGCGCAGAGAGAGAGAGAAAGAAAGAGCGCAGAGAGAGAAAGAAAGAGAGCGCAGAGAGAGAGAGAGAGAGAGGAAGAAAGAGCGCAGAGAGAGAGAGAAAGAGCGCAGAGAGAGAGAGAGAAAGAGCGCAGAGAGAAAGAGAGCGCAGACAGAGAGAGAGAGAAAGAAAGTGCGCAGAGAGTAAGAAAGAGCGCAGAGAGAAAGAAAGAGCGCAGAGAGAGAGAAAGAAAGAGCGCAGAGAGAGAAAGAAAGAGCGCAGAGAGAAAAAGAAAGAAAGAGCGCAGAGAGAGAAAGAAAGAGCGCAGAGAGAGAAAGAAAGAGAGCACAGAGAGAGAGAAAGAGCGCAGAGAGAGAGAAAGAGCGCAAAGAGAGAGAGCGCAGAGAGAGAGAAAGCGCAGAGAGAGAGAGCGCAGAGAGAGAGACAGCGCAGAGAGAGAGAAAGAAAGAGCGCAGAGAGAAAGAAAGAGCGCAGAGAGAAAGAGTGCAGAGAGAGAGAAAGAAAGTGCGCAGAGAGAAAGAAAGAGCGCAAAGAAAGAATGAGCGCAGAGAGAGAGAAAGAATGAGCGCAGAGAGAGAAAGAATGAGCGCAGAGAAAGAAAGAGCGCAGAGAGAGAGAGAGCGCAGAGAGAGAGAGAGCGCAGAGAAAGAAAGAGCGCAGAGAGAAAGAAAGAAAGAGCGCAGAGAGACAGAGAAAGAAAGAGCGCAGAGAGAGAGAGAGAGAGAGAGCGCAGAGAGAGAGGAAGAAAGAGCGCAGAGAGAGAGAGAAAGAGCGCAGAGAGAAAGAGAAAGAGCGCAGAGAGAAAGAGAGCGCAGACAGAGAGAGAGCGCAGAGAGAGAGAAAGAAAGTGCGCAGAGAAAGAAAGAGCGCAGAGAGAGAGAAAGAAAGAGCACAGAGAGAGAAAGAAAGAGCGCAGAGAGAGAAAGAAAGAAAGAGCGCAGAGAGAGAGAGAGCGCAGAGAGAGAGAAAGAGAAAGAAAGAGCGCAGAGAGAGAGAAAGAGCGCAGAGAGAGAGAAAGAGCGCAGAGAGAGAGAAAGAGCGCAGAGAGAGAGAAAGAAAGAGCGCAGAGAGAGAGAAAGAAAGAGCGCAGAGAGAGAGCGCAGAGAGAGAGAGAAAGAGCGCAGAGAGAGAAATAAAGAGCGCAGAGAGAAATAAAGAGCGCAGAGAGAGAAATAAAGAGCGCAGAGAGAGAAATAAAGAGCGCAGAGAGAGAAATAAAGAGCGCAGAGAGAGAAATAAAGAGCGCAGAGATAGAAATAAAGAGCGCAGAGAAAGAAAGAGTGCAGAGAGAGAAAGAAAGAGCGCAGAGAGAGAAAGAAAGAGCGCAAAGAGACAAAAAAGAGCGCAAAGAGAGAAAAAAAGAGCGCAGAGAGAAAGAAAGAAAGAAAGAAAGAGCGCAGAGAGAAAGAGAGCGCAGAGAGAAAGAAAGAAAGAGCGCAGAGAGAAAGAGAGCGCAGAGAGAAAGAGAGCGCAGAGAGAGAGAGAGCGCAGAGAGAGAAAGAGAAAGAGAAAGAAAGAGCGCAGAGAGAGAGAGAGAGAAAGAGCGCCGAGAGAGAAAGAGCGCAGAGAGAAAGAAAGTGCGCAGAGAGAGAAAGAGCGCAGAGAGAAAGAAAGAGCGCAGAGAGAGAGAGAGCGCAAAGAGAGAAAGAGAAAGAAAGAGCGCAGAGAGAGAGAGAGAGAAAGAGCGCAGATAGAGAGAGAAAGAGCGCACAGAGAGAGAAAGAGCGCAGAGAGAGAAAGAGAAAGAAAGAGCGCAGAGAGAGAAAGAGCGCAGAGAGAGAAAGAGCGCAGAGAGAGAAAGAGCGCAGAGAGAGAGAGAGAAAGAGCGCAGAGAGAGAGAGAAAGAGCGCAGAGAGAAAGAGAGAGCGCAGAGAGAGAGAGAAAGAGCGCAGAGAGAAAGAGAGAGCGCAGAGAGAGAGAGAGAGCGCAGACAGAGAGAGAGCGCAGAGAGATAGAGCGCAGAAGAAAGAGAGAGAGCGCAGAGAGAGAAAGAGCGCAGAGAGAGAGAAAGAGCGTAGAGAAAAAAAGAGCGCAGAGAGAGAGGAAGAAAGAGAGCAGACAATGAAAGAGAGCGCAGAGAGAGAAAGAAAGAGCGCAGAGAGAGAAAGAGCGCAGAGAGAGAAAGAGCGCAGAGAGAGAAAGAGCGCAGAGAGAGAGAAAGAAAGAGCGCAGAGAGAGAGAGAGAGCGCAGAGAGAGAAATAAAGAGCGCAGAGAGAGAAAGAAAGAGCGCAGAGAAAGAAAGAGCGCAGAGAGAGAGAGAGAGAAAGAGCGCAGAGAGAGAAAGAAAGAGCGCAGAGAGAGAGAAAGAAAGAGCGCAGAGAGAGAGAGAGCGCAGAGAGAGAAATAAAGAGCGCAGAGAGAGAAAGAAAGAGCGCAGAGAAAGAAAGAGCGCAGAGAGAGAGAAAGAAAGAGCGCAGAGAGAGAAAGAAAGAGCGCAAAGAGAGAAAAAAAGAGCGCAGAGAGAGAAAGAAAGAGCGCAAAGAGAGAAAGAAAGAGCGCAAAGAGAGAAAAAAAGAGCGCACAGAGAGAGAAAGAGCGCAGAGAGAGAAAGAGAAAGAAAGAGCGCAGAGAGAGAAAGAGCGCAGAGAGAGAAAGAGCGCAGAGAGAGAAAGAGCGCAGAGAGAGAGAGAGAAAGAGCGCAGAGAGAGAGAGAAAGAGCGCAGAGAGAAAGAGAGAGCGCAGAGAGAGAGAGAAAGAGCGCAGAGAGAAAGAGAGAGCGCAGAGAGAGAGAGAGAGCGCAGACAGAGAGAGAGCGCAGAGAGATAGAGCGCAGAAGAAAGAGAGAGAGCGCAGAGAGAGAAAGAGCGCAGAGAGAGAGAAAGAGCGTAGAGAAAAAAAGAGCGCAGAGAGAGAGGAAGAAAGAGAGCAGACAATGAAAGAGAGCGCAGAGAGAGAAAGAAAGAGCGCAGAGAGAGAAAGAGCCCAGAGAGAGAAAGAGCGCAGAGAGAGAAAGAGCGCAGAGAGAGAGAAAGAAAGAGCGCAGAGAGAGAGAGAGAGCGCAGAGAGAGAAATAAAGAGCGCAGAGAGAGAAAGAAAGAGCGCAGAGAAAGAAAGAGCGCAGAGAGAGAGAGAGAGAAAGAGCGCAGAGAGAGAAAGAAAGAGCGCAGAGAGAGAGAAAGAAAGAGCGCAGAGAGAGAGAGAGCGCAGAGAGAGAAATAAAGAGCGCAGAGAGAGAAAGAAAGAGCGCAGAGAAAGAAAGAGCGCAGAGAGAGAGAAAGAAAGAGCGCAGAGAGAGAAAGAAAGAGCGCAAAGAGAGAAAAAAAGAGCGCAGAGAGAGAAAGAAAGAGCGCAAAGAGAGAAAGAAAGAGCGCAAAGAGAGAAAAAAAGAGCGCAAAGAGAGAAAAAAAGAGCGCAGAGAGAAAGAAAGAGCGCAGAGAGAAAGAAAGAGCACAGAGAGAGAGAGAGCGCAGAGAGAGAAAGAGAGAGAAAGAGCGCAGAGAGAGAGAAAGAAAGAGCGCAGAGAGAGAGAGAGAGCGCAGAGAGAGAAATAAAGAGCGCAGAGAGAGAAAGAAAGAGCGCAGAGAAAGAAAGAGCGCAGAGAGAGAGAGAGAGAAAGAGCGCAGAGAGAGAAAGAAAGAGCGCAGAGAGAGAGAAAGAAAGAGCGCAGAGAGAGAGAGAGCGCAGAGAGAGAAATAAAGAGCGCAGAGAGAGAAAGAAAGAGCGCAGAGAAAGAAAGAGCGCAGAGAGAGAGAAAGAAAGAGCGCAGAGAGAGAAAGAAAGAGCGCAAAGAGAGAAAAAAAGAGCGCAGAGAGAGAAAGAAAGAGCGCAAAGAGAGAAAGAAAGAGCGCAAAGAGAGAAAAAAAGAGCGCAAAGAGAGAAAAAAAGAGCGCAGAGAGAAAGAAAGAGCGCAGAGAGAAAGAAAGAGCACAGAGAGAGAGAGAGCGCAGAGAGAGAAAGAGAAAGAAAGAGCGCAGAGAGAGAAAGAGAAAGAAAGAGCGCAGAGAGAGAAAGAGAAAGAAAGAGCGCAGAGAGAGAGAGAGCGCAGAGAGAGAGAGAGAGAAAGAGCGAAGAGAGAGAGAGAAAGAAAGAGCGCAGAGAGAGAAAGAAAGAGCGCAGAGAGAGAGAGCGCAGAGAGAAAGAAAGAGCGCAGAGAGAGAGAAAGAAC
Source organism: Ascaphus truei (assembly GCF_040206685.1). NCBI lineage: Eukaryota > Metazoa > Chordata > Amphibia > Anura > Ascaphidae > Ascaphus > Ascaphus truei. The sequence goes on from NW_027453986.1 coordinate 72,954, forward strand.
GCAGAGAGAGAAAGAAAGTGCGCAGAGAGAGAAAGAGCGCAGAGAGAAAGAGCGCAGAGAGAGAAAGAGAAAGAAAGAGCGCAGAGAGAGAGAGAGAAAGAGCGCAGAGAAAGAGAAAGAAAGAGCGCAGAGAGAGAGAGAGAGCGCAGAGAGAGAGAGAGCGCAGAGAGAGAAAGAGAAAGAAAGAGCGCAGAGAGAGAGAGAGCGCAGAGAGAGAGAGAGAAAGAGCGCAGAGAGAGAGAGAGAGAGAAAGAGCGCAGAGAGAGAAAGAAAGAGCGCAGAGAGAGAAAGAAAGAGCGCAGAGAGAGAAAGAAAGAGCGCAGAGAGAGAGCACAGAGAGAAAGAAAGAGCGTAGAGAGAGAGAAAGAAAGTGCGCAGAGAGAAAGAGCGCAGAGAGAGAGAAAGAAAGTGCGCAGAGAGAAAGAAAGAGCGCAGAGAGAAAGAGCGCAGAGAGAGAAAGAGAAAGAAAGAGCGCATAGAGAGAAAGAGAAAGAAAGAGCACAGAGAGAGAGAGAGAGAGAGAGCGCAGAGAGAGAGAAAGAAAGAGCACAGAGAGAGAAAGAAAGAGCGCAGAGAGAGAGAGTGCAGAGAGAAAGAAAGAGCGCAGAGAGAGAGAAAGAGCGCAGAGAGAGAGAAAGAAAGTGCGCAGAGAGAAATAAAGAGCGCAGAGAGAGAGCGCAGAGAGAGAAAGAGAAAGAAAGAACGCAGAGAGAGAGAGAGAAAGAGCGCAGAGAGAGAGAGAGAGAGAGAAAGAGCGCAGAGAGAGAGAAAGAGAAAGAAAGAGCGCAGAGAGAGAGAAAGAGCGCAGAGAGAGAGAAAGAAAGAGCGCAGAGAGAGAGAGAGAAAGAAAAAGCGCAGAGAAAGAAAGAGCGCAGAGAGAGGAAGAAAGAGCGCAGAGAGAGAGAGAAAGAAAGAGCGCAGAGAGAGAGAAAGAGCGCAGAGAGAGAGAAAGAAAGAGCGCAGAGAGAGAGAGAGAGCGCAGAGAGAGCGCAGAGAGAGCGCAGAGAGAGCGCAGAGAGAGCGCAGAGAGAGCGCAGAGAGAGCGCGCAGAGAGAGTGCAGAGAGAGAGAGAGCGCAGAGAGAGAGAGAGCGCAGAGAGAGAGAAAGAGCGCAGAGAGAAAGAAAGAGCGCAGAGAGAGAGAAAGAGAGCAGAGAGAAAGAAAGTGCGCAGAGAGAAAGAAAGAGCGCAGAGAGAAAGAAAGAGCGCAGAGAGAGAGAAAGAAAGAGCGCAGAGAGAGAGAAAGAAAGAGCGCAGAGAGAGAGAAAGAAAGAGCGCAGAGAGAGAAAGAAAGAGCGCAGAGAGAGAGAGAAAGAGCGCAGCGAGAGAGAGAGAAAAAGAGCGCAGAGAGAGAAAAAAAGAGCGCAGAGAGAGAGAAAGAAAAAGCGCAGAGAGAGAAAGAAAGAGCGCAGAGAGAGAGAGAAAGAAAGAGCGCAGAAAGAAAGAGCGCAGAGAGAAAGAAAGAGCGCAGAGAGAGAGAGGAAGAAAGAGCGCAGAGAGAGAGAAAGAGCGCAGAGAGAGAGAGAGCACAGAGAGAGAGAAAGAGCACAGAGAGAGAGAAAGAGCACAGAGAGAGAGAAAGAGCACAGAGAGAGTGAAAGAAAGAGCGCAGAGAGAGAGAAAGAAAGAGCGCAGAGAGAGAGCGCAGAGAGAGAGAGAGAAATAAAGAGCGCAGAGAGAGAAATAAAGAGCGCAGAGAGAGAAATAAAGAGCGCAGAGAGAGAAATAAAGAGCGCAGAGAGAGAAATAAAGAGCGCAGAGAGAGAAATAAAGAGCGCAGAGAGAGAAATAAAGAGCGCAGAGAGAGAAATAAAGAGCGCAGAGAGAGAAATAAAGAGTGCAGAGAAAGAAATAAAGAGCGCAGAGAGAGAGAAAAAGAGCGCAAAGAGAGAAAAAAAGAGCGCTGAGAGAAAGAAAGAAAGAGCGCAGAGAGAAGGAAAGAGCGCAGAGAGAGAGAGCGCAGAGAGAGAAAGAGAAAGAAAGAGCGCAGAGAGAGAGAGAGAGAAAGAGCGCAGAGAGAGAGAAAGATAAAGAAAGAGCGCAGAGAGAGAAAGTGCGCAGAGAGAGAAAGTGCGCAGAGAGAGAAAGAGCGCAGAGAGAGAGAAAGAGCGCAGAGAGAGAGAAAGAGCGCAGAGAGAGAGAGAAAGAGCGCAGAGAGAGAAAGAAAGAGCGCAAAGAGAGAAAAAAAGAGCGCAGAGAGAAAGAGCGCAGAGAGAGAAAGAGAAAGAAAGAGCGCAGAGAGAGAAAGAGAAAGAAAGAGCGCAGAGAGAGAAAGAGAAAGAAAGAGCGCAGAGAGAGAAAGAGAAAGAAAGAGCGCAGAGAGAGAGAGAGAAAGAGCGCAGAGAGAGAGAGAGAGAGAGAGCGCAGAGAGAGAGAAAGAAAGAGCGCAGAAAGAGAGAAAGAAAGAGCGCAGAGAGAAAGAAAGAGCACAGAGAGAGAGAAAGAGCGCAGAGAGAGAGAAAGAAAGTGCGCAGAGAGAAAGAAAGAGCGCAGAGAGAAAGAGCGCAGAGAGAGAAAGAGAAAGAAAGAGCGCAGAGAGAGAGAGAGAAAGAGCGCAGAGAGAGAGAGAAAGAGCGCAGAGAGAGAGAAAGAGAAAGAAAGAGCGCAGAGAGAGAGAAAGAGCGCAGAGAGAGAGAAAGTAAGAGTGCAGAGAGAAATAAAGAGCGCAGAGAGAGAAATAAAGAGCGCAGAGAAAGAAATAAAGATCGCAGAGAGAGAGAAAGAAAGAGCGCAGAGAGAGAGAAAAAGAGCACAAAGAGAGAAAAAAAGAACGCAGAGAGAAAGAAAGAAAGAGCGCAGAGAGAAAGAAAGAGCGCAGAGAGAGAGAGCGCAGAGAGAGAAAGAGAAAGAAAGAGCGCAGAGAGAGAGAGAGAGAAAGAGCGCCGAGAGAGAGAGAGAAAGAGCGCAGAGAGAGAGAAAGAGAAAGAAAGTGCGCAGAGAGAGAAAGTGCGCAGAGAGAGAAAGTGCGCAGAGAGAGAAAGAGCGCAGAGAGAAAGAAAGAGCGCAGAGAGAGAGAGAAAGAGCGCAGAGAGAGAAAGAAAGAGCGCAAAGAGAGAAAAAAAGAGCGCAGAAAGAAAGAAAGAGCGCAGAGAGAAAGAAAGAAAGAGCGCAGAGAGAGAGAGAGCGCAGAGAGAGAGAGATAGAGCGCAGAGAGAGAGAGAGAGCGCAGAGAGAGAAAGAGAAAGAAAGAGCGCAGAGAGAGAGAGCGCAGAGAGAGAGAGAGCGCAGAGAGAGAGAGCGCAGAGAGAGAAAGAGCGCAGAGAGAGAAAGAGCGCAGAGAGAGAAAGAGCGCAGAGAGAGAAAGAGCGCAGAGAAAGAAAGAGCGCAGAGAGAGAAGAGCGCAGAGAGAAAGAGAGAGCGCAGAGAGAAAGAGAGAGCGCAGAGAGAGAGAGAAAGAGCGCAGAGAGAGAAAGAGCGCAGAGAGAGAAAGAGCGCAGAGAGAGAAAGAGCGCAGAGAGAGAAAGAGCGCAGAGAGAGAAAGAGCGCAGAGAGAGAAAGAGCGCAGAGAGAGAAAGAGCGCAGAGAGAAAGAAAGAGCGCAGAGAGAGAAGAGCGCAGAGAGAAAGAAAGAGCGCAGAGAGAGAGAGAAAGAGCGCAGAGAGAGAGAAAGAGAGCAGAGAGAGAGAAAAAAAGAGTGCAGAGAGAGAAAGAAAAAGCGCAGAGAGAGACAAAGAGCGCAGAGAGAGAGAAAGAAAGAGCGCAGAGAGAGAAAGAAAGAGCACATAGAGTGAGAGAGAAAGAGCGCAGAAAGAAAGAAAGAGCGCAGAGAGAGATAGAAAGAAAGAAAGAGCGCAGAGAGAGATAGAAAGAAAGAGCGCAGAGAGAGAGAGAGAAAGAAAGAGCGCAGAGAGAGAGAAAGAGAGCAGAGAGAAAGAAAGAGCGCAGAGAGAAAGAAAGAGCACATAGAGAGAGAAAGAGCGCAGAGAGAGAGAGAAAGAGCGCAGACAGAGAGAGAGCGCAGAGAGAGAGCGCAGAGAGAAAGAGAGAGAGAGCGCAGAGAGAGAGAAAGAAAGAGCGCAGAGAGAGAGAAAGAGCGTAGAGAATAAAAGAGCGCAGAGAGAGAGAGAGGAAGAAAGAGCGCAGAGAGAGAGAAAGAGCGCAGAGAGAAAGAAAGAGCGCAGAGAGAGAGAAAGAGAGCAGAGAGAAAGAAAGTGCGCAGAGAGAAAGAAAGAGCGCAGAGAGAAAGAAAGAGCGCAGAGAGAGAGAAAGAAAGAGCGCAGAGAGAGAGAAAGAAAGAGCGCAGAGAGAGAGAATGAAAGAGTGCAAAGAGAGAGAATGAAAGAGCGCAGAGAGAGAAAGAAAGAGCGCACAGAGAGAGAGAAAGAGCGCAGCGAGAGAGAGAGAGAGCACAGCGAGAGAGAGAGAGAGCGCAGAGAGAGAGAAAGAAAGAGCGCAGAGAGAGAGAGAAAGAAAGAGCGCAGAGAGAGAAAGAAAGAGCGCAAAGAGAGAGAAAGAGCGCAGAGAGAGAGAAAGAACGCAGAGAGAGAAAGAACGCAGAGAGAGAAAGAGCGCAGAGAGAGAAAGAGCGCAGAGAGAGAAAGAGCGCAGAGAGAGAAAGAGCGCAGAGAGAGAAAGAGCGCAGAGAGAGAAAGAGCGCAGAGAGAGAAAGAGCGCAGAGAGAGAGAAAGAGCGCAGAGAGAAAGAAAGAGCGCAGAGAGAAAGAAAGAGCGCAGAGAGAAAGAAAGAGCGCAGAGAGAAAGAAAGAGCGCAGAGAGAAAGAAAGAGCGCAGAGAGAAAGAAAGAGCGCAGAGAGAGAGAGAGAGCGCGCAGAGAGAGAGAAAAAAAGAGCGCAGAGAGAGAGAAAAAAAGAGCGCAGAGAGAGAGAAAAAAAGAGCGCAGAGAGAAAGAAAGAGCGCAGAGAGAGAGAGAAAGAAAGAGCGCAGAGAGAGAGCGCAGAGAGAAAGAGAGAGAGAGCGCAGAGAGAGAGAAAGAAAGAGCGCAGAGAGAGAGAAAGAGCGTAGAGAATAAAAGAGCGCAGAGAGAGAGAGAGAGAGGAAGAAAGAGCGCAGACAGAGAAAGAAAGAGCGCAGACAGAGAAAGAAAGAGCGCAGAGAGAGAGAGAGCGCAGAGAGAGAGAAAGAGCGCAGAGAGAGAGAAAGAGCGCAGAGAGAGAAAGAGCGCAGAGAGAGAAAGAGCGCAGAGAGAGAAAGAGCGCAGAGAGAGAAAGAGCGCAGAGAGAGAGAAAGAGCACAGAGAGAGAGAGAGAGAGCGCAGAGAGAGAAAGAAAGAGCGCAGAGAGAGAAAGAAAGAGCGCAGAGAGAGAAAGAAAGAGCGCAGAGAGAGAGAGAAAGAAAGAGCGCAGAGAGAGAGAAAGAAAGAGCGCAGAGAGAGAGCGCAGAGAGAGAGAGAGAGAGCGCAGAGAGAGAGAGAGACCGCAGAGAGAGAGAGAGCGCAGAGAGAGAAAGAAAGAGCGCAGAGAGAGAAAGAAAGAGTGCAGCGAGAAAGAAAGAGCGCAGAGAGAGAGAGCACAGAGAGAGAGAGCACAGAGAGAGAAAGAGAAAGAAAGAGCGCAGAAAGAGAGAGAGAAAGAGCGCAGAGAGAGAGAAAGAAAGAGCGCAGAGAGAGAAAGAAAGAGCGCAGAGAGAGAGCGCAGAGAGAAAGAAAGAGCGCAGAGAGAGAGAAAGAGCGCAGAGAGAGAGAAAGAAAGTGCGCAGAGAGAAAGAGCGCAGAGAGAGAAAGAGAAAGAAAGAGCGCAGAGAGAGAAAGAGAAAGAAAGAGCGCAGAGAGAGAAAGAGAAAGAAAGAGCGCAGAGAGAGAGAGAGAAAGAGCGCAGAGAGAGAGAGAGAAAGAGCGCAGAAAGAGAGAAAGAAAGAGCGCAGAAAGAGAGAAAGAAAGAGCGCAGAGAGAGAGAGCGCAGAGAGAAAGAAAGAGCGCAGAGAGAGAGAAAGAGCGCAGAGAGAGAGAAAGAAAGTGCGCAGAGAGAAAGAGCGCAGAGAGAGAAAGAGAGAGAAAGAGCGCAGAGAGAGAGCGAGAAAGAGCGCAGAGAGAGAGAGAGAAAGAGTGCAGAGAGAGAAAGAGAAAGAAAGAGCGCAGAGAGAGAGAAAGAGCGCAGAGAGAGAGAAAGTAAGAGTGGAGAGAGAAAGAAAGAGCGCAGAGAGAAAGAAAGAGCGCAGAGAGAGAAAGAGCGCAGAGAGAGAAAGAGCGCAGAGAGAGAAAGAGCGCAGAGAGAGAGAAAGAGCGCAGAGAGAGAAAGAAAGAGCGCAGAGAGAGAAAGAAAGAGCGCAGAGAGAGAGAAAGAAAGAGCGCAGAGAGAGAGCGCAGAGAGAGAGAGAGAGCGCAGAGAGAGAAATAAAGAGCGCAGAGAGAGAAAGAAAGAGCGCAGAGAAAGAAAGAGCGCAGAGAGAGAGAAAGAAAGAGCGCAGAGAGAGAAAGAAAGAGCGCAAAGAGAGAAAAAAAGAGCGCAAAGAGAGAAAAAAAGAACGCAGAGAGAAAGAAAGAGCGCAGAGAGAGAGAGCGCAGAGAGAGAAAGAGAAAGAAAGAGCGCAGAGAGAGAGAGAGAGAGAGCACAGAGAGAGAGAGAGAAAGAGCGCAGAGAGAGAGAAAGAAAGAGCGCAGAGAGAGAAAGAAAGAGCGCAGAGAGAGAGAGCGCAGAGAGAAAGAAAGAGCGCAGAGAGAGAGAAAGAGTGCAGAGAGAGAGAAAGAAAGTGCGCAGAGAGAAAGAAAGAGCGCAGAGAGAAAGAGAAAGAAAGAGCGCAGAGAGAGAGAGAAAGAGCGCAGAGAGAGAGAGAGAAAGAGCGCAGAGAGAGAGAGAGAGAAAGAGCGCAGAGAAAGAGAAAGAAAGAGCACAGAGAGAGAGAAAGAGCGCAGAGAGAGAGAGAAAGAGCGCAGAGAGAGAGAGCGCAGACAGAGAGAGAGCGCAGACAGAGAGAGAGCGCAGAGAGAAAGAGAGAGAGAGCGCAGAGAGAGAGAAAGAAAGAGCGCAGAGAGAAAGAAAGAGCGTAGAGAATAAAAGAGCGCAGAGAGAGAGAGAGGAAGAAAGAGCGCAGACAGAGAAAGAAAGAGCGCAGACAGAGAAAGAAAGAGCGCAGAGAGAGAGAGAGCGCAGAGAGAGAAAGAGCGCAGAGAGAGAGAAAGAGCGCAGAGAGAGAAAGAGCGCAGAGAGAGAAAGAGCGCAGAGAGAAAAAGAGCGCAGAGAGAGAAAGAGCGCAGAGAGAGAGAAAGAGCGCAGAGAGAGAGAAAGAGCGCAGAGAGAGAGAAAGAGCGCAGAGAGAGAGAAAGAGCGCAGAGAGAGAAAGAAAGAGCGCAGAGAGAGAAAGAAAGAGCGCAGAGAGAGAAAGAAAGAGCGCAGAGAGAGAGAAAGAAAGAGCGCAAAGAGAGAAAAAAAGAGTGCAAAGAGAGAAAAAAAGAGCGCAGAGAGAAAGAATGAGTGCAGCGAGAAAGAAAGAGTGCAGAGAGAAAGAAAGAGCGCAGAGAGAGAGATCGCAGAGAGAGAAAGAGAAAGAAAGAGCACAGAAAGAGAGAGAGAAAGAGCACAGAGAGAGAGAAAGAAAGAGCGCAGAGAGAGAAAGAGAGAGCGCAGAGAGAAAGAAAGAGCGCAGAGAGAGAGAATGAGCGCAGAGAGAGAGAAAGAAAGTGCGCAGAGAGAAAGAAAGAGCGCAGAGAGAAAGAGCGCAGAGAGAGAAAGAGAAAGAAAGAGCGCAGAGAGAGAAAGAGAAAGAAAGAGCGCAGAGAGAGAAAGAGAAAGAAAGAGCGCAGAGAGAGAGAGAGAAAGAGCGCAGAGAGAGAGAGAGAAAGAGCACAGAGAGAGAGAGAGAAAGAGCGCAGAAAGAGAGAAAGAAAGAGCGCAGAAAGAGAGAAAGAAAGAGCGCAGAGAGAGAGAAAGAGCGCAGAGAGAGAGAAAGAAAGTGCGCAGAGAGAAAGAAAGAGCGCAGAGAGAAAGAGCGCAGAGAGAGAGAAAGAGAAAGAAAGAGCGCAGAGAGAGAGAAAGAGCGCAGAGAGAGAGAAAGTAAGAGTGCAGAGAGAAAGAAAGAGCGCAGAGAGAAAGAAAGAAAGAGCACAGAGAGAGAGAGAAAGAAAGAGCGCAGAGAGAGAGAGCGCAGAGAGAGAAAGAGCGCAGAGAGAGAAAGAGCGCAGAGAGAGAGAAAGAGCGCAGAGAGAGAGAAAGAGCGCAGAGAGAGGGAACGAGCGCAGAGAGAGAAAGAAAGAGCGCAGAGAGAGAAAGAAAGAGCGCAGAGAGAGAGAAAGAAAGAGCGCAGAGAGAGAAAGAAAGAGCGCAGAGAGAGAGAAAGAAAGAGCGCAAAGAGAGAAAAAAAGAGTGCAAAGAGAGAAAAAAAGAGCGCAGAGAGAAAGAATGAGTGCAGCGAGAAAGAAAGAGTGCAGAGAGAAAGAAAGAGCGCAGAGAGAGAGATCGCAGAGAGAGAAAGAGAAAGAAAGAGCACAGAAAGAGAGAGAGAAAGAGCACAGAGAGAGAGAAAGAAAGAGCGCAGAGAGAGAAAGAGAGAGCGCAGAGAGAAAGAAAGAGCGCAGAGAGAGAGAAAGAGCGCAGAGAGAGAGAAAGAAAGTGCGCAGAGAGAAAGAAAGAGCGCAGAGAGAAAGAGCGCAGAGAGAGAAAGAGAAAGAAAGAGCGCAGAGAGAGAAAGAGAAAGAAAGAGCGCAGAGAGAGAGAGAGAAAGAGCGCAGAGAGAGAGAGAGAAAGAGCACAGAGAGAGAGAGAGAAAGAGCGCAGAAAGAGAGAAAGAAAGAGCGCAGAAAGAGAGAAAGAAAGAGCGCAGAGAGAGAGAAAGAGCGCAGAGAGAGAGAAAGAAAGTGCGCAGAGAGAAAGAAAGAGCGCAGAGAGAAAGAGCGCAGAGAGAGAGAAAGAGAAAGAAAGAGCGCAGAGAGAGAGAAAGAGCGCAGAGAGAGAGAAAGTAAGAGTGCAGAGAGAAAGAAAGAGCGCAGAGAGAAAGAAAGAAAGAGCACAGAGAGAGAGAGAAAGAAAGAGCGCAGAGAGAGAGAGCGCAGAGAGAGAAAGAGCGCAGAGAGAGAAAGAGCGCAGAGAGAGAGAAAGAGCGCAGAGAGAGAGAAAGAGCGCAGAGAGAGGGAACGAGCGCAGAGAGAGAAAGAAAGAGCGCAGAGAGAGAAAGAAAGAGCGCAGAGAGAGAGAAAGAAAGAGCGCAGAGAGAGAGCGCAGAGAGAGAGAGAGCGCAGAGAGAGAGAGAGCGCAGAGAGAGAAATAAAGAGCGCAGAGAGAGAAAGAAAGAGCGCAGAGAAAGAAAGAGCGCAGAGAGAGAGAGAAAGAAAGAGCGCAGAGAGAGAAAGAAAGAGCGCAAAGAGAGAAAAAAAGAGCGCAAAGAGAGAAAAAAAGAGCGCAGAGAGAAAGAAAGAGCACAGAGAGAGAGAGCGCAGAGAGAGAAAGAGAAAGAAAGAGCGCAGAGAGAGAAAGAGAAAGAAAGAGCGCAGAGAGAGAGAGCGCAGAGAGAAAGAAAGAGCGCAGAGAGAGAGAAAGAGCGCAGAGAGAGAGAAAGAAAGTGCGCAGAGAGAGAGCGCAGAGAGAGAGAAAGAAAGAGCGCAGAGAGAAAGAGCGCAGAGAGAGAAAGAGAAAGAAAGAGCGCAGAGAGAGAGAGAGAGAGCGCAGAGAGAGAGAGAGAAAGAGCGCAGAGAAAGAGAAAGAAAGAGCGCAGAGAGAGAGCGCAGAGAGAGAGAAAGAAAGAGTGCAGAGAGAAAAAAAGAGCGCAAAGAGAGAAAAAAAGAGCGCAGAGAGAAAGAAAGAGCGCAGAGAGAAAGAAAGAGAGCAGAGAGAAAGAGCGCAGAGAGAGAAAGAGAAAGAAAGAGCGCAGAGAGAGAAAGAGAAAGAAAGAGCGCAGAGAGAGAGAAAGAGCGCAGAGAGAGAGAAAGAAAGTGCGCAGAGAGAAAGAAAGAGCGCAGAGAGAGAGAAAGAAAGTGAGCAGAGAGAAAGAAAGAGCGCAGAGAGAAAGAGCGCAGGGAGAGATGAGAAAGAAAGAGCGCATAGAGAGATAGAGAAAGAAAGAGCGCAGAGAGAGAGAGAGAGAGAGAGAAAGAGCGCAGAGAGAGAGAAAGAAAGAGCACAGAGAGAGAAAGAAAGAGCGCAGAGAGAGAGAGCGCAGAGAGAAAGAAAGAGCGCAGAGAGAGAGAAAGTGCGCAGAGAGAAAGAAAGAGCGCAGAGAGAGAGCGCAGAGAGAGAAAGAGAAAGAAAGAGCGCAGAGAGAGAGAGAGAAAGAGCGCAGAGAGAGAGAGAGAAAGAGCGCAGAGAGAGAGAAAGAGAAAGAAAGAGCGCAGAGAGAGAGAAAGAGCGCAGAGAGAGAGAAAGAAAGAGCGCAGAGAGAGAGAAAATAAGAGTGCAGAGAGAAAGAAAGAGCGCAGAGAGAAAGAAAGAAAGAGCGCAGAGAGAGAGAGAGAAAGAAAAAGCGCAGAGAAAGAAAGAGCGCAGAGAGAGGAAGAAAGAGCGCAGAGAGAGAGAGAAAGAAAGAGTGCAGAGAGAGAGAAAGAGCGCAGAGAGAGAGAAAGAAAGAGCGCAGAGAGAGAGCGCAGAGAGAGAGAGCGCAGAGAGAGAGAGAGAGTGCAGAGAGAGAGAGAGTGCAGAGAGAGAGAGAGTGCAGAGAGAGAGAGAGTGCAGAGAGAGAGAGAGTGCAGAGAGAGAGAGAGAGCAGAGAGAGAGAGAGCGCAGAGAGAGAGAGAGAGTGCAGAGAGAGAGAGAGTGCAGAGAGAGAGAGAGTGCAGAGAGAGAGAGAGTGCAGAGAGAGAGAGAGTGCAGAGAGAGAGAGAGTGCAGAGAGAGAGAGTGCAGAGAGAGAGAAAGAGCGCAGAGAGAGAGAAAGAGAGCAGAGAGAAAGAAAGTGCGCAGAGAGAAAGAAAGAGCGCAGAGAGAAAGAAAGAGCGCAGAGAGAGAGAAAGAAAGAGCGCAGAGAGAGAGAAAGAAAGAGCGCAGAGAGAGAGAAAGAAAGAAAGAGCGCAGAGAGAGAGAAAGAAAGAGCGCAGAGAGAGAAAGAAAGAGCGCAGAGAGAGAGAGAAAGAGCGCAGCGAGAGAGAGAGAGAGCGCAGAGAGAGAGAAAGAAAGAGCGCAGAGAGAGAGAGAGAGAAAGAGCGCAGAGAGAGAGAAAGAACGCAGAGAGAGAGAAAGAGCGCAGAGAGAGAGAAAGAGCGCAGAGAGAGAAAGAGCGCAGAGAGAGAAAGAGCGCAGATAGAAAGAAAGAGCGCAGAGAGAGAGAGAGAGCGCAGAGAGAGAGAAAAAAAGAGCGCAGAGAGAGAGAAAAAAGAGCGCAGAGAGAGAGAAAGAAAAAGCGCAGAGAGAGAAAGAGAGAGCGCAGAGAGAGAGAGAAAGAGCGCAGAGAGTGAGAAAGAAAGAGTGCAGAGAGAAAGAAAGAGCGCAGAGAGAAAGAAAGAGCGCAGAGAGAGAGAAAGAAAGAGCGCAGAGAGAGAGAGCGCAGAGAGAGAAAGAGCGCAGAGAGAGAAAGAGCACAGAGAGAGAGAAAGAGCGCAGAGAGAGAGAAAGAGCGCAGAGAGAGAGAAAGAGCGCAGAGAGAGAGAAAGAGCGCAGAGAGAGAAAGAAAGAGTGCAGAGAGAGAGAAAGAGCGCAGAGAGAGAGAAAGAAAGAGCGCAGAGAGAGAGCGCAGAGAGAGAGAGCGCAGAGAGAGAGAGCAGAGAGAGAGAGAGCGCAGAGAGAGAGAGAGAGTGCAGAGAGAGAGAGAGTGCAGAGAGAGAGAGTGCAGAGAGAGAGAGAGTGCAGAGAGAGAGAGAGTGCAGAGAGAGAGAGTGCAGAGAGAGAGAAAGAGCGCAGAGAGAGAGAAAGAGAGCAGAGAGAAAGAAAGTGCGCAGAGAGAAAGAAAGAGCGCAGAGAGAAAGAAAGAGCGCAGAGAGAGAGAAAGAAAGAGCGCAGAGAGAGAGAAAGAAAGAGCGCAGAGAGAGAGAAAGAAAGAGCGCAGAGAGAGAGAAAGAAAGAGCGCAGAGAGAGAAAGAAAGAGCGCAGAGAGAGAGAGAAAGAGCGCAGCGAGAGAGAGAGAGAGCGCAGAGAGAGAGAAAGAAAGAGCGCAGAGAGAGAGAGAGAGAAAGAGCGCAGAGAGAGAGAAAGAACGCAGAGAGAGAGAAAGAGCGCAGAGAGAGAGAAAGAGCGCAGAGAGAGAAAGAGCGCAGAGAGAGAAAGAGCGCAGAGAGAGAAAGAGCGCAGAGAGAAAGAAAGAGCGCAGAGAGAGAGAGAGCGCAGAGAGAGAGAAAAAAAGAGCGCAGAGAGAGAGAAAAAAAGAGCGCAGAGAGAGAGAAAGAAAAAGCGCAGAGAGAGAAAGAGAGAGCGCAGAGAGAGAGAGAAAGAGCGCAGAGAGTGAGAAAGAAAGAGTGCAGAGAGAAAGAAAGAGCGCAGAGAGAAAGAAAGAGCGCAGAGAGAGAGAGCGCAGAGAGAGAAAGAGCGCAGAGAGAGAAAGAGCACAGAGAGAGAGAAAGAGCGCAGAGAGAGAGAAAGAGCGCAGAGAGAGAGAAAGAGCGCAGAGAGAGAGAAAGAGCGCAGAGAGAGAAAGAAAGAGCGCAGAGAGAGAAAGAAAGAGCGCAGAGAGAGAGAAAGAAAGAGCGCAGAGAGAGAGCGCAGAGAGAGAGAGAGCGCAGAGAGAGAAAGAAAGAGCGCAGAGAGAGAAAGAAAGAGCGCAGAGAAAGAAAGAGCGCAGAGAGAGAGAAAGAAAGAGCGCAGAGAGAGAAAGAAAGAGCGCAAAGAGAGAAAGAAAGAGCGCAAAGAGAGAAAAAAAGAGCGCAGAGAGAAAGAAAGAGCGCAGAGAGAAAGAAAGAGCACAGAGAGAGAGAGCGCAGAGAGAGAAAGAGAAAGAAAGAGCGCAGAGAGAGAAAGAGAAAGAAAGAGCGCAGAGAGAGAGAGAGAGAGCGCAGAGAGAGAGAGAGAAAGAGCGCAGAGAGAGAGAAAGAAAGAGCGCAGAGAGAGAAAGAAAGAGCGCAGAGAGAGAGAGCGCAGAGAGAAAGAAAGAGCGCAGAGAGAGAGAAAGAGCGCAGAGAGAGAGAAAGAAAGTGCGCAGAGAGAAAGAAAGAGCGCAGAGAGAAAGAGCGCAGAGAGAGAAAAAAAGAGCGCAAAGAGAGAAAAAAAGAGCGCAGAGAGAAAGAAAGAGCACAGAGAGAGAGAGCGCAGAGAGAGAAAGAGAAAGAAAGAGCGCAGAGAGAGAAAGAGAAAGAAAGAGCGCAGAGAGAGAGAGAGAGAGCGCAGAGAGAGAGAGAGAAAGAGCGCAGAGAGAGAGAAAGAAAGAGCGCAGAGAGAGAGAAAGTAAGAGCGCAGAGAGAGAGAGAGAGAAAGAGCACAGAGAGAGAGAGAGAAAGAGCACAGAGAGAGAGAAAGAAAGAGCGCAGAAAGAGAGAAAGAAAGAGCGCAGAGAGAGAGAGCGCAGAGAGAAAGAAAGACCGCAGAGAGAGAGAAAGAGCGCAGAGAGAGAGAAAGAAAGTGCGCAGAGAGAAAGAAAGAGCGCAGAGAGAAAGAGCGCAGAGAGAGAAAGAGAAAGAAAGAGCGCAGAGAGAGAGAAAGAAAGAGCGCAGAGAGAGAAAGAGCGCAGAGAGAGAAAGAGCGCAGAGAGAGAAAGAGCGCAGAGAGAGAAAGAAAGAGCGCAGAGAGAGAAAGAAAGAGCGCAGAGAGAGAGAAAGAAAGAGCGCAGAGAGAGAGCGCAGAGAGAGAGAGCGCAAAGAGAGAAAAAAAGAGCGCAGAGAGAAAGAAAGAGCGCAGAGAGAAAGAAAGAGAGCAGAGAGAAAGAGCGCAGAGAGAGAAAGAGAAAGAAAGAGCGCAGAGAGAGAAAGAGAAAGAAAGAGCGCAGAGAGAGAGAAAGAGCGCAGAGAGAGAGAAAGAAAGTGCGCAGAGAGAAAGAAAGAGCGCAGAGAGAGAGAAAGAAAGTGCGCAGAGAGAAAGAAAGAGCGCAGAGAGAAAGAGCGCAGAGAGAGATGAGAAAGAAAGAGCGCATAGAGAGAAAGAGAAAGAAAGAGCGCAGAGAGAGAGAGAGAGAGAGAGAGAAAGAGCGCAGAGAGAGAGAAAGAAAGAGCACAGAGAGAGAAAGAAAGAGCGCAGAGAGAGAGAGCGCAGAGAGAAAGAAAGAGCACAGAGAGAGAGAGCGCAGAGAGAGAAAGAGAAAGAAAGAGCGCAGAGAGAGAAAGAGAAAGAAAGAGCGCAGAGAGAGAGAGAGAGCGCAGAGAGAGAGAGAGAAAGAGCGCAGAGAGAGAGAAAGAAAGAGCGCAGAGAGAGAGAAAGTAAGAGCGCAGAGAGAGAGAGAGAGAGAAAGAGCACAGAGAGAGAGAGAGAAAGAGCACAGAGAGAGAGAAAGAAAGAGCGCAGAAAGAGAGAAAGAAAGAGCGCAGAGAGAGAGAGCGCAGAGAGAAAGAAAGAGCGCAGAGAGAGAGAAAGAGCGCAGAGAGAGAGAAAGAAAGAGCGCAGAGAGAGAAAGAAAGAGCGCAGAGAGAGAAAGAAAGAGCGCAGAGAGAGAGAAAGAAAGAGCGCAGAGAGAGAGCGCAGAGAGAGAGAGCGCAAAGAGAGAAAAAAAGAGCGCAGAGAGAAAGAAAGAGCGCAGAGAGAAAGAAAGAGAGCAGAGAGAAAGAGCGCAGAGAGAGAAAGAGAAAGAAAGAGCGCAGAGAGAGAAAGAGAAAGAAAGAGCGCAGAGAGAGAGAAAGAGCGCAGAGAGAGAGAAAGAAAGTGCGCAGAGAGAAAGAAAGAGCGCAGAGAGAGAGAAAGAAAGTGCGCAGAGAGAAAGAAAGAGCGCAGAGAGAAAGAGCGCAGAGAGAGATGAGAAAGAAAGAGCGCATAGAGAGAATGAGAAAGAAAGAGCGCAGAGAGAGAGAGAGAGAGAGAGAAAGAGCGCCGAGAGAGAGAAAGAAAGAGCACAGAGAGAGAAAGAGCGCAGAGAGAGAGAGCGCAGAGAGAAAGAAAGAGCGCAGAGAGAGAGAAAGAGCGCAGAGAGAGAGAAAGAAAGTGCGCAGAGAGAAAGAAAGAGCGCAGAGAGAGAGCGCAGAGAGAGAAAGAGAAAGAAAGAGCGCAGAGAGAGAGAGAGAAAGAGCGCAGAGAGAGAGAGAGAAAGAGCGCAGAGAGAGAGAAAGAGAAAGAAAGAGCGCAGAGAGAGAGAAAGAGCGCAGAGAGAGAGAAAGAAAGAGCGCAGAGAGAGAGAAAGTAAGAGTGCAGAGAGAAAGAAAGAGCGCAGAGAAAAAAAAAGAAAGAGCGCAGAGAGAGAGAGAAAGAAAAAGCGCAGAGAAAGAAAGAGCGCAGAGAGAGGAAGAAAGAGCGCAGAGAGAGAGAGAAAGAAAGAGCGCAGAGAGAGAGAAAGAGCGCAGAGAGAGAGAAAGAAAGAGCGCAGAGAGAGCGCAGAGAGAGAGAGCGCAGAGAGAGAGAGCAGAGAGAGAGAGAGCGCAGAGAGAGAGAGAGTGCAGAGAGAGAGAGAGTGCAGAGAGAGAGAGAGTGCAGAGAGAGAGAGAGTGCAGAGAGAGAAAGAGCGCAGAGAGAGAGAAAGAGAGCAGAGAGAAAGAAAGTGCGCAGAGAGAAAGAAAGAGCGCAGAGAGAAAGAAAGAGCGCAGAGAGAAAGAAAGAGCGCAGAGAGAGAGAAAGAAAGAGCGCAGAGAGAGAGAAAGAAAGAGCGCAGAGAGAGAGAAAGAAAGAGCGCAGAGAGAGAAAGAAAGAGCGCAGAGAGAGAGAGAAAGAGCGCAGCGAGAGAGAGAGAGAGCGCAGAGAGAGAGAAAGAAAGAGCGCAGAGAGAGAGAGAAAGAAAGAGTGCAAAGAGAGAGAAAGAGCGCAGAGAGAGAGAAAGAAGCAGAGAGAGAGAAAGAGCGCAGAGAGAGAGAAAGAGCGCAGAGAGAGAAAGAGCGCAGAGAGAAAGAAAGAGCGCAGAGAGAGAGAGAGCGCAGAGAGAGAGAAAAAAAGAGCGCAGAGAGAGAGAAAAAAAGAGCGCAGAGAGAGAGAAAGAAAAAGCGCAGAGAGAGAAAGAGAGAGCGCAGAGAGAGAGAAAGAGCGCAGAGAGTGAGAAAGAAAGAGTGCAGAGAGAAAGAAAGAGCGCAGAGAGAAAGAAAGAAAGAGCGCAGAGAGAGAGAAAGAAAGAGCGCAGAGAGAGAGAGCGCAGAGAGAGAAAGAGCGCAGAGAGAGAAAGAGCACAGAGAGAGAGAAAGAGCGCAGAGAGAGATAAAGAGCGCAGAGAGAGAGAGAAAGAGCGCAGAGAGAGAAAGAAAGAGCGCAGAGAGAGAGAAAGAAAGAGCGCAGAGAGAGAGCGCAGAGAGAGAGAGAGCGCAGAGAGAGAAATAAAGAGCGCAGAGAGAGAAAGAAAGAGCGCAGAGAAAGAAAGAGCGCAGAGAGAGAGAAAGAAAGAGCGCAGAGAGAGAAAGAAAGAGCGCAGAGAGAAAGAAAGAAAGAGCGCAGAGAGAGAGAGAGAAAGAAAAAGCGCAGAGAAAGAAAGAGCGCAGAGAGAGGAAGAAAGAGCGCAGAGAGAGAGAGAAAGAAAGAGCGCAGAGAGAGAGAAAGAGCGCAGAGAGAGAGAAAGAAAGAGCGCAGAGAGAGAGAGAGCGCAGAGAGAGAGCGCAGAGAGAGAGCGCAGAGAGAGAGAGCGCAGAGAGAGAGAGCGCAGAGAGAGAGCGCAGAGAGAGAGAGAGAGAGCGCAGAGAGAGAGAGAGCGCAGAGAGAGAGAGAGCGCAGAGAGAGAGAGAGCGCAGAGAGAGAGAGAGCGCAGAGAGAGAGAGAGCGCAGAGAGAAAGAAAGAGAGCAGAGAGAGAGAAAGAGAGCAGAGAGAAAGAAAGTGCGCAGAGAGAAAGAAAGAGCGCAGAGAGAAAGAAAGAGCGCAGAGAGAGAGAGAAAGAGCGCAGCGAGAGAGAGAGAGAGCACAGAGAGAGAGAAAGAAAGAGCGCAGAGAGAGAGAGAAAGAAAGAGCGCAGAGAGAGAAAGAAAGAGTGCAAAGAGGGAGAAAGAGCGCAGAGAGAGAGAAAGAACGCAGAGAGAGAGAAATAGCGCAGAGAGAGAGAAAGAGCGCAGAGAGAGAAAGAGCGCAGAGAGAGAAAGAGCGCAGAGAGAGAGAAAGAGCGCAGAGAGAGAAAGAAACAGCGCAGAGAGAGAAAGAAAGAGTGCAGAGAGAGAGCGCAGAGAGAGAGCGCAGAGAGAGAGAGAGCGCAGAGAGAGAGAGAGAGCGCAGAGAGAGAAAGAAAGAGCGCAGAGAGAGAAAGAAAGAGCGCAGAGAAAGAAAGAGCGCAGAGAGAGAAAGAAAGAGCGCAAAGAGAGAAAAAAAGAGTGCAAAGAGAGAAAAAAAGAGCGCAGAGAGAAAGAAAGAGTGCAGCGAGAAAGAAAGAGCGCAGTGAGAGAGAGCGCAGAGAGAGAGAGAGCGCAGAGAGAGAAAGAGAAAGAAAGAGCGCAGAAAGAGAGAGAGAAAGAGCGCAGAGAGAGAGAAAGAAAGAGCGCAGAGAGAGAAAGAAAGAGCGCAGAGAGAGAAAGAAAGAGCGCAGAGAGAGAGAGCGCAGAGAGAAAGAAAGAGCGCAGAGAGAGAGAAAGAAAGTGCGCAGAGAGAAAGAAAGAGCGCAGAGAGAGAAAGAGCGCAAAGAGAGAGAAAGAAAGTGCGCAGAGAGAAAGAAAGAGCGCAGAGAGAAAGAGCGCAGAGAGAGAAAGAGAAAGAAAGAGCGCAGAGAGAGAAAGAGAAAGAAAGAGCGCAGAAAGAGAGAGAGAAAGAGTGCAGAGAGAGAGAGAGAAAGAGCGCAGAGAGAGAGAGAGAAAGAGCGCAGAAAGAGAGAAAGAAAGAGCGCAGAGAGAGAAAGAAAGAGCGCAGAGAGAAAGAAAGAGCGCAGAGAGAGAGAAAGAGCGCAGAGAGAGAGAAAGAAAGTGCGCAGAGAGAAAGAAAGAGCGCAGAGAGAAAGAGCGCAGAGAGAGAAAGAGAAAGAAAGAGCGCAGAGAGAGAGAGAGAAAGAGCGCAGAGAGAGAGAGAGAAAGAGCGCAGAGAGAGAGAAAGAGAAAGAAAGAGCGCAGAAAGAAAGAAAGAGCGCAGAGAGAGAGAAAGAAAGAGCGCAGAGAGAGCGCAGAGAGAGAGAGAGAGCGCAGAGAGAGAAATAAAGAGCGCAGAGAGAAAGAAAGAGCGCAGAGAAAGAAAGAGCGCAGAGAGAGAAAGAAAGAGCACAGAGAGAGAAAGAAAGAGCGCAAAGAGAGAAAAAAAGAGCGCAGAAAGAAAGAGCGCAGAGAGAAAGAAAGAAAGAGCGCCGAGAGAGAGAAAGAGAAAGAAAGAGCGCAGAGAGAGAGAGAGAGAGTGCAGAGAGAGAGAGAAAGAGCGCAGAGAGAGAGAGAGAGCGCAGAGAGAGAAAGAGAAAGAAAGAGCGCAGAGAGAGAAAGAGCGCAGAGAGAGAAGGAGCGCAGAGAGAGAAAGAGCACAGAGAGAGAAAGAGCGCAGAGAGAGAAAGAGCGCAGAGAGAGAGCGCAGAGAGAAAGAAAGAGCGCAGAGAGAAAGAAAGAGCGCAGAGAGAAAGAAAGAGCGCAGAGCGAAAGAAAGAGCGCAGAGAGAGAAGAGCGCAGAGAGAAAGAAAGAGCGCAGAGAGAGAGAAAGAGCGCAGAGAGAGAGAAAGAGCACAGAGAGAGAGAAAAAAAGAGTGCAGAGAGAGAAAGAAAAAGCGCAGAGAGAGACAAAGAGCGCAGAGAGAGAGAAATAAAGAGCGCAGAGAGAGAAAGAAAGAGCGCAGAGAGAGAAAGAAAGAGCGCAGAGAGTGAGAGAGAAAGAGCGCAGAGAGAAAGAAAGAGCGCAGAGAGAGAGAGAGAAAGAAAGAGCGCAGAGAGAGAGAGAAAGAAAGAGCGCAGAGAGAGAGAAAGAAAGAGCGCAGAGAGAAAGAAAGAGCACATAGAGAGAGAAAGAGCGCAGAGAGAGAAAGAGCGCAGAGAGAGAGAGCGCAGACAGAGAGAGAGCGCAGAGAGAGAGAGCGCAGAGAGAGAGAGCGCAGAGAGAGAGAAAGAAAGAGCGCAGAGAGAGAGAAAGAGCGTAGAGAAAAAAAGAGCGCAGAGAGAGAGGAAGAAAGAGCGCAGACAGAGAAAGAAAGAGCGCAGACAGAGAAAGAAAGAGCGCAGAGAGAGAGAAAGAACGCAGAGAGAGAGAAAGAACGCAGAGAGAGAGAAAGAGCGCAGAGAGAGAGAAAGAGCGCAGAGAGAGAAAGAGCGCAGAGAGAGAAAGAGCGCAGAGAGAGAAAGAGCACAGAGAGAGAGAAAGAGCGCAGAGAGAGAGAAAGAGCGCAGAGAGAGAGAAAGAGCGCAGCGAGAGAAAGAAACAGCGCAGAGAGAGAAAGAAAGAGCGCAGAGAAAGAAAGAGCGCAAAGAGAGAAAAAAAGAGTGCAAAGAGAGAAAAAAAGAGCGCAGAGAGAAAGAAAGAGTGCAGCGAGAAAGAAAGAGCGCAGAGAGAGAGAGCGCAGAGAGAGAGAGCGCAGAGAGAGAAAGAGAAAGAAAGAGCGCAGAAAGAGAGAGAGAAAGAGCGCAGAGAGAGAGAAAGAAAGAGCGCAGAGAGAGAAAGAAAGAGCGCAGAGAGAGAGAGCGCAGAGAGAAAGAAAGAGCGCAGAGAGAGAGAAAGAAAGTGCGCAGAGAGAAAGAAAGAGCGCAAAGAGAGAAAGAGCGCAAAGAGAGAGAAATAAAGTGCGCAGAGAGAAAGAAAGAGCGCAGAGAGAGAAAGAGAAAGAAAGAGCGCAGAGAGAGAGAGAGAAAGAGCGCAGAGAGAGAGAGAGAGAAAGAGCGCAGAGAGAGAGAGAGAAAGAGCGCAGAAAGAGAGAAAGAAAGAGCGCAGAGAGAGAAAGAAAGAGCGCAGAGAGAAAGAAAGAGCGCAGAGAGAGAAAGAAACAGCGCAGAGAGAGAAAGAAAGAGTGCAGAGAGAGAGCGCAGAGAGAGAGCGCAGAGAGAGAGAGAGCGCAGAGAGAGAGAGAGCGCAGAGAGAGAGAGAGAGCGCAGAGAGAGAAAGAAAGAGCGCAGAGAGAGAAAGAAAGAGCGCAGAGAAAGAAAGAGCGCAGAGAGAGAAAGAAAGAGCGCAAAGAGAGAAAAAAAGAGTGCAAAGAGAGAAAAAAAGAGCGCAGAGAGAAAGAAAGAGTGCAGCGAGAAAGAAAGAGCGCAGTGAGAGAGAGCGCAGAGAGAGAGAGAGCGCAGAGAGAGAAAGAGAAAGAAAGAGCGCAGAAAGAGAGAGAGAAAGAGCGCAGAGAGAGAGAAAGAAAGAGCGCAGAGAGAGAAAGAAAGAGCGCAGAGAGAGAGAGCGCAGAGAGAAAGAAAGAGCGCAGAGAGAGAGAAAGAAAGTGCGCAGAGAGAAAGAAAGAGCGCAGAGAGAGAAAGAGCGCAAAGAGAGAGAAAGAAAGTGCGCAGAGAGAAAGAAAGAGCGCAGAGAGAAAGAGCGCAGAGAGAGAAAGAGAAAGAAAGAGCGCAGAGAGAGAAAGAGAAAGAAAGAGCGCAGAAAGAGAGAGAGAAAGAGTGCAGAGAGAGAGAGAGAAAGAGCGCAGAGAGAGAGAGAGAAAGAGCGCAGAAAGAGAGAAAGAAAGAGCGCAGAGAGAGAAAGAAAGAGCGCAGAGAGAAAGAAAGAGCGCAGAGAGAGAGAAAGAGCGCAGAGAGAGAGAAAGAAAGTGCGCAGAGAGAAAGAAAGAGCGCAGAGAGAAAGAGCGCAGAGAGAGAAAGAGAAAGAAAGAGCGCAGAGAGAGAGAGAGAAAGAGCGCAGAGAGAGAGAGAGAAAGAGCGCAGAGAGAGAGAGAGAAAGAGCGCAGAGAGAGAGAAAGAGAAAGAAAGAGCGCAGAAAGAAAGAAAGAGCGCAGAGAGAGAGAAAGAAAGAGCGCAGAGAGAGCGCAGAGAGAGAGAGAGAGCGCAGAGAGAGAAATAAAGAGCGCAGAGAGAAAGAAAGAGCACAGAGAAAGAAAGAGCGCAGAGAGAGAAAGAAAGAGCACAGAGAGAGAAAGAAAGAGCGCAAAGAGAGAAAAAAAGAGCGCAGAAAGAAAGAGCGCAGAGAGAAAGAAAGAAAGAGCGCCGAGAGAGAGAAAGAGAAAGAAAGAGCGCAGAGAGAGAGAGAGAGAGTGCAGAGAGAGAGAGAAAGAGCGCAGAGAGAGAGAGAGAGCGCAGAGAGAGAAAGAGAAAGAAAGAGCGCAGAGAGAGAAAGAGCGCAGAGAGAGAAGGAGCGCAGAGAGAGAAAGAGCACAGAGAGAGAAAGAGCGCAGAGAGAGAAAGAGCGCAGAGAGAGAGCGCAGAGAGAAAGAAAGAGCGCAGAGAGAAAGAAAGAGCGCAGAGAGAAAGAAAGAGCGCAGAGCGAAAGAAAGAGCGCAGAGAGAGAAGAGCGCAGAGAGAAAGAAAGAGCGCAGAGAGAGAGAAAGAGCGCAGAGAGAGAGAAAGAGCACAGAGAGAGAGAAAAAAAGAGTGCAGAGAGAGAAAGAAAAAGCGCAGAGAGAGACAAAGAGCGCAGAGAGAGAGAAATAAAGAGCGCAGAGAGAGAAAGAAAGAGCGCAGAGAGAGAAAGAAAGAGCGCAGAGAGTGAGAGAGAAAGAGCGCAGAGAGAAAGAAAGAGCGCAGAGAGAGAGAGAGAAAGAAAGAGCGCAGAGAGAGAGAGAAAGAAAGAGCGCAGAGAGAGAGAAAGAAAGAGCGCAGAGAGAAAGAAAGAGCACATAGAGAGAGAAAGAGCGCAGAGAGAGAAAGAGCGCAGAGAGAGAGAGCGCAGACAGAGAGAGAGCGCAGAGAGAGAGAGCGCAGAGAGAGAGAGCGCAGAGAGAGAGAAAGAAAGAGCGCAGAGAGAGAGAAAGAGCGTAGAGAAAAAAAGAGCGCAGAGAGAGAGGAAGAAAGAGCGCAGACAGAGAAAGAAAGAGCGCAGACAGAGAAAGAAAGAGCGCAGAGAGAGAGAAAGAACGCAGAGAGAGAGAAAGAACGCAGAGAGAGAGAAAGAGCGCAGAGAGAGAGAAAGAGCGCAGAGAGAGAAAGAGCGCAGAGAGAGAAAGAGCGCAGAGAGAGAAAGAGCACAGAGAGAGAGAAAGAGCGCAGAGAGAGAGAAAGAGCGCAGAGAGAGAGAAAGAGCGCAGCGAGAGAAAGAAACAGCGCAGAGAGAGAAAGAAAGAGCGCAGAGAAAGAAAGAGCGCAGAGAGAGAAAGAAAGAGCGCAAAGAGAGAAAAAAAGAGTGCAAAGAGAGAAAAAAAGAGCGCAGAGAGAAAGAAAGAGTGCAGCGAGAAAGAAAGAGCGCAGAGAGAGAGAGCGCAGAGAGAGAGAGCGCAGAGAGAGAAAGAGAAAGAAAGAGCGCAGAAAGAGAGAGAGAAAGAGCGCAGAGAGAGAGAAAGAAAGAGCGCAGAGAGAGAAAGAAAGAGCGCAGAGAGAGAGAGCGCAGAGAGAAAGAAAGAGCGCAGAGAGAGAGAAAGAAAGTGCGCAGAGAGAAAGAAAGAGCGCAAAGAGAGAAAGAGCGCAAAGAGAGAGAAATAAAGTGCGCAGAGAGAAAGAAAGAGCGCAGAGAGAAAGAGCGCAGAGAGAGAAAGAGAAAGAAAGAGCGCAGAGAGAGAAAGAGAAAGAAAGAGCGCAGAGAGAGAGAGAGAAAGAGCGCAGAGAGAGAGAGAGAGAAAGAGCGCAGAGAGAGAGAGAGAAAGAGCGCAGAAAGAGAGAAAGAAAGAGCGCAGAGAGAGAAAGAAAGAGCGCAGAGAGAAAGAAAGAGCGCAGAGAGAGAGAAAGAGCGCAGAGAGAGAAAGAAAGTGCGCAGAGAGAAAGAAAGAGCGCAGAGAGAAAGAGCGCAGAGAGAGAAAGAGAAAGAAAGAGCGCAGAGAGAGAGAGAGAAAGAGCGCAGAGAGAGAAAGAGAAAGAGCGCAGAGAGAGAGAAAGAGAAAGAAAGAGCGCAGAGAGAGAGAAATAAAGAGCGCAGAGAGAGAAAGAAAGAGCGCAGAGAGAGAAAGAAAGAGCGCAGAGAGTGAGAGAGAAAGAGCGCAGAGAGAAAGAAAGAGCGCAGAGAGAGAGAGAAAGAAAGAGCGCAGAGAGAGAGAGAGAGAAAGAAAGAGCGCAGAGAGAGAGAAAGAAAGAGCGCAGAGAGAGAGAAATAAAGAGCGCAGAGAGAGAAATAAAGAGCGCAGAGAGAGAAAGAAAGAGCGCAGAGAGAGAAAGAAAGAGCGCAGAGAGTGAGAGAAAGAAAGAGCGCAGAGAGAGAGAAAGAAAGAGCGCAGAGAGAAAGAAAGAGCACATAGAGAGAGAAAGAGTGCAGAGAGAGAGAGAAAGAGCGCAGAGAGAGAGAGCGCAGACAGAGAGAGAGCGCAGAGAGAGAGAGAGCGCAGAGAGAGAGAAAGAAAGAGCGCAGAGAGAGAGATAGAGCGTAGAGAAAAAAAGAGCGCAGAGAGAGAGAGAGGAAGAAAGAGCGCAGACAGAGAAAGAAAGAGCGCAGACAGAGAAAGAAAGAGCGCAGACAGAGAAAGAAAGAGCGCAGAGAGAGAGAAAGAACGCAGAGAGAGAGAAAGAGCGCAGAGAGAGAGAAAGAGCGCAGAGAGAGAGAAAGAGCGCAGAGAGAGAAAGAGCGCAGAGAGAGAAAGAGCGCAGAGAGAGAGAAAGAGCGCAGAGAGAGAGAAAGAGCGCAGAGAGAGAAAGAAACAGCGCAGAGAGAGAAAGAAAGAGCGCAGAGAGAGAGCGCAGAGAGAGAGCGCAGAGAGAGAGAGAGAGCGCAGAGAGAGAAATAAAGAGCGCAGAGAGAGAAAGAAAGAGCGCAGAGAAAGAAAGAGCACAGAGAGAGAAAGAAAGAGTGCAAAGAGAGAAAAAAAGAGTGCAAAGAGAGAAAAAAAGAGCGCAGAGAGAAAGAAAGAGTGCAGCGAGAAAGAAAGAGCGCAGAGAGAGAGAGCGCAGAGAGAGAGAGCGCAGAGAGAGAAAGAGAAAGAAAGAGCGCAGAAAGAGAGAGAGAAAGAGCGCAGAGAGAGAGAAAGAAAGAGCGCAGAGAGAGAAAGAAAGAGCGCAGAGAGAGAGAGCGCAGAGAGAAAGAAAGAGAGCAGAGAGAGAGAAAGAAAGTGCGCAGAGAGAAAGAAAGAGCGCAGAGAGAGAGAAAGAGCGCAAAGAGAGAGAAAGAAAGTGCGCAGAGAGAAAGAAAGAGCGCAGAGAGAAAGAGCGCAGAGAGAGAAAGAGAAAGAAAGAGCGCAGAGAGAGAAAGAGAAAGAAAGAGCGCAGAGAGAGAGAGAGAAAGAGCGCAGAGAGAGAGAGAGAAAGAGCGCAGAGAGAGAGAGAGAAAGAGCGCAGAAAGAGAGAAAGAAAGAGCGCAGAGAGAGAAAGAAAGAGCGCAGAGAGAAAGAAAGAGCGCAGAGAGAGAGAAAGAGCGCAGAGAGAGAGAAAGAAAGTGCGCAGAGAGAAAGAAAGAGCGCAGAGAGAAAGAGCGCAGAGAGAGAAAGAGAAAGAAAGAGCGCAGAGAGAGAGAGAGAAAGAGCGCAGAGAGAGAGAGAGAAAGAGCGCAGAGAGAGAGAAAGAGAAAGAAAGAGCGCAGAGAGAAAGAAAGAGCGCAGAGAGAGAGAAATAAAGAGCGCAGAGAGAGAGAGCGCAGAGAGAGAAATAAAGAGCGCAGAGAGAAAGAAAGAGCGCAGAGAAAGAAAGAGCGCAGAGAGAGAGAAAGAAAGAGCGCAGAGAGAGAAAGAAAGAGCGCAAAGAGAGAAAAAAAGAGCGCAGAAAGAAAGAAAGAGCGCAGAGAGAAAGAAAGAAAGAGCGCCGAGAGAGAGAAAGAGCGCAGAGAGAGAAAGAGAAAGAAAGAGCGCAGAGAGAGAGAGAGAGTGCAGAGAGAGAGAAAGAGCGCAGAGAGAGAGAGAGAGCGCAGAGAGAGAAAGAGAAAGAAAGAGCGCAGAGAGAGAAAGAGCACAGAGAGAGAAAGAGCGCAGAGAGAGAAGGAGCGCAGAGAGAGAAAGAGCGCAGAGAGAGAAAGAGCGCAGAGAGAGAAAGAGCGCAGAGAGAGAAAGAGCGCAGAGAGAGAAAGAGCGCAGAGAGAAAGAAAGAGCGCAGAGAGAAAGAAAGAGCGCAGAGAGAAAGAAAGAGCGCAGAGAGAGAGAAAGAAAGAGCGCAGAGAGAGCGCAGAGAGAGAGAGAGAGCGCAGAGAGAGAAATAAAGAGCGCAGAGAGAAAGAAAGAGCGCATAGAGAAAGAAAGAGCGCAGAGAGAGAAAGAAAGAGCGCAAAGAGAGAAAAAAAGAGCGCAAAGAGAGAAAAAAAGAGCGCAGAGAGAAAGAAAGAGCGCAGAGAGAGAGAGCGCAGAGAGAGAAAGAGAAAGAAAGAGCGCAGAGAGAGAGAGAGAAAGAGCGCAGAGAGAGAGAGAAAGAGCGCAGAGAGAGAAAGAAAGAGCGCAGAGAGAGAGCGCAGAGAGAAAGAAAGAGCGCAGAGAGAGAGAAAGAGCGCAGAGAGAGAGAAAGAAAGTGCGCAGAGAGAAAGAAAGAGTGCAGAGAGAAAGAGCGCAGAGAGAGAAAGAGAAAGAAAGAGCGCAGAGAGAGAAAGAGAAAGAAAGAGCGCAGAGAGAGAGAAAGAGCGCACAGAGAGAGAGAGAAAGAGCGCAGAGAGAGAAAGAAAGAGCGCAGAGAGAGAGAGTGCAGAGAGAAAGAAAGAGCGCAGAGAGAAAGAAAGAGCGCAGAGAGAAAGAGCGCAGAGAGAGAGAAAGAGCGCAGAGAGAGAGAAAGAAAGTGCGCAGAGAGAAAGAAAGAGCACAGAGAGAAAGAGCGCAGAGAGAGAAAGAGAAAGAAAGAGCGCAGAGAGAGAGAGAGAGAAAGAGCGCCGAGAGAGAGAGAGAAAGAGCGCAGAGAGAGAGAAAGAGAAAGAAAGAGCGCAGAGAGAGAGAAAGAGCGCAGAGAAAGAGAAAGAGCGCAGAGAGAGAGAAAGAAAGAGCGCAGAGAGAGAGAAAGTAAGAGTGCAGAGAGAAAGAAAGAGTGCAGAGAGAAAGAAAGAAAGAGCGCAGAGAGAGAGAGAAAGAAAGAGCGCAGAGAGAGAGAAAGAGCGCAGAGAGAGAGAAAGAAAGAGCGCAGAGAGAGAGAGAGAGCGCAGAGAGAGAGAGAGCGCAGAGAGAGAGAGAGCGCAGAGAGAGAGAGAGCGCAGAGAGAGAGAGAGCGCAGAGAGAGAGAGAGCGCAGAGAGAGAGAGAGCGCAGAGAGAGAGAGAGCGCAGAGAGAGAGAGAGCGCAGAGAGAGAGAGAGCGCAGAGAGTGAGAGAGCGCAGAGAGAGAGAGAGCGCAGAGAGAGAGAGCGCAGAGAGAGAGAGCGCAGAGAGAGAGAGAGCGCAGAGAGAGAGAGAGCGCAGAGAGAGAGATAGCGCAGAGAGAGAGAAAGAGCGCAGAGAGAGAGAAAGAGAGCAGAGAGAGAGAAAGAAAGAGCGCAGAGAGAGAAAGAAAGAGCGCAGAGAGAGAGAGAAAGAGCGCAGAGAGAAAGAAAGAAAGAGCGCAGAGAGAGAGAGAAAGAAAGAGCGCAGAGAGAGAAAGAAAGAGCGCAGAGAGAGAGAGAGAGCGCAGAGAGAGAGAGAAAGAGCGCAGAGAAAGAGAAAGAGCGCAGAGAGAGAAAGAGAAAGAAAGAGCGCAGAGAGAGAAAGAAAGAGCGCAGAGAGTGAGAGAGAAAGAGCGCAGAGAGAAAGAAAGAGCGCAGAGAGAGAGAGAAAGAAAGAGCGCAGAGAGAGAGAGAAAGAAAGAGCGCAGAGAGAGAGAAAGAAAGAGCGCAGAGAGAAAGAAAGAGCACATAGAGAGAGAAAGAGCGCAGAGAGAGAAAGAGCTCAGAGAGAGAGAGCGCAGACAGAGAGAGAGCGCAGAGAGAGAGAGCGCAGAGAGAGAGAGCGCAGAGAGAGAGAAAGAAAGAGCGCAGAGAGAGAGAAAGAGCGTAGAGAAAAAAGAGCGCAGAGAGAGAGGAAGAAAGAGCGCAGACAGAGAAAGAAAGAGCGCAGACAGAGAAAGAAAGAGCGCAGAGAGAGAAAGAACGCAGAGAGAGAGAAAGAACGCAGAGAGAGAGAAAGAGCGCAGAGAGAGAGAAAGAGCGCAGAGAGAGAAAGAGCGCAGAGAGAGAAAGAGCACAGAGAGAGAGAAAGAGCGCAGAGAGAGAGAAAGAGCGCAGAGAGAGAGAAAGAGCGCAGCGAGAGAAAGAAACAGCGCAGAGAGAGAAAGAAAGAGCGCAGAGAGAGAGAGCGCAGAGAGAGAAATAAAGAGCGCAGAGAGAGAAAGAAAGAGCGCAGAGAAAGAAAGAGCGCAGAGAGAGAAAGAAAGAGCGCAAAGAGAGAAAAAAAGAGTGCAAAGAGAGAAAAAAAAGAGCGCAGAGAGAAAGAAAGAGTGCAGCGAGAAAGAAAGAGAGCAGAGAGAGAGAGCGCAGAGAGAGAGAGCGCAGAGAGAGAAAGAGAAAGAAAGAGCGCAGAAAGAGAGAGAGAAAGAGCGCAGAGAGAGAGAAAGAAAGAGCGCAGAAAGAGAGAGTGCAGAGAGAAAGAAAGAGCGCAGAGAGAGAGAAAGAAAGTGCACAGAGAGAAAGAAAGAGCGCAGAGAGAGAGAAAGAGCGCAAAGAGAGAGAAAGAAAGTGCGCAGAGAGAAAGAAAGAGCGCAGAGAGAAAGAGCGCAGAGAGAGAAAGAGAAAGAAAGAGCGCAGAGAGAGAAAGAGAAAGAAAGAGCGCAGAGAGAGAGAGAGAAAGAGCGCAGAGAGAGAGAGAGAAAGAGCGCAGAGAGAGAGAGAGAAAGAGCGCAGAAAGAGAGAAAGAAAGAGCGCAGAGAGAGAAAGAAAGAGCGCAGAGAGAAAGAAAGAGCGCAGAGAGAGAGAAAGAGCGCAGAGAGAGAGAAAGAAAGTGCGCAGAGAGAAAGAAAGAGCGCAGAGAGAAAGAGCGCAGAGAGAGAAAGAGAAAGAAAGAGCGCAGAGAGAGAGAGAGAAAGAGCGCAGAGAGAGAAAGAGCGCAGAGAGAGAGAAAGAGAAAGAAAGAGCGCAGAGAGATAGAAAGAGCGCAGAGAGAGAGAAAGAAAGAGCGCAGAGAGAGCGCAGAGAGAGAGAGCGCAGAGAGAGAAATAAAGAGCGCAGAGAGAAAGAAAGAGCGCAGAGAAAGAATGAGCGCATAGAGAAAGAAAGAGCGCAGAGAGAGAGAGCGCAGAGAGAGAAAGAGAAAGAAAGAGCGCAGAGAGAGAGAGAGAAAGAGCG
The DNA here is from genome assembly GCF_040206685.1 of Ascaphus truei. Classification (NCBI taxonomy): domain Eukaryota; kingdom Metazoa; phylum Chordata; class Amphibia; order Anura; family Ascaphidae; genus Ascaphus; species Ascaphus truei. The sequence continues at coordinate 100,901 of NW_027453986.1, forward strand.
CAGAGAGAGAGAGAAAGAGCGCAGAGAGAGAAAGAAAGAGCGCAGAGAGAGAGCGCAGAGAGAAAGAAAAAGCGCAGAGAGAGAGAAAGAGCGCAGAGAGAGAGAAAGAAAGTGCGCAGAGAGAAAGAAAGAGCGCAGAGAGAGAAAGAAAGAAAGAGCGCAGAGAGAGAGAAAGAAAGAGCGCAGAGAGAGAGAAAAAGCGCAGAGAGAGAAATAAAGAGCGCAGAGAGAGAAAGAAAGAGCGCAGAGAGAAAGAAAGAGCGCAGAGAAAGAAAGAGCGCAGAGAGAGAGAAAGAAAGAGCGCAGAGAAAGAAAGAAAGAGCGCAAAGAGAGAAAGAAAGAGCGCAGAGAGAGAGAGCGCAGAGAGAGAAAGAGAAAGAAAGAGCGCAGAGAGAGAAAGAGAAAGAAAGAGCGCAGAGAGAGATAGAGAAAGAGCGCAGAGAGAGAAAGAAAGAGCGCAGAGAGAAAGAAAGAGCGCAGAGAGAGAGAAAGAGCGCAGAGAGAGAGAAAGAAAGTGCGCAGAGAGAAAGAAAGAGCGCAGAGAGAAAGAGCGCAGAGAGAGAAAGAGAAAGAAAGAGCGCAGAGAGAGAGAGAGAAAGAGCACAGAGAGAGAAAGAGCGCAGAGAGAGAGAAAGAGAAAGAAAGAGCGCAGAGAGATAGAAAGAGCGCAGAGAGAGAGAAAGAAAGAGCGCAGAGAGAGCGCAGAGAGAGAGAGCGCAGAGAGAGAAATAAAGAGCGCAGAGAGAAAGAAAGAGCGCAGAGAAAGAATGAGCGCATAGAGAAAGAAAGAGCGCAGAGAGAGAGAGCGCAGAGAGAGAAAGAGAAAGAAAGAGCGCAGAGAGAGAGAGAGAAAGAGCGCAGAGAGAGAGAGAAAGAGCGCAGAGAGAGAAAGAAAGAGCGCAGAGAGAGAGCGCAGAGAGAAAGAAAAAGCGCAGAGAGAGAGAAAGAGCGCAGAGAGAGAGAAAGAAAGTGCGCAGAGAGAAAGAAAGAGCGCAGAGAGAAAGAGCGCAGAGAGAGAAAGAGAAAGAAAGAGCGCAGAGAGAGAAAGAGAAAGAAAGAGCGCAGAGAGAGAGAGAAACAGCGCACAGAGAGAGAGAGAGAAAGAGCGCAGAGAGAGAAAGAAAGAGCGCAGAGAGAGAGAGCGCAGAGAGAAAGAAAGAGCGCAGGGAGAAAGAAAGAGCGCAGAGAGAAAGAGCGCAGAGAGAGAGAAAGAGCGCAGAGAGAGAGAAAGAAAGTGCGCAGAGAGAAAGAAAGAGCACAGAGAGAAAGAGCGCAGAGAGAGAAAGAGAAAGAAAGAGCGCAGAGAGAGAGAGAGAGAAAGAGCGCCGAGAGAGAGAAAAAGAGCGCAGAGAGAGAGAAAGAGCGCAGAGAGAGAGAAAGAAAGAGCGCAGAGAGAGAGAAAGTAAGAGTGCAGAGAGAAAGAAAGAGTGCAGAGAGAAAGAAAGAAAGAGCGCAGAGAGAGAGAGAGAGAAAGAAAAAGCGCAGAGAAAGAAAGAGCGCAGAGAGAGGAAGAAAGAGCGCAGAGAGAGAGAAAGAAAGAGCGCAGAGAGAGAGAAAGAGCGCAGAGAGAGAGAAAGAAAGAGCGCAGAGAGAGAGAGAGAGAGCGCAGAGAGAGAGAGAGCGCAGAGAGAGAGAGCGCAGAGAGAGAGAGAGCGCAGAGAGAGAGAGAGCGCAGAGAGAGAGAGAGAGAGCGCAGAGAGAGAGAGAGCGCAGAGAGAGAGAGAAAGAGCGCAGAGAAAGAGAAAGAGCGCAGAGAGAGAAAGAGAGAGAAAGAGCGCAGAGAGAGAGAGAGAAAGAGCGCAGAGAGAGAGAAAGAGCGCAGAGAGAGAGAAAGAGCGCAGAGAGAGAGAAAGAGCGCAGAGAGAGAGAAAGAGCGCAGAGAGAGAGAAAGAGCGCAGAGAGAGAGAAAGAGCGCAGAAGAGAGAGAAAGAGCGCAGAGAGAGAGAAAGAGCGCAGAGAGAGAGAAAGAGCGCAGAGAGAGAAAAAAAGAGCGCAGAGAGAGAGAGAGAAAAACCGCAGAGAGAGACAAAGAGCGCGGAGAGAGAGAAAGAAAGAGCGCAGAGAGAGAAAGAAAAAGCGCAGAGAGAGAAAGAAAGAGCGCAGAGAGAGAAAGAAAGAGCGCAGAGAGTGAGAGAGAAAGAGCGCAGAGAGAAAGAAAGAGCGCAGAGAGAGAGAGAAAGAAAGAGCGCAGAGAGAGAGAGAAAAAAAGAGCGCAGAGAGAGAAAGAAAGAGCGCAGAGAGAGAGAGGAAGAAAGAGCGCAGAGAGAGAGAAAGAAAGAGCACAGAGAGAAAGAAAGAGCACAGAGAGAAAGAAAGAGCACATAGAGAGAGAAAGAGCGCAGAGAGAGAGAGAAAGAGCGCAGAGAGAAAAAGAGAGCACAGAGAGAGAGCGCAGACAGAGAGAGAGCGCAGAGAGAGAGAGCGCAGAGAGAGAGCACAGAGAGAGAGAAAGAAAGAAAGAGCGCAGAGAGAGAGAAAGAGCGTAGAGAAAAAAAGAGCGCAGAGAGAGAGAAAGAAAAAGCGCAGAGAGAGACAAAGAGCGCGGAGAGAGAGAAAGAAAGAGCGCAGAGAGAGAAAGAAAAAGCGCAGAGAGAGAAAGAAAGAGCGCAGAGAGAGAAAGAAAGAGCGCAGAGAGTGAGAGAGAAAGAGCGCAGAGAGAAAGAAAGAGCGCAGAGAGAGAGAGAAAGAAAGAGCGCAGAGAGAGAGAGAAAAAAAGAGCGCAGTGAGAGAAAGAAAGAGCGCAGAGAGAGAGAGGAAGAAAGAGCGCAGAGAGAGAGAAAGAAAGAGCACAGAGAGAAAGAAAGAGCACATAGAGAGAGAAAGAGCGCAGAGAGAGAGAAAGAGCGCAGAGATAAAAAGAGAGCACAGAGAGAGAGCGCAGACAGAGAGAGAGCGCAGACAGAGAGAGAGCGCAGAGAGAGAGAGAGCGCAGAGAGAGAGAGAGAGCGCAGAGAGAGAGAAAGAAAGAAAGAGCGCAGAGAGAGAGAAAGAGCGTAGAGAAAAAAAGAGCGCAGAGAGAGAGAGAGGAAGAAAGAGCGCAGACAGAGAAAGAAAGAGCGCAGAGAGAGAAAGAAAGAAAGAGCGCAGAGAGAGAGAAAGAAAGAGCGCAGAGAGAGAGAAAAAGCGCAGAGAGAGAAATAAAGAGCGCAGAGAGAGAAAGAAAGAGCGCAGAGAGAGAAAGAAAGAGCGCAGAGAAAGAAAGAGCGCAGAGAGAGAGAATGAAAGAGCGCAGAGAAAGAAAGAAAGAGCGCAAAGAGAGAAAGAAAGAGCGCAGAGAGAGAGAGCGCAGAGAGAGAAAGAGAAAGAAAGAGCGCAGAGAGAGAAAGAGAAAGAAAGAGCGCAGAGAGAGATAGAGAAAGAGCGCAGAGAGAGAGAGAAAGAGCGCAGAGAGAGAGAAAGAGAAAGAAAGAGCGCAGAGAGAGAAAGAAAGAGCGCAGAGAGAGAGAAAGAGAGCAGAGAGAAAGAAAGTGCGCAGAGAGAAAGAAAGAGCGCAGAGAGAAAGAAAGAGCGCAGAGAGAGAGAAAGAAAGAGCGCAGAGAGAGAGAGAAAGAGCGCAGAGAGAAAGAAAGAAAGAGCGCAGAGAGAGAGAGAAAGAAAGAGCGCAGAGAGAGAAAGAAAGAGCGCAGAGAGAGAGAGAGAGCGCGCAGAGAGAGAGGAAGAAAGAGCGCAGAGAGAGAGAGAAAGAGCGCAGAGAGAGAGAGAGAGCGCAGAGAAAGAGAAAGAGCGCAGAGAGAGAAAGAGAAAGAAAGAGCGCAGAGAGAGAAAGAGTGCAAAGAGAGAAAGAGCGCAGAGAGAAAGAAAGAGCGCAGAGAGAGAGAGAGAAAGAGCGCAGAGAGAGAGAAAGAGCGCAGAGAGAAAGAAAGAGCGCAGAGAGAGAGAAAGAAAGTGCGCAGAGAGAAAGAAAGAGCGCAGAGAGAGAATGCAGAGAGAGAAAGAGAAAGAAAGAGCGCAGAGAGAGAGAGTGAAAGAGCGCAGAGAGAGAGAGAGAGAAAGAGCACAGAGGGAGAGAAAGAAAGAGCGCAGAGAGAGAGAAAGTAAGAGTGCAGAGAGAAAGAAAGAGCGCAGAGAGAGGAAGAAAGAGCGCAGAGAGAGAGAAAGAAAGAGCGCAGAGAGAGAGAAAGAGCGCAGAGAGAGAGAAAGAAAGAGCGCAGAGAGAGAGCGCAGAGAGAGAGAGCGCAGAGAGAGAGAGAGCGCAGAAAGAGAGAGAGTGCAGAGAGAGAGATAGCGCAGAGAGAGAGAAAGAGCGCAGAGAGAGAGAGAGCGCAGAGAGATAGAGAGCGCAGAGAGAGAGAGAGCGCAGAGAGAAAGAAAGAGCGCAGAGAGAAAGAAAGAGAGCAGAGAGAGAGAAAGAGAGCAGAGAGAAAGAAAGTGCGCAGAGAGAAAGAAAGAGCGCAGAGAGAAAGAAAGAGCGCAGAGAGAGAGAAAGAAAGAGCGCAGAGAGAGAGAAAGAAAGAGCGCAGAGAGTGAAAGAAAGAGCGCAGAGAGAGAGAAAGAAAGAGCGCAGAGAGAGAGAGAAAGAAAGAGCGCAGAGAGAGAAAGAAAGAGTGCAAAGAGGGAGAAAGAGCGCAGAGAGAGAGAAAGAGCGCAGAGAGAGAGAAAGAGCACAGAGAGAGAGAAAGAGCACAGAGAGAGAGAAAGAGCACAGAGAGAGAGAAAGAGCACAGAGAGAGAGAAAGAAAGAGCGCAGAGAGAGAGAAAGAAAGAGCGCAGAGAGAGAAATAAAGAGCGCAGAGAGAGAAATAAAGAGCGCAGAGAGCGAAATAAAAAGCGCAGAGAGAGAAATAAAGAGCGCAGAGAGAGAAATAAAGAGCGTAGAGAGAGAAATAAAAAGCGCAGAGAGAGAAATAAAGAGCACAGAGAAAGAAAGAGCGCAGAGAGAGAGAAAGAAAGAGCGCAGAGAGAGAGAAAAAGAGCGCAAAGAGAGAAAAAAAGAGCGCAGAGAGAAAGAAAGAAAGAGCGCAGAGAGAAAGAAAGAGCGCAGAGAGAGAGAGCGCAGAGAGAGATAGAGAAAGAAAAAGAAAGAGCGCAGAGAGAGAGAGAGAGAAAGAGCGCCGAGAGAGAGAGAGAAAGAGCGCAGAGAGAGAGAAAGAGAAAGAAAGAGGGCAGAGAGAGAAAGTGCGCAGAGAGAGAAAGAGCGCAGAGAGAAAGAAAGAGCGCAGACAGAGAGAGAGCGCAGAGAGAGAGAGCGCAGAGAGAGAGAAAGAAAGAGCGTAGAGAGAGAGAAAGAGCGTAGAGAAAAAAAGAGCGCAGAGAGAGAGAGAGGAAGAAAGAGCGCAGACAGAGAAAGAAAGAGCGCAGACAGAGAAAGAAAGAGCGCAGAGAGAGAGAAAGAACGCAGAGAGAGAGAAAGAGCGCAGAGAGAGAAAGAGCGCAGAGAGAGAAAAAGCGCAGAGAGAGAGAAAGAGCGCAGAGAGAGAAAGAAACAGCGCAGAGAGAGAAAGAAAGAGCGCAGAGAGAGAGCGCAGAGATAGAAAGAGAAAGAAAGAGCGCAGAGAGAGAGAGCGCAGAGAGAGAGAGAAAGAGCGCAGAGAGAGAGAGAGCGCAGAGAGAGAAAGAGCGCAGAGAGAAAGAAAGAGCGCAGAGAGAAAGAAAGAGCGCAGAGAGAAAGAAAGAGCGCAGAGAGAAAGAAAGAGCGCAGAGAGAGAAGAGCGCAGAGAGAAAGAAAGAGCGCAGAGAGAGAGAAAGAGCGCAGAGAGAGAGAAAGAGCACAGAGAGAGAGAAAAAAAGAGTGCAGAGAGAGAAAGAAAAAGCGCAGAGAGAGACAAAGAGCGCAGAGAGAGAGAAATAAAGAGCGCAGAGAGAGAAAGAAAGAGCGCAGAGAGAGAAAGAAAGCGCGCAGAGAGTGAGAGAGAAAGAGCGCAGAGAGAAAGAAAGAGCGCAGAGAGAGAGAGAAAGAAAGAGCGCAGAGAGAGAGAGAAAGAAAGAGCGCAGAGAGAGAGAAAGAAAGAGCGCAGAGAGAGAGAAAGAAAGAGCGCAGAGAGAGAGAAAGAAAGAGCGCAGAGAGTGAAAGAAAGAGCGCAGAGAGAGAGAGAAAGAGCGCAGCGAGAGAGAGAGAGAGCACAGAGAGAGAGAAAGAAAGAGCGCAGAGAGAGAGAGAAAGAAAGAGCGCAGAGAGAGAAAGAAAGAGTGCAAAGAGGGAGAAAGAGCGCAGAGAGAGAGAAAGAGCGCAGAGAGAAAGAAAGAGCGCAGAGAGAGAGAAAGAGCACAGAGAGAGAGAAAGAGCACAGAGAGAGAGAAAGAGCACAGAGAGAGAGAAAGAGCACAGAGAGAGAGAAAGAAAGAGCGCAGAGAGAGAGAAAGAAAGAGCGCAGAGAGAGAAATAAAGAGCGCAGAGAGAGAAATAAAGAGCGCAGAGAGAGAAATAAAGAGCGCAGAGAGAGAAATAAAAAGCGCAGAGAGAAATAAAGAGCGCAGAGAGAGAAATAAAGAGCGTAGAGAGAGAAATAAAAAGCGCAGAGAGAGAAATAAAGAGCACAGAGAAAGAAAGAGCGCAGAGAGAGAAATAAAGAGCGCAGAGAGAGAAAGAAAGAGCGCAGAGAGAGAGAGCGCAGAGAGAGATAGAGAAAGAAAAAGAAAGAGCGCAGAGAGAGAGAGAGAGAAAGAGCGCCGAGAGAGAGAGAGAAAGAGCGCAGAGAGAGAGAAAGAGAAAGAAAGAGGGCAGAGAGAGAAAGTGCGCAGAGAGAGAAAGAGCGCAGAGAGAAAGAAAGAGCGCAGACAGAGAGAGAGCGCAGAGAGAGAGAGCGCAGAGAGAGAGAGCGCAGAGAGAGAGAAAGAAAGAGCGCAGAGAGAGAGAAAGAGCGTAGAGAAAAAAAGAGCGCAGAGAGAGAGAGAGGAAGAAAGAGCGCAGACAGAGAAAGAAAGAGCGCAGACAGAGAAAGAAAGAACGCAGAGAGAGAGAAAGAGCGCAGAGAGAGAGAAAGAGCGCAGAGAGAGAGAAAGAGCGCAGAGAGAGAAAGAGCGCAGAGAGAGAGAAAGAGCGCAGAGAGAGAGAAAGAGCGCAGAGAGAGAAAGAAACAGCGCAGAGAGAGAAAGAAAGAGCGCAGAGAGAGAGCGCAGAGATAGAAAGAGAAAGAAAGAGCGCAGAGAGAGAGAGAGAGTGCAGAGAGAGAGAGAAAGAGCGCAGAGAGAGAGAGAGCGCAGAGAGAGAAAGAGAAAGAAAGAGCGCAGAGAGAGAAAGAGCGCAGAGAGAGAAAGAGCGCAGAGAGAGAAAGAGCGCAGAGAGAGAAAGAGCGCAGAGAGAAAGAAAGAGCGCAGAGAGAAAGAAAGAGCGCAGAGAGAAAGAAAGAGCGCAGAGAGAAAGAAAGAGCGCAGAGAGAGAAGAGCGCAGAGAGAAAGAAAGAGCGCAGAGAGAGAGAAAGAGCGCAGAGAGAGAGAAAGAGCACAGAGAGAGAGAAAAAAAGAGTGCAGAGAGAGAAAGAAAAAGCGCAGAGAGAGACAAAGAGCGCAGAGAGAGAGAAATAAAGAGCGCAGAGAGAGAAAGAAAGAGCGCAGAGAGAGAAAGAAAGAGCGCAGAGAGTGAGAGAGAAAGAGCGCAGAGAGAAAGAAAGAGCGCAGAGAGAGAGAGAAAGAAAGAGCGCAGAGAGAGAGAGAAAGAAAGAGCGCAGAGAGAGAGAAAGAAAGAGCGCAGAGAGAGAGAAAGAAAGAGCGCAGAGAGAGAGAAATAAAGAGCGCAGAGAGAGAAATAAAGAGCGCAGAGAGAGAAAGAAAGAGCGCAGAGAGAGAAAGAAAGAGCGCAGAGAGTGAGAGAGAAAGAGCGCAGAGAGAAAGAAAGAGCGCAGAGAGAGAGAGAAAGAAAGAGCGCAGAGAGAGAGAGAAAGAAAGAGCGCAGAGAGAGAGAAAGAAAGAGCGCAGAGAGAAAGAAAGAGCACATAGAGAGAGAAAGAGTGCAGAGAGAGAGAGAAAGAGCGCAGAGAGAGAGAGCGCAGACAGAGAGAGAGCGCAGAGAGAGAGAGCGCAGAGAGAGAGAGCGCAGAGAGAGAGAAAGAAAGAGCGCAGAGAGAGAGAAAGAGCGTAGAGAAAAAAAGAGCGCAGAGAGAGAGAGAGGAAGAAAGAGCGCAGACAGAGAAAGAAAGAGCGCAGACAGAGAAAGAAAGAGCGCAGACAGAGAAAGAAAGAGCGCAGAGAGAGAGAAAGAACGCAGAGAGAGAGAAAGAGCGCAGAGAGAGAGAAAGAGCGCAGAGAGAGAGAAAGAGCGCAGAGAGAGAAAGAGCGCAGAGAGAGAAAGAGCGCAGAGAGAGAGAAAGAGCGCAGAGAGAGAGAAAGAGTGCAGAGAGAGAAAGAAACAGCGCAGAGAGAGAAAGAAAGAGCGCAGAGAGAGAGCGCAGAGAGAGAGCGCAGAGAGAGAGAGAGAGCGCAGAGAGAGAAATAAAGAGCGCAGAGAGAGAAAGAAAGAGCGCAGAGAAAGAAAGAGCGCAGAGAGAGAAAGAAAGAGCGCAAAGAGAGAAAAAAAGAGTGCAAAGAGAGAAAAAAAGAGCGCAGAGAGAAAGAAAGAGTGCAGCGAGAAAGAAAGAGCGCAGAGAGAGAGAGCGCAGAGAGAGAGAGCGCAGAGAGAGAAAGAGAAAGAAAGAGCGCAGAAAGAGAGAGAGAAAGAGCGCAGAGAGAGAGAAAGAAAGAGCGCAGAGAGAGAAAGAAAGAGCGCAGAGAGAGAGAGCGCAGAGAGAAAGAAAGAGCGCAGAGAGAGAGAAAGAAAGTGCGCAGAGAGAAAGAAAGAGCGCAGAGAGAGAGAAAGAGCGCAAAGAGAGAGAAAGAAAGTGCGCAGAGAGAAAGAAAGAGCGCAGAGAGAAAGAGCGCAGAGAGAGAAAGAGAAAGAAAGAGCGCAGAGAGAGAAAGAGAAAGAAAGAGCGCAGAGAGAGAGAGAGAAAGAGCGCAGAGAGAGAGAGAGAAAGAGCGCAGAGAGAGAGAGAGAAAGAGCGCAGAAAGAGAGAAAGAAAGAGCGCAGAGAGAGAAAGAAAGAGCGCAGAGAGAAAGAGCGCAGAGAGAGAGAAAGAGCGCAGAGAGAGAGAAAGAAAGTGCGCAGAGAGAAAGAAAGAGCACAGAGAGAAAGAGCGCAGAGAGAGAAAGAGAAAGAAAGAGCGCAGAGAGAGAGAGAGAGAAAGAGCGCCGAGAGAGAGAGAGAAAGAGCGCAGAGAGAGAGAAAGAGAAAGAAAGAGCGCAGAGAGAGAGAAAGAGCGCAGAGAAAGAGAAAGAGCGCAGAGAGAGAGAAAGAAAGAGCGCAGAGTGAGAGAAAGTAAGAGTGCAGAGAGAAAGAAAGAGTGCAGAGAGAAAGAAAGAAAGAGCGCAGAGAGAGAGAGAAAGAAAGAGCGCAGAGAGAGAGAAAGAGCGCAGAGAGAGAGAAAGAAAGAGCGCAGAGAGAGAGAGAGAGCGCAGAGAGAGAGAGAGCGCAGAGAGAGAGAGCGCAGAGAGAGAGAGAGCGCAGAGAGAGAGAGAGCGCAGAGAGAGAGAGAGCGCAGAGAGAGAAAGAGCGCAGAGAGAGAAAGAGAAAGAAAGAGCGCAGAGAGAGAGAGAGAGAGTGCAGAGAGAGAGAGAAAGAGCGCAGAGAGAGAGAGAGAGCGCAGAGAGAGAAAGAGAAAGAAAGAGCGCAGAGAGAGAAAGAGCGCAGAGAGAGAAAGAGCGCAGAGAGAGAAGGAGCGCAGAGAGAGAAAGAGCGCAGAGAGAGAAAGAGCGCAGAGAGAGAAAGAGCGCAGAGAGAGAAAGAGCGCAGAGAGAGAAAGAGCGCAGAGAGAAAGAAAGAGCGCAGAGAGAAAGAAAGAGCGCAGAGAGAAAGAAAGAGCGCAGAGAGAGAAGAGCGCAGAGAGAAAGAAAGAGCGCAGAGAGAGAGAAAGAGCGCAGAGAGAGAGAAAGAGCACAGAGAGAGAGAAAAAAAGAGTGCAGAGAGAGAAAGAAAAAGCGCAGAGAGAGACAAAGAGCGCAGAGAGAGAGAAATAAAGAGCGCAGAGAGAGAAAGAAAGAGCGCAGAGAGAGAAAGAAAGAGCGCAGAGAGAGAGAGAGAAAGAGCGCAGAGAGAATGAAAGAGCGCAGAGAGAGAAAGAAAGAGCGCAGAGAGAGAGAGAGAAAGAGCGCAGAGAGAATGAAAGAGCGCAGAGAGAGAGAGAAAGAAAGAGCGCAGAGAGAGAGAGAAAGAAAGAGCGCAGAGAGAGAGAAAGAAAGAGCGCAGAGAGAAAGAAAGAGCACATAGAGAGAGAAAGAGCGCAGAGAGAGAGAGAAAGAGCGCAGAGAGAGAGAGCGCAGACAGAGAGAGAGCGCAGAGAGAGAGAGCGCAGAGAGAGAGAGCGCAGAGAGAGAGAAAGAAAGAGCGCAGAGAGAGAGAAAGAGCGTAGAGAAAAAAAGAGCGCAGAGAGAGAGAGAGGAAGAAAGAGCGCAGACAGAGAAAGAAAGAGCGCAGACAGAGAAAGAAAGAGCGCAGACAGAGAAAGAAAGAGCGCAGAGAGAGAGAAAGAACGCAGAGAGAGAGAAAGAGCGCAGAGAGAGAGAAAGAGCGCAGAGAGAGAGAAAGAGCGCAGAGAGAGAAAGAGCGCAGAGAGAGAAAGAGCGCAGAGAGAGAGAAAGAGCGCAGAGAGAGAGAAAGAGCGCAGAGAGAGAAAGAAACAGCGCAGAGAGAGAAAGAAAGAGCGCAGAGAGAGAGCGCAGAGAGAGAGCGCAGAGAGAGAGAGAGAGCGCAGAGAGAGAAATAAAGAGCGCAGAGAGAGAAAGAAAGAGCGCAGAGAAAGAAAGAGCGCAGAGAGAGAAAGAAAGAGCGCAAAGAGAGAAAAAAAGAGTGCAAAGAGAGAAAAAAAGAGCGCAGAGAGAAAGAAAGAGTGCAGCGAGAAAGAAAGAGCGCAGAGAGAGAGAGCGCAGAGAGAGAGCGCAGAGAGAGAAAGAGAAAGAAAGAGCGCAGAAAGAGAGAGAGAAAGAGCGCAGAGAGAGAGAAAGAAAGAGCGCAGAGAGAGAGAGCGCAGAGAGAAAGAAAGAGCGCAGAGAGAGAGAAAGAAAGTGCGCAGAGAGAAAGAAAGAGCGCAGAGAGAGAGAAAGAGCGCAAAGAGAGAGAAAGAAAGTGCGCAGAGAGAAAGAAAGAGCGCAGAGAGAAAGAGCGCAGAGAGAGAAAGAGAAAGAAAGAGCGCAGAGAGAGAAAGAGAAAGAAAGAGCGCAGAGAGAGAGAGAGAAAGAGCGCAGAGAGAGAGAGAGAAAGAGCGCAGAGAGAGAGAGAGAAAGAGCGCAGAAAGAGAGAAAGAAAGAGCGCAGAGAGAGAAAGAAAGAGCGCAGAGAGAAAGAAAGAGCGCAGAGAGAGAGAAAGAGCGCAGAGAGAGAGAAAGAAAGTGCGCAGAGAGAAAGAAAGAGCGCAGAGAGAAAGAGCGCAGAGAGAGAAAGAGAAAGAAAGAGCGCAGAGAGAGAGAGAGAAAGAGCGCAGAGAGAGAGAGAGAAAGAGCGCAGAGAGAGAGAAAGAGAAAGAAAGAGCGCAGAGAGAAAGAAAGAGCGCAGAGAGAGAGAAATAAAGAGCGCAGAGAGAGCGCAGAGAGAGAGAGAGAGCGCAGAGAGAGAAATAAAGAGCGCAGAGAGAAAGAAAGAGCGCAGAGAGAGAGAAAGAAAGAGCGCAGAGAGAGAAAGAAAGAGCGCAAAGAGAGAAAAAAAGAGCGCAGAAAGAAAGAAAGAGCGCAGAGAGAAAGAAAGAAAGAGCGCCGAGAGAGAGAAAGAGCGCAGAGAGAGAAAGAGAAAGAAAGAGCGCAGAGAGAGAGAGAGAGAGTGCAGAGAGAGAGAGAAAGAGCGCAGAGAGAGAGAGCGCAGAGAGAGAAAGAGAAAGAAAGAGCGCAGAGAGAGAAAGAGCGCAGAGAGAGAAAGAGCGCAGAGAGAGAAGGAGCGCAGAGAGAGAAAGAGCGCAGAGAGAGAAAGAGCGCAGAGAGAGTAAGAGCGCAGAGAGAGAAAGAGCGCAGAGAGAAAGAAAGAGCGCAGAGAGAAAGAAAGAGCGCAGAGAGAAAGAAAGAGCGCAGACAGAGAAGAGCGCAGAGAGAAAGAAAGAGTGCAGAGAGAGAGAAAGAGCACAGAGAGAGAGAAAGAGCACAGAGAGAGAGAAAAAAAGAGTGCAGAGAGAGAAAGAAAAAGCGCAGAGAGAGACAAAGAGCGCAGAGAGAGAGAAATAAAGAGCGCAGAGAGAGAAAGAAAGAGCGCAGAGAGAGAAAGAAAGAGCACATAGAGAGAGAAAGAGCGCAGAGAGAGAGAGAAAGAGCGCAGAGAGAGAGAGCGCAGACAGAGAGAGAGCGCAGAGAGAGAGAGCGCAGAGAGAGAGAGCGCAGAGAGAGAGAGCGCAGAGAGAGAGAAAGAAAGAGCGCAGAGAGAGAGAAAGAGCGTAGAGAAAAAAAGAGCGCAGAGAGAGAGAGAAAGAAAGAGCGCAGAGAGAGAGAAAGAAAGAGCGCAGAGAGAAAGAAAGAGCACAGAGAGAGAGAAAGAGCGCAGAGAGAGAGAAAGAGCGCAGAGAGAGAGAAAGAGCGCAGCGAGAGAAAGAAACAGCGCAGAGAGAGAAAGAAAGAGCGCAGAGAGAGAGAGCGCAGAGAGAGAAATAAAGAGCGCAGAGAGAGAAAGAAAGAGCGCAGAGAAAGAAAGAGCGCAGAGAGAGAAAGAAAGAGCGCAAAGAGAGAAAAAAAGAGTGCAAAGAGAGAAAAAAAAGAGCGCAGAGAGAAAGAAAGAGTGCAGCGAGAAAGAAAGAGAGCAGAGAGAGAGAGCGCAGAGAGAGAGAGCGCAGAGAGAGAAAGAGAAAGAAAGAGCGCAGAAAGAGAGAGAGAAAGAGCGCAGAGAGAGAGAAAGAAAGAGCGCAGAAAGAGAGAGTGCAGAGAGAAAGAAAGAGCGCAGAGAGAGAGAAAGAAAGTGCACAGAGAGAAAGAAAGAGCGCAGAGAGAGAGAAAGAGCGCAAAGAGAGAGAAAGAAAGTGCGCAGAGAGAAAGAAAGAGCGCAGAGAGAAAGAGCGCAGAGAGAGAAAGAGAAAGAAAGAGCGCAGAGAGAGAAAGAGAAAGAAAGAGCGCAGAGAGAGAGAGAGAAAGAGCGCAGAGAGAGAGAGAGAAAGAGCGCAGAGAGAGAGAGAGAAAGAGCGCAGAAAGAGAGAAAGAAAGAGCGCAGAGAGAGAAAGAAAGAGCGCAGAGAGAAAGAAAGAGCGCAGAGAGAGAGAAAGAGCGCAGAGAGAGAGAAAGAAAGTGCGCAGAGAGAAAGAAAGAGCGCAGAGAGAAAGAGCGCAGAGAGAGAAAGAGAAAGAAAGAGCGCAGAGAGAGAGAGAGAAAGAGCGCAGAGAGAGAAAGAGCGCAGAGAGAGAGAAAGAGAAAGAAAGAGCGCAGAGAGATAGAAAGAGCGCAGAGAGAGAGAAAGAAAGAGCGCAGAGAGAGCGCAGAGAGAGAGAGCGCAGAGAGAGAAATAAAGAGCGCAGAGAGAAAGAAAGAGCGCAGAGAAAGAATGAGCGCATAGAGAAAGAAAGAGCGCAGAGAGAGAAAGAAAGAGCGCAAAGAGAGAAAGAAAGAGCGCAAAGAGAGAAAAAAAGAGAGCAAAGAGAGAAAAAAAGAGCGCAGAGAGAAAGAAAGAGCGCAGAGAGAGAGAGCGCAGAGAGAGAAAGAGAAAGAAAGAGCGCAGAGAGAGAGAGAGAAAGAGCGCAGAGAGAGAGAGAAAGAGCGCAGAGAGAGAAAGAAAGAGCGCAGAGAGAGAGCGCAGAGAGAAAGAAAAAGCGCAGAGAGAGAGAAAGAGCGCAGAGAGAGAGAAAGAAAGTGCGCAGAGAGAAAGAAAGAGCGCAGAGAGAAAGAGCGCAGAGAGAGAAAGAGAAAGAAAGAGCGCAGAGAGAGAAAGAGAAAGAAAGAGCGCAGAGAGAGAGAGAAACAGCGCACAGAGAGAGAGAGAGAAAGAGCGCAGAGAGAGAAAGAAAGAGCGCAGAGAGAGAGAGCGCAGAGAGAAAGAAAGAGCGCAGGGAGAAAGAAAGAGCGCAGAGAGAAAGAGCGCAGAGAGAGAGAAAGAGCGCAGAGAGAGAGAAAGAAAGTGCGCAGAGAGAAAGAAAGAGCACAGAGAGAAAGAGCGCAGAGAGAGAAAGAGAAAGAAAGAGCGCAGAGAGAGAGAGAGAGAAAGAGCGCCGAGAGAGAGAAAAAGAGCGCAGAGAGAGAGAAAGAGCGCAGAGAGAGAGAAAGAAAGAGCGCAGAGAGAGAGAAAGTAAGAGTGCAGAGAGAAAGAAAGAGTGCAGAGAGAAAGAAAGAAAGAGCGCAGAGAGAGAGAGAGAGAAAGAAAAAGCGCAGAGAAAGAAAGAGCGCAGAGAGAGGAAGAAAGAGCGCAGAGAGAGAGAAAGAAAGAGCGCAGAGAGAGAGAAAGAGCGCAGAGAGAGAGAAAGAAAGAGCGCAGAGAGAGAGAGAGAGCGCAGAGAGAGAGAGAGCGCAGAGAGAGAGAGCGCAGAGAGAGAGAGAGCGCAGAGAGAGAGAGAGCGCAGAGAGAGAGAGAGAGAGCGCAGAGAGAGAGAGAGAGCGCAGAGAGAGAGAGAAAGAGCGCAGAGAAAGAGAAAGAGCGCAGAGAGAGAAAGAGAGAGAAAGAGCGCAGAGAGAGAGAGAGAAAGAGCGCAGAGAGAGAGAAAGAGCGCAGAGAGAGAGAAAGAGCGCAGAGAGAGAGAAAGAGCGCAGAGAGAGAAAAAGAGCGCAGAGAGAGAGAAAGAGCGCAGAAGAGAGAGAAAGAGCGCAGAGAGAGAGAAAGAGCGCAGAGAGAGAAAGAAAAAGCGCAGAGAGAGAAAGAAAGAGCGCAGAGAGAGAAAGAAAGAGCGCAGAGAGTGAGAGAGAAAGAGCGCAGAGAGAAAGAAAGAGCGCAGAGAGAGAGAGAAAGAAAGAGCGCAGAGAGAGAGAGAAAAAAAGAGCGCAGAGAGAGAAAGAAAGAGCGCAGAGAGAGAGAGGAAGAAAGAGCGCAGAGAGAGAGAAAGAAAGAGCACAGAGAGAAAGAAAGAGCACAGAGAGAAAGAAAGAGCACATAGAGAGAGAAAGAGCGCAGAGAGAGAGAGAAAGAGCGCAGAGAGAAAAAGAGAGCACAGAGAGAGAGCGCAGACAGAGAGAGAGCGCAGACAGAGAGAGAGCGCAGAGAGAGAGAGCGCAGAGAGAGAGCGCAGAGAGAGAGAAAGAAAGAAAGAGCGCAGAGAGAGAGAAAGAGCGTAGAGAAAAAAAGAGCACAGAGAGAGAGAAAGAAAAAGCGCAGAGAGAGACAAAGAGCGCGGAGAGAGAGAAAGAAAGAGCGCAGAGAGAGAAAGAAAAAGCGCAGAGAGAGAAAGAAAGAGCGCAGAGAGAGAAAGAAAGAGCGCAGAGAGAGAAAGAAAGAGCGCAGAGAGTGAGAGAGAAAGAGCGCAGAGAGAAAGAAAGAGCGCAGAGAGAGAGAGAAAGAAAGAGCGCAGAGAGAGAGAGAAAAAAAGAGCGCAGTGAGAGAAAGAAAGAGCGCAGAGAGAGAGAGGAAGAAAGAGCGCAGAGAGAGAGAAAGAAAGAGCACAGAGAGAAAGAAAGAGCACATAGAGAGAGAAAGAGCGCAGAGAGAGAGAAAGAGCGCAGAGATAAAAAGAGAGCACAGAGAGAGAGCGCAGACAGAGAGAGAGCGCAGACAGAGAGAGAGCGCAGAGAGAGAGAGAGCGCAGAGAGAGAGAGAGAGCGCAGAGAGAGAGAAAGAAAGAAAGAGCGCAGAGAGAGAGAAAGAGCGTAGAGAAAAAAAGAGCGCAGAGAGAGAGAGAGGAAGAAAGAGCGCAGACAGAGAAAGAAAGAGCGCAGAGAGAGAAAGAAAGAAAGAGCGCAGAGAGAGAGAAAGAAAGAGCGCAGAGAGAGAGAAAAAGCGCAGAGAGAGAAATAAAGAGCGCAGAGAGAGAAAGAAAGAGCGCAGAGAGAAAGAAAGAGCGCAGAGAAAGAAAGAGCGCAGAGAGAGAGAAAGAAAGAGCGCAGAGAAAGAAAGAAAGAGCGCAAAGAGAGAAAGAAAGAGCGCAGAGAGAGAGAGCGCAGAGAGAGAAAGAGAAAGAAAGAGCGCAGAGAGAGAAAGAGAAAGAAAGAGCGCAGAGAGAGATAGAGAAAGAGCGCAGAGAGAGAAAGAAAGAGCGCAGAGAGAAAGAAAGAGCGCAGAGAGAGAGAAAGAGCGCAGAGAGAGAGAAAGAAAGTGCGCAGAGAGAAAGAAAGAGCGCAGAGAGAAAGAGCGCAGAGAGAGAAAGAGAAAGAAAGAGCGCAGAGAGAGAGAGAGAAAGAGCGCAGAGAGAGAAAGAGCGCAGAGAGAGAGAAAGAGAAAGAAAGAGCGCAGAGAGATAGAAAGAGCGCAGAGAGAGAGAAAGAAAGAGCGCAGAGAGAGCGCAGAGAGAGAGAGCGCAGAGAGAGAAATAAAGAGCGCAGAGAGAAAGAAAGAGCGCAGAGAAAGAATGAGCGCATAGAGAAAGAAAGAGCGCAGAGAGAGAGAGCGCAGAGAGAGAAAGAGAAAGAAAGAGCGCAGAGAGAGAGAGAGAAAGAGCGCAGAGAGAGAGAGAAAGAGCGCAGAGAGAGAAAGAAAGAGCGCAGAGAGAGAGCGCAGAGAGAAAGAAAAAGCGCAGAGAGAGAGAAAGAGCGCAGAGAGAGAAAGAAAGTGCGCAGAGAGAAAGAAAGAGCGCAGAGAGAGAAAGAAAGAAAGAGCGCAGAGAGAGAGAAAGAAAGAGCGCAGAGAGAGAGAAAAAGCGCAGAGAGAGAAATAAAGAGCGCAGAGAGAGAAAGAAAGAGCGCAGAGAGAAAGAAAGAGCGCAGAGAAAGAAAGAGCGCAGAGAGAGAGAAAGAAAGAGCGCAGAGAAAGAAAGAAAGAGCGCAAAGAGAGAAAGAAAGAGCGCAGAGAGAGAGAGCGCAGAGAGAGAAAGAGAAAGAAAGAGCGCAGAGAGAGAAAGAGAAAGAAAGAGCGCAGAGAGAGATAGAGAAAGAGCGCAGAGAGAGAAAGAAAGAGCGCAGAGAGAAAGAAAGAGCGCAGAGAGAGAGAAAGAGCGCAGAGAGAGAGAAAGAAAGTGCGCAGAGAGAAAGAAAGAGCGCAGAGAGAAAGAGCGCAGAGAGAGAAAGAGAAAGAAAGAGCGCAGAGAGAGAGAGAGAAAGAGCGCAGAGAGAGAAAGAGCGCAGAGAGAGAGAAAGAGAAAGAAAGAGCGCAGAGAGATAGAAAGAGCGCAGAGAGAGAGAAAGAAAGAGCGCAGAGAGAGCGCAGAGAGAGAGAGCGCAGAGAGAGAAATAAAGAGCGCAGAGAGAAAGAAAGAGCGCAGAGAAAGAATGAGCGCATAGAGAAAGAAAGAGCGCAGAGAGAGAGAGCGCAGAGAGAGAAAGAGAAAGAAAGAGCGCAGAGAGAGAGAGAGAAAGAGCGCAGAGAGAGAGAGAAAGAGCGCAGAGAGAGAAAGAAAGAGCGCAGAGAGAGAGCGCAGAGAGAAAGAAAAAGCGCAGAGAGAGAGAAAGAGCGCAGAGAGAGAGAAAGAAAGTGCGCAGAGAGAAAGAAAGAGCGCAGAGAGAAAGAGCGCAGAGAGAGAAAGAGAAAGAAAGAGCGCAGAGAGAGAAAGAGAAAGAAAGAGCGCAGAGAGAGAGAGAAACAGCGCACAGAGAGAGAGAGAGAAAGAGCGCAGAGAGAGAAAGAAAGAGCGCAGAGAGAGAGAGCGCAGAGAGAAAGAAAGAGCGCAGGGAGAAAGAAAGAGCGCAGAGAGAAAGAGCGCAGAGAGAGAGAAAGAGCGCAGAGAGAGAGAAAGAAAGTGCGCAGAGAGAAAGAAAGAGCACAGAGAGAAAGAGCGCAGAGAGAGAAAGAGAAAGAAAGAGCGCAGAGAGAGAGAGAGAGAAAGAGCGCCGAGAGAGAGAAAAAGAGCGCAGAGAGAGAGAAAGAGCGCAGAGAGAGAGAAAGAAAGAGCGCAGAGAGAGAGAAAGTAAGAGTGCAGAGAGAAAGAAAGAGTGCAGAGAGAAAGAAAGAAAGAGCGCAGAGAGAGAGAGAGAGAAAGAAAAAGCGCAGAGAAAGAAAGAGCGCAGAGAGAGGAAGAAAGAGCGCAGAGAGAGAGAAAGAAAGAGCGCAGAGAGAGAGAAAGAGCGCAGAGAGAGAGAAAGAAAGAGCGCAGAGAGAGAGAGAGAGAGCGCAGAGAGAGAGAGAGCGCAGAGAGAGAGAGCGCAGAGAGAGAGAGAGCGCAGAGAGAGAGAGAGCGCAGAGAGAGAGAGAGAGAGCGCAGAGAGAGAGAGAGCGCAGAGAGAGAGAGAAAGAGCGCAGAGAAAGAGAAAGAGCGCAGAGAGAGAAAGAGAGAGAAAGAGCGCAGAGAGAGAGAGAGAAAGAGCGCAGAGAGAGAGAAAGAGCGCAGAGAGAGAGAAAGAGCGCAGAGAGAGAGAAAGAGCGCAGAGAGAGAGAAAGAGCGCAGAGAGAGAGAAAGAGCGCAGAGAGAGAGAAAGAGCGCAGAAGAGAGAGAAAGAGCGCAGAGAGAGAGAAAGAGCGCAGAGAGAGAGAAAGAGCGCAGAGAGAGAAAAAAAGAGCGCAGAGAGAGAGAGAGAAAAACCGCAGAGAGAGACAAAGAGCGCGGAGAGAGAGAAAGAAAGAGCGCAGAGAGAGAAAGAAAAAGCGCAGAGAGAGAAAGAAAGAGCGCAGAGAGAGAAAGAAAGAGCGCAGAGAGTGAGAGAGAAAGAGCGCAGAGAGAAAGAAAGAGCGCAGAGAGAGAGAGAAAGAAAGAGCGCAGAGAGAGAGAGAAAAAAAGAGCGCAGAGAGAGAAAGAAAGAGCGCAGAGAGAGAGAGGAAGAAAGAGCGCAGAGAGAGAGAAAGAAAGAGCACAGAGAGAAAGAAAGAGCACAGAGAGAAAGAAAGAGCACATAGAGAGAGAAAGAGCGCAGAGAGAGAGAGAAAGAGCGCAGAGAGAAAAAGAGAGCACAGAGAGAGAGCGCAGACAGAGAGAGAGCGCAGAGAGAGAGAGCGCAGAGAGAGAGCACAGAGAGAGAGAAAGAAAGAAAGAGCGCAGAGAGAGAGAAAGAGCGTAGAGAAAAAAAGAGCGCAGAGAGAGAGAAAGAAAAAGCGCAGAGAGAGACAAAGAGCGCGGAGAGAGAGAAAGAAAGAGCGCAGAGAGAGAAAGAAAAAGCGCAGAGAGAGAAAGAAAGAGCGCAGAGAGAGAAAGAAAGAGCGCAGAGAGTGAGAGAGAAAGAGCGCAGAGAGAAAGAAAGAGCGCAGAGAGAGAGAGAAAGAAAGAGCGCAGAGAGAGAGAGAAAAAAAGAGCGCAGTGAGAGAAAGAAAGAGCGCAGAGAGAGAGAGGAAGAAAGAGCGCAGAGAGAGAGAAAGAAAGAGCACAGAGAGAAAGAAAGAGCACATAGAGAGAGAAAGAGCGCAGAGAGAGAGAAAGAGCGCAGAGATAAAAAGAGAGCACAGAGAGAGAGCGCAGACAGAGAGAGAGCGCAGACAGAGAGAGAGCGCAGAGAGAGAGAGAGCGCAGAGAGAGAGAGAGAGCGCAGAGAGAGAGAAAGAAAGAAAGAGCGCAGAGAGAGAGAAAGAGCGTAGAGAAAAAAAGAGCGCAGAGAGAGAGAGAGGAAGAAAGAGCGCAGACAGAGAAAGAAAGAGCGCAGAGAGAGAAAGAAAGAAAGAGCGCAGAGAGAGAGAAAGAAAGAGCGCAGAGAGAGAGAAAAAGCGCAGAGAGAGAAATAAAGAGCGCAGAGAGAGAAAGAAAGAGCGCAGAGAGAGAAAGAAAGAGCGCAGAGAAAGAAAGAGCGCAGAGAGAGAGAATGAAAGAGCGCAGAGAAAGAAAGAAAGAGCGCAAAGAGAGAAAGAAAGAGCGCAGAGAGAGAGAGCGCAGAGAGAGAAAGAGAAAGAAAGAGCGCAGAGAGAGAAAGAGAAAGAAAGAGCGCAGAGAGAGATAGAGAAAGAGCGCAGAGAGAGAGAGAAAGAGCGCAGAGAGAGAGAAAGAGAAAGAAAGAGCGCAGAGAGAGAAAGAAAGAGCGCAGAGAGAGAGAAAGAGAGCAGAGAGAAAGAAAGTGCGCAGAGAGAAAGAAAGAGCGCAGAGAGAAAGAAAGAGCGCAGAGAGAGAGAAAGAAAGAGCGCAGAGAGAGAGAGAAAGAGCGCAGAGAGAAAGAAAGAAAGAGCGCAGAGAGAGAGAGAAAGAAAGAGCGCAGAGAGAGAAAGAAAGAGCGCAGAGAGAGAGAGAGAGCGCGCAGAGAGAGAGGAAGAAAGAGCGCAGAGAGAGAGAGAAAGAGCGCAGAGAGAGAGAGAGAGCGCAGAGAAAGAGAAAGAGCGCAGAGAGAGAAAGAGAAAGAAAGAGCGCAGAGAGAGAAAGAGCGCAAAGAGAGAAAGAGCGCAGAGAGAAAGAAAGAGCGCAGAGAGAGAGAGAGAAAGAGCGCAGAGAGAGAGAAAGAGCGCAGAGAGAAAGAAAGAGCGCAGAGAGAGAGAAAGAAAGTGCGCAGAGAGAAAGAAAGAGCGCAGAGAGAGAATGCAGAGAGAGAAAGAGAAAGAAAGAGCGCAGAGAGAGAGAGTGAAAGAGCGCAGAGAGAGAGAGAGAGAAAGAGCACAGAGAGAGAGAGAGAAAGAGCGCAGAGAGAGAGAAAGAGCGCAGAGAGAGAGAAAGAGCGCAGAGAGAGAGAAAGAGCGCAGAGAGAGAGAAAGAGCGCAGAGAGAGAGAAAGAGCGCAGAGAGAGAGAAAGAGCGCAGAAGAGAGAGAAAGAGCGCAGAGAGAGAGAAAGAGCGCAGAGAGAGAGAAAGAGCGCAGAGAGAGAAAAAAAGAGCGCAGAGAGAGAGAGAGAAAAACCGCAGAGAGAGACAAAGAGCGCGGAGAGAGAGAAAGAAAGAGCGCAGAGAGAGAAAGAAAAAGCGCAGAGAGAGAAAGAAAGAGCGCAGAGAGAGAAAGAAAGAGCGCAGAGAGTGAGAGAGAAAGAGCGCAGAGAGAAAGAAAGAGCGCAGAGAGAGAGAGAAAGAAAGAGCGCAGAGAGAGAGAGAAAAAAAGAGCGCAGAGAGAGAAAGAAAGAGCGCAGAGAGAGAGAGGAAGAAAGAGCGCAGAGAGAGAGAAAGAAAGAGCACAGAGAGAAAGAAAGAGCACAGAGAGAAAGAAAGAGCACATAGAGAGAGAAAGAGCGCAGAGAGAGAGAGAAAGAGCGCAGAGAGAAAAAGAGAGCACAGAGAGAGAGCGCAGACAGAGAGAGAGCGCAGAGAGAGAGAGCGCAGAGAGAGAGCACAGAGAGAGAGAAAGAAAGAAAGAGCGCAGAGAGAGAGAAAGAGCGTAGAGAAAAAAAGAGCGCAGAGAGAGAGAAAGAAAAAGCGCAGAGAGAGACAAAGAGCGCGGAGAGAGAGAAAGAAAGAGCGCAGAGAGAGAAAGAAAAAGCGCAGAGAGAGAAAGAAAGAGCGCAGAGAGAGAAAGAAAGAGCGCAGAGAGTGAGAGAGAAAGAGCGCAGAGAGAAAGAAAGAGCGCAGAGAGAGAGAGAAAGAAAGAGCGCAGAGAGAGAGAGAAAAAAAGAGCGCAGTGAGAGAAAGAAAGAGCGCAGAGAGAGAGAGGAAGAAAGAGCGCAGAGAGAGAGAAAGAAAGAGCACAGAGAGAAAGAAAGAGCACATAGAGAGAGAAAGAGCGCAGAGAGAGAGAAAGAGCGCAGAGATAAAAAGAGAGCACAGAGAGAGAGCGCAGACAGAGAGAGAGCGCAGACAGAGAGAGAGCGCAGAGAGAGAGAGAGCGCAGAGAGAGAGAGAGAGCGCAGAGAGAGAGAAAGAAAGAAAGAGCGCAGAGAGAGAGAAAGAGCGTAGAGAAAAAAAGAGCGCAGAGAGAGAGAGAGGAAGAAAGAGCGCAGACAGAGAAAGAAAGAGCGCAGAGAGAGAAAGAAAGAAAGAGCGCAGAGAGAGAGAAAGAAAGAGCGCAGAGAGAGAGAAAAAGCGCAGAGAGAGAAATAAAGAGCGCAGAGAGAGAAAGAAAGAGCGCAGAGAGAGAAAGAAAGAGCGCAGAGAAAGAAAGAGCGCAGAGAGAGAGAATGAAAGAGCGCAGAGAAAGAAAGAAAGAGCGCAAAGAGAGAAAGAAAGAGCGCAGAGAGAGAGAGCGCAGAGAGAGAAAGAGAAAGAAAGAGCGCAGAGAGAGAAAGAGAAAGAAAGAGCGCAGAGAGAGATAGAGAAAGAGCGCAGAGAGAGAGAGAAAGAGCGCAGAGAGAGAGAAAGAGAAAGAAAGAGCGCAGAGAGAGAAAGAAAGAGCGCAGAGAGAGAGAAAGAGAGCAGAGAGAAAGAAAGTGCGCAGAGAGAAAGAAAGAGCGCAGAGAGAAAGAAAGAGCGCAGAGAGAGAGAAAGAAAGAGCGCAGAGAGAGAGAGAAAGAGCGCAGAGAGAAAGAAAGAAAGAGCGCAGAGAGAGAGAGAAAGAAAGAGCGCAGAGAGAGAAAGAAAGAGCGCAGAGAGAGAGAGAGAGCGCGCAGAGAGAGAGGAAGAAAGAGCGCAGAGAGAGAGAGAAAGAGCGCAGAGAGAGAGAGAGAGCGCAGAGAAAGAGAAAGAGCGCAGAGAGAGAAAGAGAAAGAAAGAGCGCAGAGAGAGAAAGAGCGCAAAGAGAGAAAGAGCGCAGAGAGAAAGAAAGAGCGCAGAGAGAGAGAGAGAAAGAGCGCAGAGAGAGAGAAAGAGCGCAGAGAGAAAGAAAGAGCGCAGAGAGAGAGAAAGAAAGTGCGCAGAGAGAAAGAAAGAGCGCAGAGAGAGAATGCAGAGAGAGAAAGAGAAAGAAAGAGCGCAGAGAGAGAGAGTGAAAGAGCGCAGAGAGAGAGAGAGAGAAAGAGCACAGAGGGAGAGAAAGAAAGAGCGCAGAGAGAGAGAAAGTAAGAGTGCAGAGAGAAAGAAAGAGCGCAGAGAGAAAGAAAGAAAGAGCACAGAGTGAGAGAGAGAAAGAAAAAGCGCAGAGAAAGAAAGAGCGCAGAGAGAGGAAGAAAGAGCGCAGAGAGAGAGAAAGAAAGAGCGCAGAGAGAGAGAAAGAGCGCAGAGAGAGAGAAAGAAAGAGCGCAGAGAGAGAGCGCAGAGAGAGAGAGCGCAGAGAGAGAGAGAGCGCAGAAAGAGAGAGAGTGCAGAGAGAGAGATAGCGCAGAGAGAGAGAAAGAGCGCAGAGAGAGAGAGAGCGCAGAGAGATAGAGAGCGCAGAGAGAGAGAGAGCGCAGAGAGAAAGAAAGAGCGCAGAGAGAAAGAAAGAGAGCAGAGAGAGAGAAAGAGAGCAGAGAGAAAGAAAGTGCGCAGAGAGAAAGAAAGAGCGCAGAGAGAAAGAAAGAGCGCAGAGAGAGAGAAAGAAAGAGCGCAGAGAGAGAGAAAGAAAGAGCGCAGAGAGTGAAAGAAAGAGCGCAGAGAGAGAGAAAGAAAGAGCGCAGAGAGAGAGAGAAAGAAAGAGCGCAGAGAGAGAAAGAAAGAGTGCAAAGAGGGAGAAAGAGCGCAGAGAGAGAGAAAGAGCGCAGAGAGAGAGAAAGAGCACAGAGAGAGAGAAAGAGCACAGAGAGAGAGAAAGAGCACAGAGAGAGAGAAAGAGCACAGAGAGAGAGAAAGAAAGAGCGCAGAGAGAGAGAAAGAAAGAGCGCAGAGAGAGAAATAAAGAGCGCAGAGAGAGAAATAAAGAGCGCAGAGAGCGAAATAAAAAGCGCAGAGAGAGAAATAAAGAGCGCAGAGAGAGAAATAAAGAGCGTAGAGAGAGAAATAAAAAGCGCAGAGAGAGAAATAAAGAGCACAGAGAAAGAAAGAGCGCAGAGAGAGAGAAAGAAAGAGCGCAGAGAGAGAGAAAAAGAGCGCAAAGAGAGAAAAAAAGAGCGCAGAGAGAAAGAAAGAAAGAGCGCAGAGAGAAAGAAAGAGCGCAGAGAGAGAGAGCGCAGAGAGAGATAGAGAAAGAAAAAGAAAGAGCGCAGAGAGAGAGAGAGAGAAAGAGCGCCGAGAGAGAGAGAGAAAGAGCGCAGAGAGAGAGAAAGAGAAAGAAAGAGGGCAGAGAGAGAAAGTGCGCAGAGAGAGAAAGAGCGCAGAGAGAAAGAAAGAGCGCAGACAGAGAGAGAGCGCAGAGAGAGAGAGCGCAGAGAGAGAGAAAGAAAGAGCGTAGAGAGAGAGAAAGAGCGTAGAGAAAAAAAGAGCGCAGAGAGAGAGAGAGGAAGAAAGAGCGCAGACAGAGAAAGAAAGAGCGCAGACAGAGAAAGAAAGAGCGCAGAGAGAGAGAAAGAACGCAGAGAGAGAGAAAGAGCACAGAGAGAGAGAAAGAGCGCAGAGAGAGAGAAAGAGCGCAGAGAGAGAAAGAGCGCAGAGAGAGAAAGAGCGCAGAGAGAGAGAAAGAGCGCAGAGAGAGAAAGAAACAGCGCAGAGAGAGAAAGAAAGAGCGCAGAGAGAGAGCGCAGAGATAGAAAGAGAAAGAAAGAGCGCAGAGAGAGAGAGCGCAGAGAGAGAGAAAGAGCGCAGAGAGAGAGAGAGCGCAGAGAGAGAAAGAGCGCAGAGAGAAAGAAAGAGCGCAGAGAGAAAGAAAGAGCGCAGAGAGAAAGAAAGAGCGCAGAGAGAAAGAAAGAGCGCAGAGAGAGAAGAGCGCAGAGAGAAAGAAAGAGCGCAGAGAGAGAGAAAGAGCGCAGAGAGAGAGAAAGAGCACAGAGAGAGAGAAAAAAAGAGTGCAGAGAGAGAAAGAAAAAGCGCAGAGAGAGACAAAGAGCGCAGAGAGAGAGAAATAAAGAGCGCAGAGAGAGAAAGAAAGAGCGCAGAGAGAGAAAGAAAGCGCGCAGAGAGTGAGAGAGAAAGAGCGCAGAGAGAAAGAAAGAGCGCAGAGAGAGAGAGAAAGAAAGAGCGCAGAGAGAGAGAGAAAGAAAGAGCGCAGAGAGAGAGAAAGAAAGAGCGCAGAGAGAGAGAAAGAAAGAGCGCAGAGAGAGAGAAAGAAAGAGCGCAGAGAGTGAAAGAAAGAGCGCAGAGAGAGAGAGAAAGAGCGCAGCGAGAGAGAGAGAGAGCACAGAGAGAGAGAAAGAAAGAGCGCAGAGAGAGAGAGAAAGAAAGAGCGCAGAGAGAGAAAGAAAGAGTGCAAAGAGGGAGAAAGAGCGCAGAGAGAGAGAAAGAGCGCAGAGAGAAAGAAAGAGCGCAGAGAGAGAGAAAGAGCACAGAGAGAGAGAAAGAGCACAGAGAGAGAGAAAGA
The DNA here is from genome assembly GCF_040206685.1 of Ascaphus truei. Taxonomy (NCBI): domain Eukaryota; kingdom Metazoa; phylum Chordata; class Amphibia; order Anura; family Ascaphidae; genus Ascaphus; species Ascaphus truei. The sequence continues at coordinate 125,901 of NW_027453986.1, forward strand.
GCACAGAGAGAGAGAAAGAGCACAGAGAGAGAGAAAGAAAGAGCGCAGAGAGAGAGAAAGAAAGAGCGCAGAGAGAGAAATAAAGAGCGCAGAGAGAGAAATAAAGAGCGCAGAGAGAGAAATAAAAAGCGCAGAGAGAGAAATAAAGAGCGCAGAGAGAGAAATAAAGAGCGTAGAGAGAGAAATAAAAAGCGCAGAGAGAGAAATAAAGAGCACAGAGAAAGAAAGAGCGCAGAGAGAGAAATAAAGAGCGCAGAGAGAGAAAGAAAGAGCGCAGAGAGAGAGAGCGCAGAGAGAGATAGAGAAAGAAAAAGAAAGAGCGCAGAGAGAGAGAGAGAGAAAGAGCGCCGAGAGAGAGAGAGAAAGAGCGCAGAGAGAGAGAAAGAGAAAGAAAGAGGGCAGAGAGAGAAAGTGCGCAGAGAGAGAAAGAGCGCAGAGAGAAAGAAAGAGCGCAGACAGAGAGAGAGCGCAGAGAGAGAGAGCGCAGAGAGAGAGAGCGCAGAGAGAGAGAAAGAAAGAGCGCAGAGAGAGAGAAAGAGCGTAGAGAAAAAAAGAGCGCAGAGAGAGAGAGAGGAAGAAAGAGCGCAGACAGAGAAAGAAAGAGCGCAGACAGAGAAAGAAAGAACGCAGAGAGAGAGAAAGAGCGCAGAGAGAGAGAAAGAGCGCAGAGAGAGAGAAAGAGCGCAGAGAGAGAAAGAGCGCAGAGAGAGAGAAAGAGCGCAGAGAGAGAGAAAGAGCGCAGAGAGAGAAAGAAACAGCGCAGAGAGAGAAAGAAAGAGCGCAGAGAGAGAGCGCAGAGATAGAAAGAGAAAGAAAGAGCGCAGAGAGAGAGAGAGAGTGCAGAGAGAGAGAGAAAGAGCGCAGAGAGAGAGAGAGCGCAGAGAGAGAAAGAGAAAGAAAGAGCGCAGAGAGAGAAAGAGCGCAGAGAGAGAAAGAGCGCAGAGAGAGAAAGAGCGCAGAGAGAGAAAGAGCGCAGAGAGAAAGAAAGAGCGCAGAGAGAAAGAAAGAGCGCAGAGAGAAAGAAAGAGCGCAGAGAGAAAGAAAGAGCGCAGAGAGAGAAGAGCGCAGAGAGAAAGAAAGAGCGCAGAGAGAGAGAAAGAGCGCAGAGAGAGAGAAAGAGCACAGAGAGAGAGAAAAAAAGAGTGCAGAGAGAGAAAGAAAAAGCGCAGAGAGAGACAAAGAGCGCAGAGAGAGAGAAATAAAGAGCGCAGAGAGAGAAAGAAAGAGCGCAGAGAGAGAAAGAAAGAGCGCAGAGAGTGAGAGAGAAAGAGCGCAGAGAGAAAGAAAGAGCGCAGAGAGAGAGAGAAAGAAAGAGCGCAGAGAGAGAGAGAAAGAAAGAGCGCAGAGAGAGAGAAAGAAAGAGCGCAGAGAGAGAGAAATAAAGAGCGCAGAGAGAGAAATAAAGAGCGCAGAGAGAGAAAGAAAGAGCGCAGAGAGAGAAAGAAAGAGCGCAGAGAGTGAGAGAGAAAGAGCGCAGAGAGAAAGAAAGAGCGCAGAGAGAGAGAGAAAGAAAGAGCGCAGAGAGAGAGAGAAAGAAAGAGCGCAGAGAGAGAGAAAGAAAGAGCGCAGAGAGAAAGAAAGAGCACATAGAGAGAGAAAGAGTGCAGAGAGAGAGAGAAAGAGCGCAGAGAGAGAGAGCGCAGACAGAGAGAGAGCGCAGAGAGAGAGAGCGCAGAGAGAGAGAGCGCAGAGAGAGAGAAAGAAAGAGCGCAGAGAGAGAGAAAGAGCGTAGAGAAAAAAAGAGCGCAGAGAGAGAGAGAGGAAGAAAGAGCGCAGACAGAGAAAGAAAGAGCGCAGACAGAGAAAGAAAGAGCGCAGACAGAGAAAGAAAGAGCGCAGAGAGAGAGAAAGAACGCAGAGAGAGAGAAAGAGCGCAGAGAGAGAGAAAGAGCGCAGAGAGAGAGAAAGAGCGCAGAGAGAGAAAGAGCGCAGAGAGAGAAAGAGCGCAGAGAGAGAGAAAGAGCGCAGAGAGAGAGAAAGAGTGCAGAGAGAGAAAGAAACAGCGCAGAGAGAGAAAGAAAGAGCGCAGAGAGAGAGCGCAGAGAGAGAGCGCAGAGAGAGAGAGAGAGCGCAGAGAGAGAAATAAAGAGCGCAGAGAGAGAAAGAAAGAGCGCAGAGAAAGAAAGAGCGCAGAGAGAGAAAGAAAGAGCGCAAAGAGAGAAAAAAAGAGTGCAAAGAGAGAAAAAAAGAGCGCAGAGAGAAAGAAAGAGTGCAGCGAGAAAGAAAGAGCGCAGAGAGAGAGAGCGCAGAGAGAGAGAGCGCAGAGAGAGAAAGAGAAAGAAAGAGCGCAGAAAGAGAGAGAGAAAGAGCGCAGAGAGAGAGAAAGAAAGAGCGCAGAGAGAGAAAGAAAGAGCGCAGAGAGAGAGAGCGCAGAGAGAAAGAAAGAGCGCAGAGAGAGAGAAAGAAAGTGCGCAGAGAGAAAGAAAGAGCGCAGAGAGAGAGAAAGAGCGCAAAGAGAGAGAAAGAAAGTGCGCAGAGAGAAAGAAAGAGCGCAGAGAGAAAGAGCGCAGAGAGAGAAAGAGAAAGAAAGAGCGCAGAGAGAGAAAGAGAAAGAAAGAGCGCAGAGAGAGAGAGAGAAAGAGCGCAGAGAGAGAGAGAGAAAGAGCGCAGAGAGAGAGAGAGAAAGAGCGCAGAAAGAGAGAAAGAAAGAGCGCAGAGAGAGAAAGAAAGAGCGCAGAGAGAAAGAGCGCAGAGAGAGAGAAAGAGCGCAGAGAGAGAGAAAGAAAGTGCGCAGAGAGAAAGAAAGAGCACAGAGAGAAAGAGCGCAGAGAGAGAAAGAGAAAGAAAGAGCGCAGAGAGAGAGAGAGAGAAAGAGCGCCGAGAGAGAGAGAGAAAGAGCGCAGAGAGAGAGAAAGAGAAAGAAAGAGCGCAGAGAGAGAGAAAGAGCGCAGAGAAAGAGAAAGAGCGCAGAGAGAGAGAAAGAAAGAGCGCAGAGTGAGAGAAAGTAAGAGTGCAGAGAGAAAGAAAGAGTGCAGAGAGAAAGAAAGAAAGAGCGCAGAGAGAGAGAGAAAGAAAGAGCGCAGAGAGAGAGAGAGAGCGCAGAGAGAGAGAGAGCGCAGAGAGAGAGAGCGCAGAGAGAGAGAGAGCGCAGAGAGAGAGAGAGCGCAGAGAGAGAGAGAGCGCAGAGAGAGAAAGAGCGCAGAGAGAGAAAGAGAAAGAAAGAGCGCAGAGAGAGAGAGAGAGAGTGCAGAGAGAGAGAGAAAGAGCGCAGAGAGAGAGAGAGAGCGCAGAGAGAGAAAGAGAAAGAAAGAGCGCAGAGAGAGAAAGAGCGCAGAGAGAGAAAGAGCGCAGAGAGAGAAGGAGCGCAGAGAGAGAAAGAGCGCAGAGAGAGAAAGAGCGCAGAGAGAGAAAGAGCGCAGAGAGAGAAAGAGCGCAGAGAGAGAAAGAGCGCAGAGAGAAAGAAAGAGCGCAGAGAGAAAGAAAGAGCGCAGAGAGAAAGAAAGAGCGCAGAGAGAGAAGAGCGCAGAGAGAAAGAAAGAGCGCAGAGAGAGAGAAAGAGCGCAGAGAGAGAGAAAGAGCACAGAGAGAGAGAAAAAAAGAGTGCAGAGAGAGAAAGAAAAAGCGCAGAGAGAGACAAAGAGCGCAGAGAGAGAGAAATAAAGAGCGCAGAGAGAGAAAGAAAGAGCGCAGAGAGAGAAAGAAAGAGCGCAGAGAGAGAGAGAGAAAGAGCGCAGAGAGAATGAAAGAGCGCAGAGAGAGAAAGAAAGAGCGCAGAGAGAGAGAGAGAAAGAGCGCAGAGAGAATGAAAGAGCGCAGAGAGAGAGAGAAAGAAAGAGCGCAGAGAGAGAGAGAAAGAAAGAGCGCAGAGAGAGAGAAAGAAAGAGCGCAGAGAGAAAGAAAGAGCACATAGAGAGAGAAAGAGCGCAGAGAGAGAGAGCGCAGAGAGAGAGAGCGCAGAGAGAGAGAAAGAAAGAGCGCAGAGAGAGAGAAAGAGCGTAGAGAAAAAAAGAGCGCAGAGAGAGAGAGAGGAAGAAAGAGCGCAGACAGAGAAAGAAAGAGCGCAGACAGAGAAAGAAAGAGCGCAGACAGAGAAAGAAAGAGCGCAGAGAGAGAGAAAGAACGCAGAGAGAGAGAAAGAGCGCAGAGAGAGAGAAAGAGCGCAGAGAGAGAGAAAGAGCGCAGAGAGAGAAAGAGCGCAGAGAGAGAAAGAGCGCAGAGAGAGAGAAAGAGCGCAGAGAGAGAGAAAGAGCGCAGAGAGAGAAAGAAACAGCGCAGAGAGAGAAAGAAAGAGCGCAGAGAGAGAGCGCAGAGAGAGAGCGCAGAGAGAGAGAGAGAGCGCAGAGAGAGAAATAAAGAGCGCAGAGAGAGAAAGAAAGAGCGCAGAGAAAGAAAGAGCGCAGAGAGAGAAAGAAAGAGCGCAAAGAGAGAAAAAAAGAGTGCAAAGAGAGAAAAAAAGAGCGCAGAGAGAAAGAAAGAGTGCAGCGAGAAAGAAAGAGCGCAGAGAGAGAGAGCGCAGAGAGAGAGCGCAGAGAGAGAAAGAGAAAGAAAGAGCGCAGAAAGAGAGAGAGAAAGAGCGCAGAGAGAGAGAAAGAAAGAGCGCAGAGAGAGAGAGCGCAGAGAGAAAGAAAGAGCGCAGAGAGAGAGAAAGAAAGTGCGCAGAGAGAAAGAAAGAGCGCAGAGAGAGAGAAAGAGCGCAAAGAGAGAGAAAGAAAGTGCGCAGAGAGAAAGAAAGAGCGCAGAGAGAAAGAGCGCAGAGAGAGAAAGAGAAAGAAAGAGCGCAGAGAGAGAAAGAGAAAGAAAGAGCGCAGAGAGAGAGAGAGAAAGAGCGCAGAGAGAGAGAGAGAAAGAGCGCAGAGAGAGAGAAAGAGCGCAGAAAGAGAGAAAGAAAGAGCGCAGAGAGAGAAAGAAAGAGCGCAGAGAGAAAGAAAGAGCGCAGAGAGAGAGAAAGAGCGCAGAGAGAGAGAAAGAAAGTGCGCAGAGAGAAAGAAAGAGCGCAGAGAGAAAGAGCGCAGAGAGAGAAAGAGAAAGAAAGAGCGCAGAGAGAGAGAGAGAAAGAGCGCAGAGAGAGAGAGAGAAAGAGCGCAGAGAGAGAGAAAGAGAAAGAAAGAGCGCAGAGAGAAAGAAAGAGCGCAGAGAGAGAGAAATAAAGAGCGCAGAGAGAGCGCAGAGAGAGAGAGAGAGCGCAGAGAGAGAAATAAAGAGCGCAGAGAGAAAGAAAGAGCGCAGAGAAAGAAAGAGCGCAGAGAGAGAGAAAGAAAGAGCGCAGAGAGAGAAAGAAAGAGCGCAAAGAGAGAAAAAAAGAGCGCAGAAAGAAAGAAAGAGCGCAGAGAGAAAGAAAGAAAGAGCGCCGAGAGAGAGAAAGAGCGCAGAGAGAGAAAGAGAAAGAAAGAGCGCAGAGAGAGAGAGAGAGAGTGCAGAGAGAGAGAGAAAGAGCGCAGAGAGAGAGAGCGCAGAGAGAGAAAGAGAAAGAAAGAGCGCAGAGAGAGAAAGAGCGCAGAGAGAGAAAGAGCGCAGAGAGAGAAGGAGCGCAGAGAGAGAAAGAGCGCAGAGAGAGAAAGAGCGCAGAGAGAGAAAGAGCGCAGAGAGAGAAAGAGCGCAGAGAGAAAGAAAGAGCGCAGAGAGAAAGAAAGAGCGCAGAGAGAAAGAAAGAGCGCAGACAGAGAAGAGCGCAGAGAGAAAGAAAGAGTGCAGAGAGAGAGAAAGAGCACAGAGAGAGAGAAAGAGCACAGAGAGAGAGAAAAAAAGAGTGCAGAGAGAGAAAGAAAAAGCGCAGAGAGAGACAAAGAGCGCAGAGAGAGAGAAATAAAGAGCGCAGAGAGAGAAAGAAAGAGCGCAGAGAGAGAAAGAAAGAGCACATAGAGAGAGAAAGAGCGCAGAGAGAGAGAGAAAGAGCGCAGAGAGAGAGAGTGCAGACAGAGAGAGAGCGCAGAGAGAGAGAGCGCAGAGAGAGAGAGCGCAGAGAGAGAGAGCGCAGAGAGAGAGAAAGAAAGAGCGCAGAGAGAGAGAAAGAGCGTAGAGAAAAAAAGAGCGCAGAGAGAGAGAGAAAGAAAGAGCGCAGAGAGAGAGAAAGAAAGAGCGCAGAGAGAAAGAAAGAGCACATAGAGAGAGAAAGAGCGCAGAGAGAGAGAGAAAGAGCGCAGAGAGAGAGAGCGCAGACAGAGAGAGAGAGCGCAGAGAGAGAGAGCGCAGAGAGAGAGAGCGCAGAGAGAGAGAAAGAAAGAGCGCAGAGAGAGAGAAAGAGCGTAGAGAAAAAAAGAGCGCAGAGAGAGAGAGAGGAAGAAAGAGCGCAGACAGAGAAAGAAAGAGCGCAGACAGAGAAAGAAAGAGCGCAGAGAGAGAGAAAGAATGCAGAGAGAGAGAAAGAACGCAGAGAGAGAGAAAGAGCGCAGAGAGAGAGAAAGAGCGCAGAGAGAGAAAGAGCGCAGAGAGAGAAAGAGCACAGAGAGAGAGAAAGAGCGCAGAGAGAGAGAAAGAGCGCAGAGAGAGAGAAAGAGCGCAGCGAGAGAAAGAAACAGCGCAGAGAGAGAAAGAAAGAGCGCAGAGAGAGAGCGCAGAGAGAGAGCGCAGAGAGAGAGAGAGAGCGCAGAGAGAGAAATAAAGAGCGCAGAGAGAGAAAGAAAGAGCGCAGAGAAAGAAAGAGCGCAGAGAGAGAAAGAAAGAGCGCAAAGAGAGAAAAAAAGAGTGCAAAGAGAGAAAAAAAGAGCACAGAGAGAAAGAAAGAGTGCAGCGAGAAAGAAAGAGCGCAGAGAGAGAGAGCGCAGAGAGAGAGAGCGCAGAGAGAGAAAGAGAAAGAAAGAGCGCAGAAAGAGAGAGAGAAAGAGCGCAGAGAGAGAGAAAGAAAGAGCGCAGAGAGAGAAAGAAAGAGCGCAGAGAGAGAGAGCGCAGAGAGAAAGAAAGAGCGCAGAGAGAGAGAAAGAAAGTGCGCAGAGAGAAAGAAAGAGCGCAGAGAGAGAGAAAGAGCGCAAAGAGAGAGAAAGAAAGTGCGCAGAGAGAAAGAAAGAGCGCAGAGAGAAAGAGCGCAGAGAGAGAAAGAGAAAGAAAGAGCGCAGAGAGAGAAAGAGAAAGAAAGAGCGCAGAGAGAGAGAGAGAAAGAGCACAGAGAGAGAGAGAGAAAGAGCGCAGAGCGAGAGAGAGAAAGAGCGCAGAAAGAGAGAAAGAAAGAGCGCAGAGAGAGATAGAAAGAGCGCAGAGAGAAAGAAAGAGCGCAGAGAGAAAGAGCGCAGAGAGAGAAAGAGAAAGAAAGAGCGCAGAGAGAGAGAGAGAAAGAGCGCAGAGAGAGAAAGAGAAAGAGCGCAGAGAGAGAGAAAGAGAAAGAAAGAGCGCAGAGAGAAAGAAAGAGCGCAGAGAGAGAGAAAGAAAGAGCGCAGAGAGAGCGCAGAGAGAGAGAGAGAGCGCAGAGAGAGAAATAAAGAGCGCAGAGAGAAAGAAAGAGCGCAGAGAAAGAAAGAGCGCATAGAGAAAGAAAGAGCGCAGAGAGAGAAAGAAAGAGCGCAAAGAGAGAAAAAAAGAGCGCAAAGAGAGAAAAAAAGAGCGCAGAGAGAAAGAAAGAGCGCAGAGAGAGAGAGCGCAGAGAGAGAAAGAGAAAGAAAGAGCGCAGAGAGAGAGAGAGAAAGAGCGCAGAGAGAGAGAGAAAGAGCGCAGAGAGAGAAAGAAAGAGCGCAGAGAGAGAGCGCAGAGAGAAAGAAAGAGCGCAGAGAGAGAGAAAGAGCGCAGAGAGAGAGAAAGAAAGTGCGCAGAGAGAAAGAAAGAGTGCAGAGAGAAAGAGCGCAGAGAGAGAAAGAGAAAGAAAGAGCGCAGAGAGAGAAAGAGAAAGAAAGAGCGCAGAGAGAGAGAAAGAGCGCACAGAGAGAGAGAGAAAGAGCGCAGAGAGAGAAAGAAAGAGCGCAGAGAGAGAGAGCGCAGAGAGAAAGAAAGAGCGCAGAGAGAAAGAAAGAGCGCAGAGAGAAAGAGCGCAGAGAGAGAGAAAGAGCGCAGAGAGAGAGAAAGAAAGTGCGCAGAGAGAAAGAAAGAGCACAGAGAGAAAGAGCGCAGAGAGAGAAAGAGAAAGAAAGAGCGCAGAGAGAGAGAGAGAGAAAGAGCGCCGAGAGAGAGAGAGAAAGAGCGCAGAGAGAGAGAAAGAGAAAGAAAGAGCGCAGAGAGAGAGAAAGAGCGCAGAGAAAGAGAAAGAGCGCAGAGAGAGAGAAAGAAAGAGCGCAGAGAGAGAGAAAGTAAGAGTGCAGAGAGAAAGAAAGAGTGCAGAGAGAAAGAAAGAAAGAGCGCAGAGAGAGAGAGAAAGAAAGAGCGCAGAGAGAGAGAAAGAGCGCAGAGAGAGAGAAAGAAAGAGCGCAGAGAGAGAGAGAGAGCGCAGAGAGAGAGAGAGCGCAGAGAGAGAGAGAGCGCAGAGAGAGAGAGCGCAGAGAGAGAGAGAGCGCAGAGAGAGAGAGAGCGCAGAGAGAGAGAGAGCGCAGAGAGAGAAAGAGCGCAGAGAGAGAAAGAGAAAGAAAGAGCGCAGAGAGAGAGAGAGAGAGTGCAGAGAGAGAGAGAAAGAGCGCAGAGAGAGAGAGAGAGCGCAGAGAGACAAAGAGAAAGAAAGAGCGCAGAGAGAGAAAGAGCGCAGAGAGAGAAAGAGCGCAGAGAGAGAGAGCGCAGACAGAGAGAGAGCGCAGAGAGAGAGAGCGCAGAGAGAGAGAGCGCAGAGAGAGAGAGCGCAGAGAGAGAGAAAGAAAGAGCGCAGAGAGAGAGAAAGAGCGTAGAGAAAAAAAGAGCGCAGAGAGAGAGAGAAAGAAAGAGCGCAGAGAGAGAGAAAGAAAGAGCGCAGAGAGAAAGAAAGAGCACATAGAGAGAGAAAGAGCGCAGAGAGAGAGAGAAAGAGCGCAGAGAGAGAGAGCGCAGACAGAGAGAGAGAGCGCAGAGAGAGAGAGCGCAGAGAGAGAGAGCGCAGAGAGAGAGAAAGAAAGAGCGCAGAGAGAGAGAAAGAGCGTAGAGAAAAAAAGAGCGCAGAGAGAGAGAGAGGAAGAAAGAGCGCAGACAGAGAAAGAAAGAGCGCAGACAGAGAAAGAAAGAGCGCAGAGAGAGAGAAAGAATGCAGAGAGAGAGAAAGAACGCAGAGAGAGAGAAAGAGCGCAGAGAGAGAGAAAGAGCGCAGAGAGAGAAAGAGCGCAGAGAGAGAAAGAGCACAGAGAGAGAGAAAGAGCGCAGAGAGAGAGAAAGAGCGCAGAGAGAGAGAAAGAGCGCAGCGAGAGAAAGAAACAGCGCAGAGAGAGAAAGAAAGAGCGCAGAGAGAGAGCGCAGAGAGAGAGCGCAGAGAGAGAGAGAGAGCGCAGAGAGAGAAATAAAGAGCGCAGAGAGAGAAAGAAAGAGCGCAGAGAAAGAAAGAGCGCAGAGAGAGAAAGAAAGAGCGCAAAGAGAGAAAAAAAGAGTGCAAAGAGAGAAAAAAAGAGCACAGAGAGAAAGAAAGAGTGCAGCGAGAAAGAAAGAGCGCAGAGAGAGAGAGCGCAGAGAGAGAGAGCGCAGAGAGAGAAAGAGAAAGAAAGAGCGCAGAAAGAGAGAGAGAAAGAGCGCAGAGAGAGAGAAAGAAAGAGCGCAGAGAGAGAAAGAAAGAGCGCAGAGAGAGAGAGCGCAGAGAGAAAGAAAGAGCGCAGAGAGAGAGAAAGAAAGTGCGCAGAGAGAAAGAAAGAGCGCAGAGAGAGAGAAAGAGCGCAAAGAGAGAGAAAGAAAGTGCGCAGAGAGAAAGAAAGAGCGCAGAGAGAAAGAGCGCAGAGAGAGAAAGAGAAAGAAAGAGCACAGAGAGAGAAAGAGAAAGAAAGAGCGCAGAGAGAGAGAGAGAAAGAGCACAGAGAGAGAGAGAGAAAGAGCGCAGAGCGAGAGAGAGAAAGAGCGCAGAAAGAGAGAAAGAAAGAGCGCAGAGAGAGATAGAAAGAGCGCAGAGAGAAAGAAAGAGCGCAGAGAGAAAGAGCGCAGAGAGAGAAAGAGAAAGAAAGAGCGCAGAGAGAGAGAGAGAAAGAGCGCAGAGAGAGAAAGAGAAAGAGCGCAGAGAGAGAGAAAGAGAAAGAAAGAGCGCAGAGAGAAAGAAAGAGCGCAGAGAGAGAGAAAGAAAGAGCGCAGAGAGAGCGCAGAGAGAGAGAGAGAGCGCAGAGAGAGAAATAAAGAGCGCAGAGAGAAAGAAAGAGCGCAGAGAAAGAAAGAGCGCATAGAGAAAGAAAGAGCGCAGAGAGAGAAAGAAAGAGCGCAAAGAGAGAAAAAAAGAGCGCAAAGAGAGAAAAAAAGAGCGCAGAGAGAAAGAAAGAGCGCAGAGAGAGAGAGCGCAGAGAGAGAAAGAGAAAGAAAGAGCGCAGAGAGAGAGAGAGAAAGAGCGCAGAGAGAGAGAGAAAGAGCGCAGAGAGAGAAAGAAAGAGCGCAGAGAGAGAGCGCAGAGAGAAAGAAAGAGCGCAGAGAGAGAGAAAGAGCGCAGAGAGAGAGAAAGAAAGTGCGCAGAGAGAAAGAAAGAGTGCAGAGAGAAAGAGCGCAGAGAGAGAAAGAGAAAGAAAGAGCGCAGAGAGAGAAAGAGAAAGAAAGAGCGCAGAGAGAGAGAAAGAGCGCACAGAGAGAGAGAGAAAGAGCGCAGAGAGAGAAAGAAAGAGCGCAGAGAGAGAGAGCGCAGAGAGAAAGAAAGAGCGCAGAGAGAAAGAAAGAGCGCAGAGAGAAAGAGCGCAGAGAGAGAGAAAGAGCGCAGAGAGAGAGAAAGAAAGTGCGCAGAGAGAAAGAAAGAGCACAGAGAGAAAGAGCGCAGAGAGAGAAAGAGAAAGAAAGAGCGCAGAGAGAGAGAGAGAGAAAGAGCGCCGAGAGAGAGAGAGAAAGAGCGCAGAGAGAGAGAAAGAGAAAGAAAGAGCGCAGAGAGAGAGAAAGAGCGCAGAGAAAGAGAAAGAGCGCAGAGAGAGAGAAAGAAAGAGCGCAGAGAGAGAGAAAGTAAGAGTGCAGAGAGAAAGAAAGAGTGCAGAGAGAAAGAAAGAAAGAGCGCAGAGAGAGAGAGAAAGAAAGAGCGCAGAGAGAGAGAAAGAGCGCAGAGAGAGAGAAAGAAAGAGCGCAGAGAGAGAGAGAGAGCGCAGAGAGAGAGAGAGCGCAGAGAGAGAGAGAGCGCAGAGAGAGAGAGCGCAGAGAGAGAGAGAGCGCAGAGAGAGAGAGAGCGCAGAGAGAGAGAGAGCGCAGAGAGAGAAAGAGCGCAGAGAGAGAAAGAGAAAGAAAGAGCGCAGAGAGAGAGAGAGAGAGTGCAGAGAGAGAGAGAAAGAGCGCAGAGAGAGAGAGAGAGCGCAGAGAGACAAAGAGAAAGAAAGAGCGCAGAGAGAGAAAGAGCGCAGAGAGAGAAAGAGCGCAGAGAGAGAGAGCGCAGACAGAGAGAGAGCGCAGAGAGAGAGAGCGCAGAGAGAGAGAGCGCAGAGAGAGAGAGCGCAGAGAGAGAGAAAGAAAGAGCGCAGAGAGAGAGAAAGAGCGTAGAGAAAAAAAGAGCGCAGAGAGAGAGAGAAAGAAAGAGCGCAGAGAGAGAGAAAGAAAGAGCGCAGAGAGAAAGAAAGAGCACATAGAGAGAGAAAGAGCGCAGAGAGAGAGAGAAAGAGCGCAGAGAGAGAGAGCGCAGACAGAGAGAGAGCGCAGAGAGAGAGAGCGCAGAGAGAGAGAGCGCAGAGAGAGAGAAAGAAAGAGCGCAGAGAGAGAGAAAGAGCGTAGAGAAAAAAAGAGCGCAGAGAGAGAGAGAGGAAGAAAGAGCGCAGACAGAGAAAGAAAGAGCGCAGACAGAGAAAGAAAGAGCGCAGAGAGAGAGAAAGAATGCAGAGAGAGAGAAAGAACGCAGAGAGAGAGAAAGAGCGCAGAGAGAGAGAAAGAGCGCAGAGAGAGAAAGAGCGCAGAGAGAGAAAGAGCACAGAGAGAGAGAAAGAGCGCAGAGAGAGAAAGAGCGCAGAGAGAGAGAAAGAGCGCAGCGAGAGAAAGAAACAGCGCAGAGAGAGAAAGAAAGAGCGCAGAGAGAGCGCAGAGAGAGAGCGCAGAGAGAGAGAGAGAGCGCAGAGAGAGAAATAAAGAGCGCAGAGAGAGAAAGAAAGAGCGCAGAGAAAGAAAGAGCGCAGAGAGAGAAAGAAAGAGCGCAAAGAGAGAAAAAAAGAGTGCAAAGAGAGAAAAAAAGAGCACAGAGAGAAAGAAAGAGTGCAGCGAGAAAGAAAGAGCGCAGAGAGAGAGAGCGCAGAGAGAGAGAGCGCAGAGAGAGAAAGAGAAAGAAAGAGCGCAGAAAGAGAGAGAGAAAGAGCGCAGAGAGAGAGAAAGAAAGAGCGCAGAGAGAGAAAGAAAGAGCGCAGAGAGAGAGAGCGCAGAGAGAAAGAAAGAGCGCAGAGAGAGAGAAAGAAAGTGCGCAGAGAGAAAGAAAGAGCGCAGAGAGAGAGAAAGAGCGCAAAGAGAGAGAAAGAAAGTGCGCAGAGAGAAAGAAAGAGCGCAGAGAGAAAGAGCGCAGAGAGAGAAAGAGAAAGAAAGAGCGCAGAGAGAGAAAGAGAAAGAAAGAGCGCAGAGAGAGAGAGAGAAAGAGCACAGAGAGAGAGAGAGAAAGAGCGCAGAGCGAGAGAGAGAAAGAGCGCAGAAAGAGAGAAAGAAAGAGCGCAGAGAGAGATAGAAAGAGCGCAGAGAGAAAGAAAGAGCGCAGAGAGAGAAAGAGAAAGAAAGAGCGCAGAGAGAGAGAGAGAAAGAGCGCAGAGAGAGAAAGAGAAAGAGCGCAGAGAGAGAGAAAGAGAAAGAAAGAGCGCAGAGAGAAAGAAAGAGCGCAGAGAGAGAGAAAGAAAGAGCGCAGAGAGAGCGCAGAGAGAGAGAGAGAGCGCAGAGAGAGAAATAAAGAGCGCAGAGAGAAAGAAAGAGCGCAGAGAAAGAAAGAGCGCATAGAGAAAGAAAGAGCGCAGAGAGAGAAAGAAAGAGCGCAAAGAGAGAAAAAAAGAGCGCAAAGAGAGAAAAAAAGAGCGCAGAGAGAAAGAAAGAGTGCAGAGAGAAAGAAAGAAAGAGCGCAGAGAGAGAGAGAGAGAAAGAAAAAGCGCAGAGAAAGAAAGAGCGCAGAGAGAGGAAGAAAGAGCGCAGAGAGAGAGAAAGAAAGAGCGCAGAGAGAGAGAAAGAGCGCAGAGAGAGAGAAAGAAAGAGCGCAGAGAGAGAGAGAGAGAGCGCAGAGAGAGAGAGAGCGCAGAGAGAGAGAGCGCAGAGAGAGAGAGAGCGCAGAGAGAGAGAGAGCGCAGAGAGAGAGAGAGAGAGCGCAGAGAGAGAGAGAGCGCAGAGAGAGAGAGAAAGAGCGCAGAGAAAGAGAAAGAGCGCAGAGAGAGAAAGAGAGAGAAAGAGCGCAGAGAGAGAGAGAGAAAGAGCGCAGAGAGAGAGAAAGAGCGCAGAGAGAGAGAAAGAGCGCAGAGAGAGAGAAAGAGCGCAGAGAGAGAGAAAGAGCGCAGAGAGAGAGAAAGAGCGCAGAGAGAGAGAAAGAGCGCAGAAGAGAGAGAAAGAGCGCAGAGAGAGAGAAAGAGCGCAGAGAGAGAGAAAGAGCGCAGAGAGAGAAAAAAAGAGCGCAGAGAGAGAGAGAGAAAAACCGCAGAGAGAGACAAAGAGCGCGGAGAGAGAGAAAGAAAGAGCGCAGAGAGAGAAAGAAAAAGCGCAGAGAGAGAAAGAAAGAGCGCAGAGAGAGAAAGAAAGAGCGCAGAGAGTGAGAGAGAAAGAGCGCAGAGAGAAAGAAAGAGCGCAGAGAGAGAGAGAGAAAGAAAGAGCGCAGAGAGAGAGAGAGAGAAAGAGCGCCGAGAGAGAGAAAAAGAGCGCAGAGAGAGAGAAAGAGCGCAGAGAGAGAGAAAGAAAGAGCGCAGAGAGAGAGAAAGTAAGAGTGCAGAGAGAAAGAAAGAGTGCAGAGAGAAAGAAAGAAAGAGCGCAGAGAGAGAGAGAGAGAAAGAAAAAGCGCAGAGAAAGAAAGAGCGCAGAGAGAGGAAGAAAGAGCGCAGAGAGAGAGAAAGAAAGAGCGCAGAGAGAGAGAAAGAGCGCAGAGAGAGAGAAAGAAAGAGCGCAGAGAGAGAGAGAGAGAGCGCAGAGAGAGAGAGAGCGCAGAGAGAGAGAGCGCAGAGAGAGAGAGAGCGCAGAGAGAGAGAGAGCGCAGAGAGAGAGAGAGAGAGCGCAGAGAGAGAGAGAGCGCAGAGAGAGAGAGAAAGAGCGCAGAGAAAGAGAAAGAGCGCAGAGAGAGAGAAAGAACGCAGAGAGAGAGAAAGAGCGCAGAGAGAAAGAGCGCAGAGAGAGAAAGAGAAAGAAAGAGCGCAGAGAGAGAGAGAGAAAGAGCGCAGAGAGAGAAAGAGAAAGAGCGCAGAGAGAGAGAAAGAGAAAGAAAGAGCGCAGAGAGAAAGAAAGAGCGCAGAGAGAGAGAAAGAAAGAGCGCAGAGAGAGCGCAGAGAGAGAGAGAGAGCGCAGAGAGAGAAATAAAGAGCGCAGAGAGAAAGAAAGAGCGCAGAGAAAGAAAGAGCGCATAGAGAAAGAAAGAGCGCAGAGAGAGAAAGAAAGAGCGCAAAGAGAGAAAAAAAGAGCGCAAAGAGAGAAAAAAAGAGCGCAGAGAGAAAGAAAGAGCGCAGAGAGAGAGAGCGCAGAGAGAGAAAGAGAAAGAAAGAGCGCAGAGAGAGAGAGAGAAAGAGCGCAGAGAGAGAGAGAAAGAGCGCAGAGAGAGAAAGAAAGAGCGCAGAGAGAGAGCGCAGAGAGAAAGAAAGAGCGCAGAGAGAGAGAAAGAGCGCAGAGAGAGAGAAAGAAAGTGCGCAGAGAGAAAGAAAGAGTGCAGAGAGAAAGAGCGCAGAGAGAGAAAGAGAAAGAAAGAGCGCAGAGAGAGAAAGAGAAAGAAAGAGCGCAGAGAGAGAGAAAGAGCGCACAGAGAGAGAGAGAAAGAGCGCAGAGAGAGAAAGAAAGAGCGCAGAGAGAGAGAGCGCAGAGAGAAAGAAAGAGCGCAGAGAGAAAGAAAGAGCGCAGAGAGAAAGAGCGCAGAGAGAGAGAAAGAGCGCAGAGAGAGAGAAAGAAAGTGCGCAGAGAGAAAGAAAGAGCACAGAGAGAAAGAGCGCAGAGAGAGAAAGAGAAAGAAAGAGCGCAGAGAGAGAGAGAGAGAAAGAGCGCCGAGAGAGAGAGAGAAAGAGCGCAGAGAGAGAGAAAGAGAAAGAAAGAGCGCAGAGAGAGAGAAAGAGCGCAGAGAAAGAGAAAGAGCGCAGAGAGAGAGAAAGAAAGAGCGCAGAGAGAGAGAAAGTAAGAGTGCAGAGAGAAAGAAAGAGTGCAGAGAGAAAGAAAGAAAGAGCGCAGAGAGAGAGAGAAAGAAAGAGCGCAGAGAGAGAGAAAGAGCGCAGAGAGAGAGAAAGAAAGAGCGCAGAGAGAGAGAGAGAGCGCAGAGAGAGAGAGAGCGCAGAGAGAGAGAGAGCGCAGAGAGAGAGAGCGCAGAGAGAGAGAGAGCGCAGAGAGAGAGAGAGCGCAGAGAGAGAGAGAGCGCAGAGAGAGAAAGAGCGCAGAGAGAGAAAGAGAAAGAAAGAGCGCAGAGAGAGAGAGAGAGAGTGCAGAGAGAGAGAGAAAGAGCGCAGAGAGAGAGAGAGAGCGCAGAGAGACAAAGAGAAAGAAAGAGCGCAGAGAGAGAAAGAGCGCAGAGAGAGAAAGAGCGCAGAGAGAGAGAGCGCAGACAGAGAGAGAGCGCAGAGAGAGAGAGCGCAGAGAGAGAGAGCGCAGAGAGAGAGAGCGCAGAGAGAGAGAAAGAAAGAGCGCAGAGAGAGAGAAAGAGCGTAGAGAAAAAAAGAGCGCAGAGAGAGAGAGAAAGAAAGAGCGCAGAGAGAGAGAAAGAAAGAGCGCAGAGAGAAAGAAAGAGCACATAGAGAGAGAAAGAGCGCAGAGAGAGAGAGAAAGAGCGCAGAGAGAGAGAGCGCAGACAGAGAGAGAGCGCAGAGAGAGAGAGCGCAGAGAGAGAGAGCGCAGAGAGAGAGAAAGAAAGAGCGCAGAGAGAGAGAAAGAGCGTAGAGAAAAAAAGAGCGCAGAGAGAGAGAGAGGAAGAAAGAGCGCAGACAGAGAAAGAAAGAGCGCAGACAGAGAAAGAAAGAGCGCAGAGAGAGAGAAAGAATGCAGAGAGAGAGAAAGAACGCAGAGAGAGAGAAAGAGCGCAGAGAGAGAGAAAGAGCGCAGAGAGAGAAAGAGCGCAGAGAGAGAAAGAGCACAGAGAGAGAGAAAGAGCGCAGAGAGAGAGAAAGAGCGCAGAGAGAGAGAAAGAGCGCAGCGAGAGAAAGAAACAGCGCAGAGAGAGAAAGAAAGAGCGCAGAGAGAGAGCGCAGAGAGAGAGCGCAGAGAGAGAGAGAGAGCGCAGAGAGAGAAATAAAGAGCGCAGAGAGAGAAAGAAAGAGCGCAGAGAAAGAAAGAGCGCAGAGAGAGAAAGAAAGAGCGCAAAGAGAGAAAAAAAGAGTGCAAAGAGAGAAAAAAAGAGCACAGAGAGAAAGAAAGAGTGCAGCGAGAAAGAAAGAGCGCAGAGAGAGAGAGCGCAGAGAGAGAGAGCGCAGAGAGAGAAAGAGAAAGAAAGAGCGCAGAAAGAGAGAGAGAAAGAGCGCAGAGAGAGAGAAAGAAAGAGCGCAGAGAGAGAAAGAAAGAGCGCAGAGAGAGAGAGCGCAGAGAGAAAGAAAGAGCGCAGAGAGAGAGAAAGAAAGTGCGCAGAGAGAAAGAAAGAGCGCAGAGAGAGAGAAAGAGCGCAAAGAGAGAGAAAGAAAGTGCGCAGAGAGAAAGAAAGAGCGCAGAGAGAAAGAGCGCAGAGAGAGAAAGAGAAAGAAAGAGCGCAGAGAGAGAAAGAGAAAGAAAGAGCGCAGAGAGAGAGAGAGAAAGAGCACAGAGAGAGAGAGAGAAAGAGCGCAGAGCGAGAGAGAGAAAGAGCGCAGAAAGAGAGAAAGAAAGAGCGCAGAGAGAGATAGAAAGAGCGCAGAGAGAAAGAAAGAGCGCAGAGAGAAAGAGCGCAGAGAGAGAAAGAGAAAGAAAGAGCGCAGAGAGAGAGAGAGAAAGAGCGCAGAGAGAGAAAGAGAAAGAGCGCAGAGAGAGAGAAAGAGAAAGAAAGAGCGCAGAGAGAAAGAAAGAGCGCAGAGAGAGAGAAAGAAAGAGCGCAGAGAGAGCGCAGAGAGAGAGAGAGAGCGCAGAGAGAGAAATAAAGAGCGCAGAGAGAAAGAAAGAGCGCAGAGAAAGAAAGAGCGCATAGAGAAAGAGAAGAGCGCAGAGAGAGAAAGAAAGAGCGCAAAGAGAGAAGAAAAGAGCGCAAGAGAGAGAAAAAAAGAGCGCAGAGAGAAAGAAAGAGTGCAGAGAGAAGAGAAAGAAAGAGCGCAGAGAGAGAGAGAGAGAAAGAAAAGCGCAGAGAAAGAAAGAGCGCAGAGAGAGGAAGAAAGAGCGCAGAGAGAGAGAGAAGAAAGAGCGCAGAGAGAGAGAAAGAGCGCAGAGAGAGAGAAAGAAAGAGCGCAGAGAGAGAGAGAGAGAGCGCAGAGAGAGAGAGAGCGCAGAGAGAGAGAGCGCAGAGAGAGAGCAGCAGAGAGAGAGAGAGCGCAGAGAGAGAGAGAGAGAGCGCAGAGAGAGAGAGAGCGCAGAGAGAGAGAGAAAGAGCGCAGAGAAAGAGAAAGAGCGCAGAGAGAGAAAGAGAGAGAAAGAGCGCAGAGAGAGAGAGAGAAAGAGCGCAGAGAGAGAGAAAGAGCGCAGAGAGAGAGAAAGAGCGCAGAGAGAGAGAAAGAGCGCAGAGAGAGAGAAAGAGCGCAGAGAGAGAGAAAGAGCGCAGAGAGAGAGAAAGAGCGCAGAAGAGAGAGAAAGAGCGCAGAGAGAGAGAAAGAGCGCAGAGAGAGAGAAAGAGCGCAGAGAGAGAAAAAAAGAGCGCAGAGAGAGAGAGAAAAACCGCAGAGAGAGACAAAGAGCGCGGAGAGAGAGAAAGAAAGAGCGCAGAGAGAGAAAGAAAAAGCGCAGAGAGAGAAAGAAAGAGCGCAGAGAGAGAAAGAAAGAGCGCAGAGAGTGAGAGAGAAAGAGCGCAGAGAGAAAGAAAGAGCGCAGAGAGAGAGAGAGAAAGAAAGAGCGCAGAGAGAGAGAGAGAGAAAGAGCGCCGAGAGAGAGAAAAAGAGCGCAGAGAGAGAGAAAGAGCGCAGAGAGAGAGAAAGAAAGAGCGCAGAGAGAGAGAAAGTAAGAGTGCAGAGAGAAAGAAAGAGTGCAGAGAGAAAGAAAGAAAGAGCGCAGAGAGAGAGAGAGAGAAAGAAAAAGCGCAGAGAAAGAAAGAGCGCAGAGAGAGGAAGAAAGAGCGCAGAGAGAGAGAAAGAAAGAGCGCAGAGAGAGAGAAAGAGCGCAGAGAGAGAGAAAGAAAGAGCGCAGAGAGAGAGAGAGAGAGCGCAGAGAGAGAGAGAGCGCAGAGAGAGAGAGCGCAGAGAGAGAGAGAGCGCAGAGAGAGAGAGAGCGCAGAGAGAGAGAGAGAGAGCGCAGAGAGAGAGAGAGCGCAGAGAGAGAGAGAAAGAGCGCAGAGAAAGAGAAAGAGCGCAGAGAGAGAAAGAGAGAGAAAGAGCGCAGAGAGAGAGAGAGAAAGAGCGCAGAGAGAGAGAAAGAGCGCAGAGAGAGAGAAAGAGCGCAGAGAGAGAGAAAGAGCGCAGAGAGAGAGAAAGAGCGCAGAAGAGAGAGAAAGAGCGCAGAGAGAGAGAAAGAGCGCAGAGAGAGAGAAAGAGCGCAGAGAGAGAAAAAAAGAGCGCAGAGAGAGAGAGAGAAAAACCGCAGAGAGAGACAAAGAGCGCGGAGAGAGAGAAAGAAAGAGCGCAGAGAGAGAAAGAAAAAGCGCAGAGAGAGAAAGAAAGAGCGCAGAGAGAGAAAGAAAGAGCGCAGAGAGTGAGAGAGAAAGAGCGCAGAGAGAAAGAAAGAGCGCAGAGAGAGAGAGAAAGAAAGAGCGCAGAGAGAGAGAGAAAAAAAGAGCGCAGAGAGAGAAAGAAAGAGCGCAGAGAGAGAGAGGAAGAAAGAGCGCAGAGAGAGAGAAAGAAAGAGCACAGAGAGAAAGAAAGAGCACAGAGAGAAAGAAAGAGCACATAGAGAGAGAAAGAGCGCAGAGAGAGAGAGAAAGAGCGCAGAGAGAAAAAGAGAGCACAGAGAGAGAGCGCAGACAGAGAGAGAGCGCAGAGAGAGAGAGCGCAGAGAGAGAGCACAGAGAGAGAGAAAGAAAGAAAGAGCGCAGAGAGAGAGAAAGAGCGTAGAGAAAAAAAGAGCGCAGAGAGAGAGAAAGAAAAAGCGCAGAGAGAGACAAAGAGCGCGGAGAGAGAGAAAGAAAGAGCGCAGAGAGAGAAAGAAAAAGCGCAGAGAGAGAAAGAAAGAGCGCAGAGAGAGAAAGAAAGAGCGCAGAGAGTGAGAGAGAAAGAGCGCAGAGAGAAAGAAAGAGCGCAGAGAGAGAGAGAAAGAAAGAGCGCAGAGAGAGAGAGAAAAAAAGAGCGCAGTGAGAGAAAGAAAGAGCGCAGAGAGAGAGAGGAAGAAAGAGCGCAGAGAGAGAGAAAGAAAGAGCACAGAGAGAAAGAAAGAGCACATAGAGAGAGAAAGAGCGCAGAGAGAGAGAAAGAGCGCAGAGATAAAAAGAGAGCACAGAGAGAGAGCGCAGACAGAGAGAGAGCGCAGACAGAGAGAGAGCGCAGAGAGAGAGAGAGCGCAGAGAGAGAGAGAGAGCGCAGAGAGAGAGAAAGAAAGAAAGAGCGCAGAGAGAGAGAAAGAGCGTAGAGAAAAAAAGAGCGCAGAGAGAGAGAGAGGAAGAAAGAGCGCAGACAGAGAAAGAAAGAGCGCAGAGAGAGAAAGAAAGAAAGAGCGCAGAGAGAGAGAAAGAAAGAGCGCAGAGAGAGAGAAAGAAAGAGCGCAGAGAGAGAAATAAAGAGCGCAGAGAGAGAAAGAAAGAGCGCAGAGAGAGAAAGAAAGAGCGCAGAGAAAGAAAGAGCGCAGAGAGAGAGAATGAAAGAGCGCAGAGAAAGAAAGAAAGAGCGCAAAGAGAGAAAGAAAGAGCGCAGAGAGAGAGAGCGCAGAGAGAGAAAGAGAAAGAAAGAGCGCAGAGAGAGAAAGAGAAAGAAAGAGCGCAGAGAGAGATAGAGAAAGAGCGCAGAGAGAGAGAGAAAGAGCGCAGAGAGAGAGAAAGAGAAAGAAAGAGCGCAGAGAGAGAAAGAAAGAGCGCAGAGAGAGAGAAAGAGAGCAGAGAGAAAGAAAGTGCGCAGAGAGAAAGAAAGAGCGCAGAGAGAAAGAAAGAGCGCAGAGAGAGAGAAAGAAAGAGCGCAGAGAGAGAGAGAAAGAGCGCAGAGAGAAAGAAAGAAAGAGCGCAGAGAGAGAGAGAAAGAAAGAGCGCAGAGAGAGAAAGAAAGAGCGCAGAGAGAGAGAGAGAGCGCGCAGAGAGAGAGGAAGAAAGAGCGCAGAGAGAGAGAGAAAGAGCGCAGAGAGAGAGAGAGAGCGCAGAGAAAGAGAAAGAGCGCAGAGAGAGAAAGAGAAAGAAAGAGCGCAGAGAGAGAAAGAGCGCAAAGAGAGAAAGAGCGCAGAGAGAAAGAAAGAGCGCAGAGAGAGAGAGAGAAAGAGCGCAGAGAGAGAGAAAGAGCGCAGAGAGAAAGAAAGAGCGCAGAGAGAGAGAAAGAAAGTGCGCAGAGAGAAAGAAAGAGCGCAGAGAGAGAATGCAGAGAGAGAAAGAGAAAGAAAGAGCGCAGAGAGAGAGAGTGAAAGAGCGCAGAGAGAGAGAGAGAGAAAGAGCACAGAGGGAGAGAAAGAAAGAGCGCAGAGAGAGAGAAAGTAAGAGTGCAGAGAGAAAGAAAGAGCGCAGAGAGAAAGAAAGAAAGAGCACAGAGTGAGAGAGAGAAAGAAAAAGCGCAGAGAAAGAAAGAGCGCAGAGAGAGGAAGAAAGAGCGCAGAGAGAGAGAAAGAAAGAGCGCAGAGAGAGAGAAAGAGCGCAGAGAGAGAGAAAGAAAGAGCGCAGAGAGAGAGCGCAGAGAGAGAGAGCGCAGAGAGAGAGAGAGCGCAGAAAGAGAGAGAGTGCAGAGAGAGAGATAGCGCAGAGAGAGAGAAAGAGCGCAGAGAGAGAGAGAGCGCAGAGAGATAGAGAGCGCAGAGAGAGAGAGAGCGCAGAGAGAAAGAAAGAGCGCAGAGAGAAAGAAAGAGAGCAGAGAGAGAGAAAGAGAGCAGAGAGAAAGAAAGTGCGCAGAGAGAAAGAAAGAGCGCAGAGAGAAAGAAAGAGCGCAGAGAGAGAGAAAGAAAGAGCGCAGAGAGAGAGAAAGAAAGAGCGCAGAGAGTGAAAGAAAGAGCGCAGAGAGAGAGAAAGAAAGAGCGCAGAGAGAGAGAGAAAGAAAGAGCGCAGAGAGAGAAAGAAAGAGTGCAAAGAGGGAGAAAGAGCGCAGAGAGAGAGAAAGAGCGCAGAGAGAGAGAAAGAGCACAGAGAGAGAGAAAGAGCACAGAGAGAGAGAAAGAGCACAAAGAGAGAGAAAGAGCACAGAGAGAGAGAAAGAAAGAGCGCAGAGAGAGAGAAAGAAAGAGCGCAGAGAGAGAAATAAAGAGCGCAGAGAGAGAAATAAAGAGCGCAGAGAGCGAAATAAAAAGCGCAGAGAGAGAAATAAAGAGCGCAGAGAGAGAAATAAAGAGCACAGAGAAAGAAAGAGCGCAGAGAGAGAGAAAGAAAGAGCGCAGAGAGAGAGAAAAAGAGCGCAAAGAGAGAAAAAAAGAGCGCAGAGAGAAAGAAAGAAAGAGCGCAGAGAGAAAGAAAGAGCGCAGAGAGAGAGAGCGCAGAGAGAGATAGAGAAAGAAAAAGAAAGAGCGCAGAGAGAGAGAGAGAGAAAGAGCGCCGAGAGAGAGAGAGAAAGAGCGCAGAGAGAGAGAAAGAGAAAGAAAGAGGGCAGAGAGAGAAAGTGCGCAGAGAGAGAAAGAGCGCAGAGAGAAAGAAAGAGCGCAGACAGAGAGAGAGCGCAGAGAGAGAGAGCGCAGAGAGAGAGAAAGAAAGAGCGTAGAGAGAGAGAAAGAGCGTAGAGAAAAAAAGAGCGCAGAGAGAGAGAGAGGAAGAAAGAGCGCAGACAGAGAAAGAAAGAGCGCAGACAGAGAAAGAAAGAGCGCAGAGAGAGAGAAAGAACGCAGAGAGAGAGAAAGAGCACAGAGAGAGAGAAAGAGCGCAGAGAGAGAGAAAGAGCGCAGAGAGAGAAAGAGCGCAGAGAGAGAAAGAGCGCAGAGAGAGAGAAAGAGCGCAGAGAGAGAAAGAAACAGCGCAGAGAGAGAAAGAAAGAGCGCAGAGAGAGAGCGCAGAGATAGAAAGAGAAAGAAAGAGCGCAGAGAGAGAGAGCGCAGAGAGAGAGAGAAAGAGCGCAGAGAGAGAGAGAGCGCAGAGAGAGAAAGAGCGCAGAGAGAAAGAAAGAGCGCAGAGAGAAAGAAAGAGCGCAGAGAGAAAGAAAGAGCGCAGAGAGAAAGAAAGAGCGCAGAGAGAGAAGAGCGCAGAGAGAAAGAAAGAGCGCAGAGAGAGAGAAAGAGCGCAGAGAGAGAGAAAGAGCACAGAGAGAGAGAAAAAAAGAGTGCAGAGAGAGAAAGAAAAAGCGCAGAGAGAGACAAAGAGCGCAGAGAGAGAGAAATAAAGAGCGCAGAGAGAGAAAGAAAGAGCGCAGAGAGAGAAAGAAAGCGCGCAGAGAGTGAGAGAGAAAGAGCGCAGAGAGAAAGAAAGAGCGCAGAGAGAGAGAGAAAGAAAGAGCGCAGAGAGAGAGAGAAAGAAAGAGCGCAGAGAGAGAGAAAGAAAGAGCGCAGAGAGAGAGAAAGAAAGAGCGCAGAGAGAGAGAAAGAAAGAGCGCAGAGAGTGAAAGAAAGAGCGCAGAGAGAGAGAGAAAGAGCGCAGCGAGAGAGAGAGAGAGCACAGAGAGAGAGAAAGAAAGAGCGCAGAGAGAGAGAGAAAGAAAGAGCGCAGAGAGAGAAAGAAAGAGTGCAAAGAGGGAGAAAGAGCGCAGAGAGAGAGAAAGAGCGCAGAGAGAAAGAAAGAGCGCAGAGAGAGAGAAAGAGCACAGAGAGAGAGAAAGAGCACAGAGAGAGAGAAAGAGCACAGAGAGAGAGAAAGAGCACAGAGAGAGAGAAAGAAAGAGCGCAGAGAGAGAGAAAGAAAGAGCGCAGAGAGAGAAATAAAGAGCGCAGAGAGAGAAATAAAGAGCGCAGAGAGAGAAATAAAAAGCGCAGAGAGAGAAATAAAGAGCGCAGAGAGAGAAATAAAGAGCGTAGAGAGAGAAATAAAAAGCGCAGAGAGAGAAATAAAGAGCACAGAGAAAGAAAGAGCGCAGAGAGAGAAATAAAGAGCGCAGAGAGAGAAAGAAAGAGCGCAGAGAGAGAGAGCGCAGAGAGAGATAGAGAAAGAAAAAGAAAGAGCGCAGAGAGAGAGAGAGAGAAAGAGCGCCGAGAGAGAGAGAGAAAGAGCGCAGAGAGAGAGAAAGAGAAAGAAAGAGGGCAGAGAGAGAAAGTGCGCAGAGAGAGAAAGAGCGCAGAGAGAAAGAAAGAGCGCAGACAGAGAGAGAGCGCAGAGAGAGAGAGCGCAGAGAGAGAGAGCGCAGAGAGAGAGAAAGAAAGAGCGCAGAGAGAGAGAAAGAGCGTAGAGAAAAAAAGAGCGCAGAGAGAGAGAGAGGAAGAAAGAGCGCAGACAGAGAAAGAAAGAGCGCAGACAGAGAAAGAAAGAACGCAGAGAGAGAGAAAGAGCGCAGAGAGAGAGAAAGAGCGCAGAGAGAGAGAAAGAGCGCAGAGAGAGAAAGAGCGCAGAGAGAGAGAAAGAGCGCAGAGAGAGAGAAAGAGCGCAGAGAGAGAAAGAAACAGCGCAGAGAGAGAAAGAAAGAGCGCAGAGAGAGAGCGCAGAGATAGAAAGAGAAAGAAAGAGCGCAGAGAGAGAGAGAGAGTGCAGAGAGAGAGAGAAAGAGCGCAGAGAGAGAGAGAGCGCAGAGAGAGAAAGAGAAAGAAAGAGCGCAGAGAGAGAAAGAGCGCAGAGAGAGAAAGAGCGCAGAGAGAGAAAGAGCGCAGAGAGAGAAAGAGCGCAGAGAGAAAGAAAGAGCGCAGAGAGAAAGAAAGAGCGCAGAGAGAAAGAAAGAGCGCAGAGAGAAAGAAAGAGCGCAGAGAGAGAAGAGCGCAGAGAGAAAGAAAGAGCGCAGAGAGAGAGAAAGAGCGCAGAGAGAGAGAAAGAGCACAGAGAGAGAGAAAAAAAGAGTGCAGAGAGAGAAAGAAAAAGCGCAGAGAGAGACAAAGAGCGCAGAGAGAGAGAAATAAAGAGCGCAGAGAGAGAAAGAAAGAGCGCAGAGAGAGAAAGAAAGAGCGCAGAGAGTGAGAGAGAAAGAGCGCAGAGAGAAAGAAAGAGCGCAGAGAGAGAGAGAAAGAAAGAGCGCAGAGAGAGAGAGAAAGAAAGAGCGCAGAGAGAGAGAAAGAAAGAGCGCAGAGAGAGAGAAAGAAAGAGCGCAGAGAGAGAGAAATAAAGAGCGCAGAGAGAGAAATAAAGAGCGCAGAGAGAGAAAGAAAGAGCGCAGAGAGAGAAAGAAAGAGCGCAGAGAGTGAGAGAGAAAGAGCGCAGAGAGAAAGAAAGAGCGCAGAGAGAGAGAGAAAGAAAGAGCGCAGAGAGAGAGAGAAAGAAAGAGCGCAGAGAGAGAGAAAGAAAGAGCGCAGAGAGAAAGAAAGAGCACATAGAGAGAGAAAGAGTGCAGAGAGAGAGAGAAAGAGCGCAGAGAGAGAGAGCGCAGACAGAGAGAGAGCGCAGAGAGAGAGAGCGCAGAGAGAGAGAGCGCAGAGAGAGAGAAAGAAAGAGCGCAGAGAGAGAGAAAGAGCGTAGAGAAAAAAAGAGCGCAGAGAGAGAGAGAGGAAGAAAGAGCGCAGACAGAGAAAGAAAGAGCGCAGACAGAGAAAGAAAGAGCGCAGACAGAGAAAGAAAGAGCGCAGAGAGAGAGAAAGAACGCAGAGAGAGAGAAAGAGCGCAGAGAGAGAGAAAGAGCGCAGAGAGAGAGAAAGAGCGCAGAGAGAGAAAGAGCGCAGAGAGAAAGAGCGCAGAGAGAGAGAAAGAGCGCAGAGAGAGAGAAAGAGTGCAGAGAGAGAAAGAAACAGCGCAGAGAGAGAAAGAAAGAGCGCAGAGAGAGAGCGCAGAGAGAGAGCGCAGAGAGAGAGAGAGAGCGCAGAGAGAGAAATAAAGAGCGCAGAGAGAGAAAGAAAGAGCGCAGAGAAAGAAAGAGCGCAGAGAGAGAAAGAAAGAGCGCAAAGAGAGAAAAAAAGAGTGCAAAGAGAGAAAAAAAGAGCGCAGAGAGAAAGAAAGAGTGCAGCGAGAAAGAAAGAGCGCAGAGAGAGAGAGCGCAGAGAGAGAGAGCGCAGAGAGAGAAAGAGAAAGAAAGAGCGCAGAAAGAGAGAGAGAAAGAGCGCAGAGAGAGAGAAAGAAAGAGCGCAGAGAGAGAAAGAAAGAGCGCAGAGAGAGAGAGCGCAGAGAGAAAGAAAGAGCGCAGAGAGAGAGAAAGAAAGTGCGCAGAGAGAAAGAAAGAGCGCAGAGAGAGAGAAAGAGCGCAAAGAGAGAGAAAGAAAGAGCGCAGAGAGAAAGAAAGAAAGAGCACAGAGTGAGAGAGAGAAAGAAAAAGCGCAGAGAAAGAAAGAGCGCAGAGAGAGGAAGAAAGAGCGCAGAGAGAGAGAAAGAAAGAGCGCAGAGAGAGAGAAAGAGCGCAGAGAGAGAGAAAGAAAGAGCGCAGAGAGAGAGCGCAGAGAGAGAGAGCGCAGAGAGAGAGAGAGCGCAGAAAGAGAGAGAGTGCAGAGAGAGAGATAGCGCAGAGAGAGAGAAAGAGCGCAGAGAGAGAGAGAGCGCAGAGAGATAGAGAGCGCAGAGAGAGAGAGAGCGCAGAGAGAAAGAAAGAGCGCAGAGAGAAAGAAAGAGAGCAGAGAGAGAGAAAGAGAGCAGAGAGAAAGAAAGTGCGCAGAGAGAAAGAAAGAGCGCAGAGAGAAAGAAAGAGCGCAGAGAGAGAGAAAGAAAGAGCGCAGAGAGAGAGAAAGAAAGAGCGCAGAGAGTGAAAGAAAGAGCGCAGAGAGAGAGAAAGAAAGAGCGCAGAGAGAGAGAGAAAGAAAGAGCGCAGAGAGAGAAAGAAAGAGTGCAAAGAGGGAGAAAGAGCGCAGAGAGAGAGAAAGAGCGCAGAGAGAGAGAAAGAGCACAGAGAGAGAGAAAGAGCACAGAGAGAGAGAAAGAGCACAGAGAGAGAGAAAGAGCACAGAGAGAGAGAAAGAAAGAGCGCAGAGAGAGAGAAAGAAAGAGCGCAGAGAGAGAAATAAAGAGCGCAGAGAGAGAAAGAAAGAGCGCAGAGAAAGAAAGAGCGCAGAGAGAGAAAGAAAGAGCGCAAAGAGAGAAAAAAAGAGTGCAAAGAGAGAAAAAAAGAGCACAGAGAGAAAGAAAGAGTGCAGCGAGAAAGAAAGAGCGCAGAGAGAGAGAGCGCAGAGAGAGAGAGCGCAGAGAGAGAAAGAGAAAGAAAGAGCGCAGAAAGAGAGAGAGAAAGAGCGCAGAGAGAGAGAAAGAAAGAGCGCAGAGAGAGAAAGAAAGAGCGCAGAGAGAGAGAGCGCAGAGAGAAAGAAAGAGCGCAGAGAGAGAGAAAGAAAGTGCGCAGAGAGAAAGAAAGAGCGCAGAGAGAGAGAAAGAGCGCAAAGAGAGAGAAAGAAAGTGCGCAGAGAGAAAGAAAGAGCGCAGAGAGAAAGAGCGCAGAGAGAGAAAGAGAAAGAAAGAGCGCAGAGAGAGAAAGAGAAAGAAAGAGCGCAGAGAGAGAGAGAGAAAGAGCACAGAGAGAGAGAGAGAAAGAGCGCAGAGCGAGAGAGAGAAAGAGCGCAGAAAGAGAGAAAGAAAGAGCGCAGAGAGAGATAGAAAGAGCGCAGAGAGAAAGAAAGAGCGCAGAGAGAAAGAGCGCAGAGAGAGAAAGAGAAAGAAAGAGCGCAGAGAGAGAGAGAGAAAGAGCGCAGAGAGAGAAAGAGAAAGAGCGCAGAGAGAGAGAAAGAGAAAGAAAGAGCGCAGAGAGAAAGAAAGAGCGCAGAGAGAGAGAAAGAAAGAGCGCAGAGAGAGCGCAGAGAGAGAGAGAGAGCGCAGAGAGAGAAATAAAGAGCGCAGAGAGAAAGAAAGAGCGCAGAGAAAGAAAGAGCGCATAGAGAAAGAAAAAGCGCAGAGAGAGAAAGAAAGAGCGCAAAGAGAGAAAAAAAGAGCGCAAAGAGAGAAAAAAAGAGCGCAGAGAGAAAGAAAGAGCGCAGAGAGAGAGAGCGCAGAGAGAGAAAGAGAAAGAAAGAGCGCAGAGAGAGAGAGAGAAAGAGCGCAGAGAGAGAGAGAAAGAGCGCAGAGAGAGAAAGAAAGAGCGCAGAGAGAGAGCGCAGAGAGAAAGAAAGAGCGCAGAGAGAGAGAAAGAGCGCAGAGAGAGAGAAAGAAAGTGCGCAGAGAGAAAGAAAGAGTGCAGAGAGAAAGAGCGCAGAGAGAGAAAGAGAAAGAAAGAGCGCAGAGAGAGAAAGAGAAAGAAAGAGCGCAGAGAGAGAGAAAGAGCGCACAGAGAGAGAGAGAAAGAGCGCAGAGAGAGAAAGAAAGAGCGCAGAGAGAGAGAGCGCAGAGAGAAAGAAAGAGCGCAGAGAGAAAGAAAGAGCGCAGAGAGAAAGAGCGCAGAGAGAGAGAAAGAGCGCAGAGAGAGAGAAAGAAAGTGCGCAGAGAGAAAGAAAGAGCACAGAGAGAAAGAGCGCAGAGAGAGAAAGAGAAAGAAAGAGCGCAGAGAGAGAGAGAGAGAAAGAGCGCCGAGAGAGAGAGAGAAAGAGCGCAGAGAGAGAGAAAGAGAAAGAAAGAGCGCAGAGAGAGAGAAAGAGCGCAGAGAAAGAGAAAGAGCGCAGAGAGAGAGAAAGAAAGAGCGCAGAGAGAGAGAAAGTAAGAGTGCAGAGAGAAAGAAAGAGTGCAGAGAGAAAGAAAGAAAGAGCGCAGAGAGAGAGAGAAAGAAAGAGCGCAGAGAGAGAGAAAGAGCGCAGAGAGAGAGAAAGAAAGAGCGCAGAGAGAGAGAGAGAGCGCAGAGAGAGAGAGAGCGCAGAGAGAGAGAGAGCGCAGAGAGAGAGAGCGCAGAGAGAGAGAGAGCGCAGAGAGAGAGAGAGCGCAGAGAGAGAGAGAGCGCAGAGAGAGAAAGAGCGCAGAGAGAGAAAGAGAAAGAAAGAGCGCAGAGAGAGAGAGAGAGAGTGCAGAGAGAGAGAGAAAGAGCGCAGAGAGAGAGAGAGAGCGCAGAGAGACAAAGAGAAAGAAAGAGCGCAGAGAGAGAAAGAGCGCAGAGAGAGAAAGAGCGCAGAGAGAGAGAGCGCAGACAGAGAGAGAGCGCAGAGAGAGAGAGCGCAGAGAGAGAGAGCGCAGAGAGAGAGAGCGCAGAGAGAGAGAAAGAAAGAGCGCAGAGAGAGAGAAAGAGCGTAGAGAAAAAAAGAGCGCAGAGAGAGAGAGAAAGAAAGAGCGCAGAGAGAGAGAAAGAAAGAGCGCAGAGAGAAAGAAAGAGCACATAGAGAGAGAAAGAGCGCAGAGAGAGAGAGAAAGAGCGCAGAGAGAGAGAGCGCAGACAGAGAGAGAGCGCAGAGAGAGAGAGCGCAGAGAGAGAGAGCGCAGAGAGAGAGAAAGAAAGAGTGCAGAGAGAGAGAAAGAGCGTAGAGAAAAAAAGAGCGCAGAGAGAGAGAGAGGAAGAAAGAGCGCAGACAGAGAAAGAAAGAGCGCAGACAGAGAAAGAAAGAGCGCAGAGAGAGAGAAAGAATGCAGAGAGAGAGAAAGAACGCAGAGAGAGAGAAAGAGCGCAGAGAGAGAGAAAGAGCGCAGAGAGAGAAAGAGCGCAGAGAGAGAAAGAGCACAGAGAGAGAGAAAGAGCGCAGAGAGAGAGAAAGAGCGCAGAGAGAGAGAAAGAGCGCAGCGAGAGAAAGAAACAGCGCAGAGAGAGAAAGAAAGAGCGCAGAGAGAGAGCGCAGAGAGAGAGCGCAGAGAGAGAGAGAGAGCGCAGAGAGAGAAATAAAGAGCGCAGAGAGAGAAAGAAAGAGCGCAGAGAAAGAAAGAGCGCAGAGAGAGAAAGAAAGAGCGCAAAGAGAGAAAAAAAGAGTGCAAAGAGAGAAAAAAAGAGCACAGAGAGAAAGAAAGAGTGCAGCGAGAAAGAAAGAGCGCAGAGAGAGAGAGCGCAGAGAGAGAGAGCGCAGAGAGAGAAAGAGAAAGAAAGAGCGCAGAAAGAGAGAGAGAAAGAGCGCAGAGAGAGAGAAAGAAAGAGCGCAGAGAGAGAAAGAAAGAGCGCAGAGAGAGAGAGCGCAGAGAGAAAGAAAGAGCGCAGAGAGAGAGAAAGAAAGTGCGCAGAGAGAAAGAAAGAGCGCAGAGAGAGAGAAAGAGCGCAAAGAGAGAGAAAGAAAGTGCGCAGAGAGAAAGAAAGAGCGCAGAGAGAAAGAGCGCAGAGAGAGAAAGAGAAAGAAAGAGCGCAGAGAGAGAAAGAGAAAGAAAGAGCGCAGAGAGAGAGAGAGAAAGAGCACAGAGAGAGAGAGAGAAAGAGCGCAGAGCGAGAGAGAGAAAGAGCGCAGAAAGAGAGAAAGAAAGAGCGCAGAGAGAGATAGAAAGAGCGCAGAGAGAAAGAAAGAGCGCAGAGAGAAAGAGCGCAGAGAGAGAAAGAGAAAGAAAGAGCGCAGAGAGAGAGAGAGAAAGAGCGCAGAGAGAGAAAGAGAAAGAGCGCAGAGAGAGAGAAAGAGAAAGAAAGAGCGCAGAGAGAAAGAAAGAGCGCAGAGAGAGAGAAAGAAAGAGCGCAGAGAGAGCGCAGAGAGAGAGAGAGAGCGCAGAGAGAGAAATAAAGAGCGCAGAGAGAAAGAAAGAGCGCAGAGAAAGAAAGAGCGCATAGAGAAAGAAAGAGCGCAGAGAGAGAAAGAAAGAGCGCAAAGAGAGAAAAAAAGAGCGCAAAGAGAGAAAAAAAGAGCGCAGAGAGAAAGAAAGAGTGCAGAGAGAAAGAAAGAAAGAGCGCAGAGAGAGAGAGAGAGAAAGAAAAAGCGCAGAGAAAGAAAGAGCGCAGAGAGAGGAAGAAAGAGCGCAGAGAGAGAGAAAGAAAGAGCGCAGAGAGAGAGAAAGAGCGCAGAGAGAGAGAAAGAAAGAGCGCAGAGAGAGAGAGAGAGCGCAGAGAGAGAGAGAGCGCAGAGAGAGAGAGCGCAGAGAGAGAGAGAGCGCAGAGAGAGAGAGAGCGCAGAGAGAGAGAGAGAGAGCGCAGAGAGAGAGAGAGCGCAGAGAGAGAGAGAAAGAGCGCAGAGAAAGAGAAAGAGCGCAGAGAGAGAAAGAGAGAGAAAGAGCGCAGAGAGAGAGAGAGAAAGAGCGCAGAGAGAGAGAAAGAGCGCAGAGAGAGAGAAAGAGCGCAGAGAGAGAGAAAGAGCGCAGAGAGAGAGAAAGAGCGCAGAGAGAGAGAAAGAGCGCAGAGAGAGAGAAAGAGCGCAGAAGAGAGAGAAAGAGCGCAGAGAGAGAGAAAGAGCGCAGAGAGAGAGAAAGAGCGCAGAGAGAGAAAAAAAGAGCGCAGAGAGAGAGAGAGAAAAACCGCAGAGAGAGACAAAGAGCGCGGAGAGAGAGAAAGAAAGAGCGCAGAGAGAGAAAGAAAAAGCGCAGAGAGAGAAAGAAAGAGCGCAGAGAGAGAAAGAAAGAGCGCAGAGAGTGAGAGAGAAAGAGCGCAGAGAGAAAGAAAGAGCGCAGAGAGAGAGAGAGAAAGAAAGAGCGCAGAGAGAGAGAGAGAGAAAGAGCGCCGAGAGAGAGAAAAAGAGCGCAGAGAGAGAGAAAGAGCGCAGAGAGAGAGAAAGAAAGAGCGCAGAGAGAGAGAAAGTAAGAGTGCAGAGAGAAAGAAAGAGTGCAGAGAGAAAGAAAGAAAGAGCGCAGAGAGAGAGAGAGAGAAAGAAAAAGCGCAGAGAAAGAAAGAGCGCAGAGAGAGGAAGAAAGAGCGCAGAGAGAGAGAAAGAAAGAGCGCAGAGAGAGAGAAAGAGCGCAGAGAGAGAGAAAGAAAGAGCGCAGAGAGAGAGAGAGAGAGCGCAGAGAGAGAGAGAGCGCAGAGAGAGAGAGCGCAGAGAGAGAGAGAGCGCAGAGAGAGAGAGAGCGCAGAGAGAGAGAGAGAGAGCGCAGAGAGAGAGAGAGCGCAGAGAGAGAGAGAAAGAGCGCAGAGAAAGAGAAAGAGCGCAGAGAGAGAGAAAGAACGCAGAGAGAGAGAAAGAGCGCAGAGAGAAAGAGCGCAGAGAGAGAAAGAGAAAGAAAGAGCGCAGAGAGAGAGAGAGAAAGAGCGCAGAGAGAGAAAGAGAAAGAGCGCAGAGAGAGAGAAAGAGAAAGAAAGAGCGCAGAGAGAAAGAAAGAGCGCAGAGAGAGAGAAAGAAAGAGCGCAGAGAGAGCGCAGAGAGAGAGAGAGAGCGCAGAGAGAGAAATAAAGAGCGCAGAGAGAAAGAAAGAGCGCAGAGAAAGAAAGAGCGCATAGAGAAAGAAAGAGCGCAGAGAGAGAAAGAAAGAGCGCAAAGAGAGAAAAAAAGAGCGCAAAGAGAGAAAAAAAGAGCGCAGAGAGAAAGAAAGAGCGCAGAGAGAGAGAGCGCAGAGAGAGAAAGAGAAAGAAAGAGCGCAGAGAGAGAGAGAGAAAGAGCGCAGAGAGAGAGAGAAAGAGCGCAGAGAGAGAAAGAAAGAGCGCAGAGAGAGAGCGCAGAGAGAAAGAAAGAGCGCAGAGAGAGAGAAAGAGCGCAGAGAGAGAGAAAGAAAGTGCGCAGAGAGAAAGAAAGAGTGCAGAGAGAAAGAGCGCAGAGAGAGAAAGAGAAAGAAAGAGCGCAGAGAGAGAAAGAGAAAGAAAGAGCGCAGAGAGAGAGAAAGAGCGCACAGAGAGAGAGAGAAAGAGCGCAGAGAGAGAAAGAAAGAGCGCAGAGAGAGAGAGCGCAGAGAGAAAGAAAGAGCACAGAGAGAAAGAAAGAGCGCAGAGAGAAAGAGCGCAGAGAGAGAGAAAGAGCGCAGAGAGAGAGAAAGAAAGTGCGCAGAGAGAAAGAAAGAGCACAGAGAGAAAGAGCGCAGAGAGAGAAAGAGAAAGAAAGAGCGCAGAGAGAGAGAGAGAGAAAGAGCGCCGAGAGAGAGAGAGAAAGAGCGCAGAGAGAGAGAAAGAGAAAGAAAGAGCGCAGAGAGAGAGAAAGAGCGCAGAGAAAGAGAAAGAGCGCAGAGAGAGAGAAAGAAAGAGCGCAGAGAGAGAGAAAGTAAGAGTGCAGAGAGAAAGAAAGAGTGCAGAGAGAAAGAAAGAAAGAGCGCAGAGAGAGAGAGAAAGAAAGAGCGCAGAGAGAGAGAAAGAGCGCAGAGAGAGAGAAAGAAAGAGCGCAGAGAGAGAGAGAGAGCGCAGAGAGAGAGAGAGCGCAGAGAGAGAGAGAGCGCAGAGAGAGAGAGCGCAGAGAGAGAGAGAGCGCAGAGAGAGAGAGAGCGCAGAGAGAGAGAGAGCGCAGAGAGAGAAAGAGCGCAGAGAGAGAAAGAGAAAGAAAGAGCGCAGAGAGAGAGAGAGAGAGTGCAGAGAGAGAGAGAAAGAGCGCAGAGAGAGAGAGAGAGCGCAGAGAGACAAAGAGAAAGAAAGAGCGCAGAGAGAGAAAGAGCGCAGAGAGAGAAAGAGCGCAGAGAGAGAGAGCGCAGACAGAGAGAGAGCGCAGAGAGAGAGAGCGCAGAGAGAGAGAGCGCAGAGAGAGAGAGCGCAGAGAGAGAGAAAGAAAGAGCGCAGAGAGAGAGAAAGAGCGTAGAGAAAAAAAGAGCGCAGAGAGAGAGAGAAAGAAAGAGCGCAGAGAGAGAGAAAGAAAGAGCGCAGAGAGAAAGAAAGAGCACATAGAGAGAGAAAGAGCGCAGAGAGAGAGAGAAAGAGCGCAGAGAGAGAGAGCGCAGACAGAGAGAGAGCGCAGAGAGAGAGAGCGCAGAGAGAGAGAGCGCAGAGAGAGAGAAAGAAAGAGCGCAGAGAGAGAGAAAGAGCGTAGAGAAAAAAAGAGCGCAGAGAGAGAGAGAGGAAGAAAGAGCGCAGACAGAGAAAGAAAGAGCGCAGACAGAGAAAGAAAGAGCGCAGAGAGAGAGAAAGAATGCAGAGAGAGAGAAAGAACGCAGAGAGAGAGAAAGAGCGCAGAGAGAGAGAAAGAGCGCAGAGAGAGAAAGAGCGCAGAGAGAGAAAGAGCACAGAGAGAGAGAAAGAGCGCAGAGAGAGAGAAAGAGCGCAGAGAGAGAGAAAGAGCGCAGCGAGAGAAAGAAACAGCGCAGAGAGAGAAAGAAAGAGCGCAGAGAGAGAGCGCAGAGAGAGAGCGCAGAGAGAGAGAGAGAGCGCAGAGAGAGAAATAAAGAGCGCAGAGAGAGAAAGAAAGAGCGCAGAGAAAGAAAGAGCGCAGAGAGAGAAAGAAAGAGCGCAAAGAGAGAAAAAAAGAGTGCAAAGAGAGAAAAAAAGAGCACAGAGAGAAAGAAAGAGTGCAGCGAGAAAGAAAGAGCGCAGAGAGAGAGAGCGCAGAGAGAGAGAGCGCAGAGAGAGAAAGAGAAAGAAAGAGCGCAGAAAGAGAGAGAGAAAGAGCGCAGAGAGAGAGAAAGAAAGAGCGCAGAGAGAGAAAGAAAGAGCGCAGAGAGAGAGAGCGCAGAGAGAAAGAAAGAGCGCAGAGAGAGAGAAAGAAAGTGCGCAGAGAGAAAGAAAGAGCGCAGAGAGAGAGAAAGAGCGCAAAGAGAGAGAAAGAAAGTGCGCAGAGAGAAAGAAAGAGCGCAGAGAGAAAGAGCGCAGAGAGAGAAAGAGAAAGAAAGAGCGCAGAGAGAGAAAGAGAAAGAAAGAGCGCAGAGAGAGAGAGAGAAAGAGCACAGAGAGAGAGAGAGAAAGAGCGCAGAGCGAGAGAGAGAAAGAGCGCAGAAAGAGAGAAAGAAAGAGCGCAGAGAGAGATAGAAAGAGCGCAGAGAGAAAGAAAGAGCGCAGAGAGAAAGAGCGCAGAGAGAGAAAGAGAAAGAAAGAGCGCAGAGAGAGAGAGAGAAAGAGCGCAGAGAGAGAAAGAGAAAGAGCGCAGAGAGAGAGAAAGAGAAAGAAAGAGCGCAGAGAGAAAGAAAGAGCGCAGAGAGAGAGAAAGAAAGAGCGCAGAGAGAGCGCAGAGAGAGAGAGAGAGCGCAGAGAGAGAAATAAAGAGCGCAGAGAGAAAGAAAGAGCGCAGAGAAAGAAAGAGCGCATAGAGAAAGAAAGAGCGCAGAGAGAGAAAGAAAGAGCGCAAAGAGAGAAAAAAAGAGCGCAAAGAGAGAAAAAAAGAGCGCAGAGAGAAAGAAAGAGTGCAGAGAGAAAGAAAGAAAGAGCGCAGAGAGAGAGAGAGAGAAAGAAAAAGCGCAGAGAAAGAAAGAGCGCAGAGAGAGGAAGAAAGAGCGCAGAGAGAGAGAAAGAAAGAGCGCAGAGAGAGAGAAAGAGCGCAGAGAGAGAGAAAGAAAGAGCGCAGAGAGAGAGAGAGAGAGCGCAGAGAGAGAGAGAGCGCAGAGAGAGAGAGCGCAGAGAGAGAGAGAGCGCAGAGAGAGAGAGAGCGCAGAGAGAGAGAGAGAGAGCGCAGAGAGAGAGAGAGCGCAGAGAGAGAGAGAAAGAGCGCAGAGAAAGAGAAAGAGCGCAGAGAGAGAAAGAGAGAGAAAGAGCGCAGAGAGAGAGAGAGAAAGAGCGCAGAGAGAGAGAAAGAGCGCAGAGAGAGAGAAAGAGCGCAGAGAGAGAGAAAGAGCGCAGAGAGAGAGAAAGAGCGCAGAGAGAGAGAAAGAGCGCAGAGAGAGAGAAAGAGCGCAGAAGAGAGAGAAAGAGCGCAGAGAGAGAGAAAGAGCGCAGAGAGAGAGAAAGAGCGCAGAGAGAGAAAAAAAGAGCGCAGAGAGAGAGAGAGAAAAACCGCAGAGAGAGACAAAGAGCGCGGAGAGAGAGAAAGAAAGAGCGCAGAGAGAGAAAGAAAAAGCGCAGAGAGAGAAAGAAAGAGCGCAGAGAGAGAAAGAAAGAGCGCAGAGAGTGAGAGAGAAAGAGCGCAGAGAGAAAGAAAGAGCGCAGAGAGAGAGAGAAAGAAAGAGCGCAGAGAGAGAGAGAAAAAAAGAGCGCAGAGAGAGAAAGAAAGAGCGCAGAGAGAGAGAGGAAGAAAGAGCGCAGAGAGAGAGAAAGAAAGAGCACAGAGAGAAAGAAAGAGCACAGAGAGAAAGAAAGAGCACATAGAGAGAGAAAGAGCGCAGAGAGAGAGAGAAAGAGCGCAGAGAGAAAAAGAGAGCACAGAGAGAGAGCGCAGACAGAGAGAGAGCGCAGAGAGAGAGAGCGCAGAGAGAGAGCACAGAGAGAGAGAAAGAAAGAAAGAGCGCAGAGAGAGAGAAAGAGCGTAGAGAAAAAAAGAGCGCAGAGAGAGAGAAAGAAAAAGCGCAGAGAGAGACAAAGAGCGCGGAGAGAGAGAAAGAAAGAGCGCAGAGAGAGAAAGAAAAAGCGCAGAGAGAGAAAGAAAGAGCGCAGAGAGAGAAAGAAAGAGCGCAGAGAGTGAGAGAGAAAGAGCGCAGAGAGAAAGAAAGAGCGCAGAGAGAGAGAGAAAGAAAGAGCGCAGAGAGAGAGAGAAAAAAAGAGCGCAGTGAGAGAAAGAAAGAGCGCAGAGAGAGAGAGGAAGAAAGAGCGCAGAGAGAGAGAAAGAAAGAGCACAGAGAGAAAGAAAGAGCACATAGAGAGAGAAAGAGCGCAGAGAGAGAGAAAGAGCGCAGAGATAAAAAGAGAGCACAGAGAGAGAGCGCAGACAGAGAGAGAGCGCAGACAGAGAGAGAGCGCAGAGAGAGAGAGAGCGCAGAGAGAGAGAGAGAGCGCAGAGAGAGAGAAAGAAAGAAAGAGCGCAGAGAGAGAGAAAGAGCGTAGAGAAAAAAAGAGCGCAGAGAGAGAGAGAGGAAGAAAGAGCGCAGACAGAGAAAGAAAGAGCGCAGAGAGAGAAAGAAAGAAAGAGCGCAGAGAGAGAGAAAGAAAGAGCGCAGAGAGAGAGAAAAAGCGCAGAGAGAGAAATAAAGAGCGCAGAGAGAGAAAGAAAGAGCGCAGAGAGAGAAAGAAAGAGCGCAGAGAAAGAAAGAGCGCAGAGAGAGAGAATGAAAGAGCGCAGAGAAAGAAAGAAAGAGCGCAAAGAGAGAAAGAAAGAGCGCAGAGAGAGAGAGCGCAGAGAGAGAAAGAGAAAGAAAGAGCGCAGAGAGAGAAAGAGAAAGAAAGAGCGCAGAGAGAGATAGAGAAAGAGCGCAGAGAGAGAGAGAAAGAGCGCAGAGAGAGAGAAAGAGAAAGAAAGAGCGCAGAGAGAGAAAGAAAGAGCGCAGAGAGAGAGAAAGAGAGCAGAGAGAAAGAAAGTGCGCAGAGAGAAAGAAAGAGCGCAGAGAGAAAGAAAGAGCGCAGAGAGAGAGAAAGAAAGAGCGCAGAGAGAGAGAGAAAGAGCGCAGAGAGAAAGAAAGAAAGAGCGCAGAGAGAGAGAGAAAGAAAGAGCGCAGAGAGAGAAAGAAAGAGCGCAGAGAGAGAGAGAGAGCGCGCAGAGAGAGAGGAAGAAAGAGCGCAGAGAGAGAGAGAAAGAGCGCAGAGAGAGAGAGAGAGCGCAGAGAAAGAGAAAGAGCGCAGAGAGAGAAAGAGAAAGAAAGAGCGCAGAGAGAGAAAGAGCGCAAAGAGAGAAAGAGCGCAGAGAGAAAGAAAGAGCGCAGAGAGAGAGAGAGAAAGAGCGCAGAGAGAGAGAAAGAGCGCAGAGAGAAAGAAAGAGCGCAGAGAGAGAGAAAGAAAGTGCGCAGAGAGAAAGAAAGAGCGCAGAGAGAGAATGCAGAGAGAGAAAGAGAAAGAAAGAGCGCAGAGAGAGAGAGTGAAAGAGCGCAGAGAGAGAGAGAGAGAAAGAGCACAGAGGGAGAGAAAGAAAGAGCGCAGAGAGAGAGAAAGTAAGAGTGCAGAGAGAAAGAAAGAGCGCAGAGAGAAAGAAAGAAAGAGCACAGAGTGAGAGAGAGAAAGAAAAAGCGCAGAGAAAGAAAGAGCGCAGAGAGAGGAAGAAAGAGCGCAGAGAGAGAGAAAGAAAGAGCGCAGAGAGAGAGAAAGAGCGCAGAGAGAGAGAAAGAAAGAGCGCAGAGAGAGAGCGCAGAGAGAGAGAGCGCAGAGAGAGAGAGAGCGCAGAAAGAGAGAGAGTGCAGAGAGAGAGATAGCGCAGAGAGAGAGAAAGAGCGCAGAGAGAGAGAGAGCGCAGAGAGATAGAGAGCGCAGAGAGAGAGAGAGCGCAGAGAGAAAGAAAGAGCGCAGAGAGAAAGAAAGAGAGCAGAGAGAGAGAAAGAGAGCAGAGAGAAAGAAAGTGCGCAGAGAGAAAGAAAGAGCGCAGAGAGAAAGAAAGAGCGCAGAGAGAGAGAAAGAAAGAGCGCAGAGAGAGAGAAAGAAAGAGCGCAGAGAGTGAAAGAAAGAGCGCAGAGAGAGAGAAAGAAAGAGCGCAGAGAGAGAGAGAAAGAAAGAGCGCAGAGAGAGAAAGAAAGAGTGCAAAGAGGGAGAAAGAGCGCAGAGAGAGAGAAAGAGCGCAGAGAGAGAGAAAGAGCACAGAGAGAGAGAAAGAGCACAGAGAGAGAGAAAGAGCACAGAGAGAGAGAAAGAGCACAGAGAGAGAGAAAGAAAGAGCGCAGAGAGAGAGAAAGAAAGAGCGCAGAGAGAGAAATAAAGAGCGCAGAGAGAGAAATAAAGAGCGCAGAGAGCGAAATAAAAAGCGCAGAGAGAGAAATAAAGAGCGCAGAGAGAGAAATAAAGAGCACAGAGAAAGAAAGAGCGCAGAGAGAGAGAAAGAAAGAGCGCAGAGAGAGAGAAAAAGAGCGCAAAGAGAGAAAAAAAGAGCGCAGAGAGAAAGAAAGAAAGAGCGCAGAGAGAAAGAAAGAGCGCAGAGAGAGAGAGCGCAGAGAGAGATAGAGAAAGAAAAAGAAAGAGCGCAGAGAGAGAGAGAGAGAAAGAGCGCCGAGAGAGAGAGAGAAAGAGCGCAGAGAGAGAGAAAGAGAAAGAAAGAGGGCAGAGAGAGAAAGTGCGCAGAGAGAGAAAGAGCGCAGAGAGAAAGAAAGAGCGCAGACAGAGAGAGAGCGCAGAGAGAGAGAGCGCAGAGAGAGAGAAAGAAAGAGCGTAGAGAGAGAGAAAGAGCGTAGAGAAAAAAAGAGCGCAGAGAGAGAGAGAGGAAGAAAGAGCGCAGACAGAGAAAGAAAGAGCGCAGACAGAGAAAGAAAGAGCGCAGAGAGAGAGAAAGAACGCAGAGAGAGAGAAAGAGCACAGAGAGAGAGAAAGAGCGCAGAGAGAGAGAAAGAGCGCAGAGAGAGAAAGAGCGCAGAGAGAGAAAGAGCGCAGAGAGAGAGAAAGAGCGCAGAGAGAGAAAGAAACAGCGCAGAGAGAGAAAGAAAGAGCGCAGAGAGAGAGCGCAGAGATAGAAAGAGAAAGAAAGAGCGCAGAGAGAGAGAGCGCAGAGAGAGAGAGAAAGAGCGCAGAGAGAGAGAGAGCGCAGAGAGAGAAAGAGCGCAGAGAGAAAGAAAGAGCGCAGAGAGAAAGAAAGAGCGCAGAGAGAAAGAAAGAGCGCAGAGAGAAAGAAAGAGCGCAGAGAGAGAAGAGCGCAGAGAGAAAGAAAGAGCGCAGAGAGAGAGAAAGAGCGCAGAGAGAGAGAAAGAGCACAGAGAGAGAGAAAAAAAGAGTGCAGAGAGAGAAAGAAAAAGCGCAGAGAGAGACAAAGAGCGCAGAGAGAGAGAAATAAAGAGCGCAGAGAGAGAAAGAAAGAGCGCAGAGAGAGAAAGAAAGCGCGCAGAGAGTGAGAGAGAAAGAGCGCAGAGAGAAAGAAAGAGCGCAGAGAGAGAGAGAAAGAAAGAGCGCAGAGAGAGAGAGAAAGAAAGAGCGCAGAGAGAGAGAAAGAAAGAGCGCAGAGAGAGAGAAAGAAAGAGCGCAGAGAGAGAGAAAGAAAGAGCGCAGAGAGTGCAAGAAAGAGCGCAGAGAGAGAGAGAAAGAGCGCAGCGAGAGAGAGAGAGAGCACAGAGAGAGAGAAAGAAAGAGCGCAGAGAGAGAGAGAAAGAAAGAGCGCAGAGAGAGAAAGAAAGAGTGCAAAGAGGGAGAAAGAGCGCAGAGAGAGAGAAAGAGCGCAGAGAGAAAGAAAGAGCGCAGAGAGAGAGAAAGAGCACAGAGAGAGAGAAAGAGCACAGAGAGAGAGAAAGAGCACAGAGAGAGAGAAAGAGCACAGAGAGAGAGAAAGAAAGAGCGCAGAGAGAGAGAAAGAAAGAGCGCAGAGAGAGAAATAAAGAGCGCAGAGAGAGAAATAAAGAGCGCAGAGAGAGAAATAAAAAGCGCAGAGAGAGAAATAAAGAGCGCAGAGAGAGAAATAAAGAGCGTAGAGAGAGAAATAAAAAGCGCAGAGAGAGAAATAAAGAGCACAGAGAAAGAAAGAGCGCAGAGAGAGAAATAAAGAGCGCAGAGAGAGAAAGAAAGAGCGCAGAGAGAGAGAGCGCAGAGAGAGATAGAGAAAGAAAAAGAAAGAGCGCAGAGAGAGAGAGAGAGAAAGAGCGCCGAGAGAGAGAGAGAAAGAGCGCAGAGAGAGAGAAAGAGAAAGAAAGAGGGCAGAGAGAGAAAGTGCGCAGAGAGAGAAAGAGCGCAGAGAGAAAGAAAGAGCGCAGACAGAGAGAGAGCGCAGAGAGAGAGAGCGCAGAGAGAGAGAGCGCAGAGAGAGAGAAAGAAAGAGCGCAGAGAGAGAGAAAGAGCGTAGAGAAAAAAAGAGCGCAGAGAGAGAGAGAGGAAGAAAGAGCGCAGACAGAGAAAGAAAGAGCGCAGACAGAGAAAGAAAGAACGCAGAGAGAGAGAAAGAGCGCAGAGAGAGAGAAAGAGCGCAGAGAGAGAGAAAGAGCGCAGAGAGAGAAAGAGCGCAGAGAGAGAGAAAGAGCGCAGAGAGAGAGAAAGAGCGCAGAGAGAGAAAGAAACAGCGCAGAGAGAGAAAGAAAGAGCGCAGAGAGAGAGCGCAGAGATAGAAAGAGAAAGAAAGAGCGCAGAGAGAGAGAGAGAGTGCAGAGAGAGAGAGAAAGAGCGCAGAGAGAGAGAGAGCGCAGAGAGAGAAAGAGAAAGAAAGAGCGCAGAGAGAGAAAGAGCGCAGAGAGAGAAAGAGCGCAGAGAGAGAAAGAGCGCAGAGAGAGAAAGAGCGCAGAGAGAAAGAAAGAGCGCAGAGAGAAAGAAAGAGCGCAGAGAGAAAGAAAGAG
This sequence comes from Ascaphus truei, assembly GCF_040206685.1. Taxonomy (NCBI): domain Eukaryota; kingdom Metazoa; phylum Chordata; class Amphibia; order Anura; family Ascaphidae; genus Ascaphus; species Ascaphus truei. The sequence continues at coordinate 165,937 of NW_027453986.1, forward strand.
CGCAGAGAGAAAGAAAGAGCGCAGAGAGAGAAGAGCGCAGAGAGAAAGAAAGAGCGCAGAGAGAGAGAAAGAGCGCAGAGAGAGAGAAAGAGCACAGAGAGAGAGAAAAAAAGAGTGCAGAGAGAGAAAGAAAAAGCGCAGAGAGAGACAAAGAGCGCAGAGAGAGAGAAATAAAGAGCGCAGAGAGAGAAAGAAAGAGCGCAGAGAGAGAAAGAAAGAGCGCAGAGAGTGAGAGAGAAAGAGCGCAGAGAGAAAGAAAGAGCGCAGAGAGAGAGAGAAAGAAAGAGCGCAGAGAGAGAGAGAAAGAAAGAGCGCAGAGAGAGAGAAAGAAAGAGCGCAGAGAGAGAGAAAGAAAGAGCGCAGAGAGAGAGAAATAAAGAGCGCAGAGAGAGAAATAAAGAGCGCAGAGAGAGAAAGAAAGAGCGCAGAGAGAGAAAGAAAGAGCGCAGAGAGTGAGAGAGAAAGAGCGCAGAGAGAAAGAAAGAGCGCAGAGAGAGAGAGAAAGAAAGAGCGCAGAGAGAGAGAGAAAGAAAGAGCGCAGAGAGAGAGAAAGAAAGAGCGCAGAGAGAAAGAAAGAGCACATAGAGAGAGAAAGAGTGCAGAGAGAGAGAGAAAGAGCGCAGAGAGAGAGAGCGCAGACAGAGAGAGAGCGCAGAGAGAGAGAGCGCAGAGAGAGAGAGCGCAGAGAGAGAGAAAGAAAGAGCGCAGAGAGAGAGAAAGAGCGTAGAGAAAAAAAGAGCGCAGAGAGAGAGAGAGGAAGAAAGAGCGCAGACAGAGAAAGAAAGAGCGCAGACAGAGAAAGAAAGAGCGCAGACAGAGAAAGAAAGAGCGCAGAGAGAGAGAAAGAACGCAGAGAGAGAGAAAGAGCGCAGAGAGAGAGAAAGAGCGCAGAGAGAGAGAAAGAGCGCAGAGAGAGAAAGAGCGCAGAGAGAGAAAGAGCGCAGAGAGAGAGAAAGAGCGCAGAGAGAGAGAAAGAGTGCAGAGAGAGAAAGAAACAGCGCAGAGAGAGAAAGAAAGAGCGCAGAGAGAGAGCGCAGAGAGAGAGCGCAGAGAGAGAGAGAGAGCGCAGAGAGAGAAATAAAGAGCGCAGAGAGAGAAAGAAAGAGCGCAGAGAAAGAAAGAGCGCAGAGAGAGAAAGAAAGAGCGCAAAGAGAGAAAAAAAGAGTGCAAAGAGAGAAAAAAAGAGCGCAGAGAGAAAGAAAGAGTGCAGCGAGAAAGAAAGAGCGCAGAGAGAGAGAGCGCAGAGAGAGAGAGCGCAGAGAGAGAAAGAGAAAGAAAGAGCGCAGAAAGAGAGAGAGAAAGAGCGCAGAGAGAGAGAAAGAAAGAGCGCAGAGAGAGAAAGAAAGAGCGCAGAGAGAGAGAGCGCAGAGAGAAAGAAAGAGCGCAGAGAGAGAGAAAGAAAGTGCGCAGAGAGAAAGAAAGAGCGCAGAGAGAGAGAAAGAGCGCAAAGAGAGAGAAAGAAAGTGCGCAGAGAGAAAGAAAGAGCGCAGAGAGAAAGAGCGCAGAGAGAGAAAGAGAAAGAAAGAGCGCAGAGAGAGAAAGAGAAAGAAAGAGCGCAGAGAGAGAGAGAGAAAGAGCGCAGAGAGAGAGAGAGAAAGAGCGCAGAGAGAGAGAGAGAAAGAGCGCAGAAAGAGAGAAAGAAAGAGCGCAGAGAGAGAAAGAAAGAGCGCAGAGAGAAAGAGCGCAGAGAGAGAGAAAGAGCGCAGAGAGAGAGAAAGAAAGTGCGCAGAGAGAAAGAAAGAGCACAGAGAGAAAGAGCGCAGAGAGAGAAAGAGAAAGAAAGAGCGCAGAGAGAGAGAGAGAGAAAGAGCGCCGAGAGAGAGAGAGAAAGAGCGCAGAGAGAGAGAAAGAGAAAGAAAGAGCGCAGAGAGAGAGAAAGAGCGCAGAGAAAGAGAAAGAGCGCAGAGAGAGAGAAAGAAAGAGCGCAGAGTGAGAGAAAGTAAGAGTGCAGAGAGAAAGAAAGAGTGCAGAGAGAAAGAAAGAAAGAGCGCAGAGAGAGAGAGAAAGAAAGAGCGCAGAGAGAGAGAAAGAGCGCAGAGAGAGAGAAAGAAAGAGCGCAGAGAGAGAGAGAGAGCGCAGAGAGAGAGAGAGCGCAGAGAGAGAGAGCGCAGAGAGAGAGAGAGCGCAGAGAGAGAGAGAGCGCAGAGAGAGAGAGAGCGCAGAGAGAGAAAGAGCGCAGAGAGAGAAAGAGAAAGAAAGAGCGCAGAGAGAGAGAGAGAGAGTGCAGAGAGAGAGAGAAAGAGCGCAGAGAGAGAGAGAGAGCGCAGAGAGAGAAAGAGAAAGAAAGAGCGCAGAGAGAGAAAGAGCGCAGAGAGAGAAAGAGCGCAGAGAGAGAAGGAGCGCAGAGAGAGAAAGAGCGCAGAGAGAGAAAGAGCGCAGAGAGAGAAAGAGCGCAGAGAGAGAAAGAGCGCAGAGAGAGAAAGAGCGCAGAGAGAAAGAAAGAGCGCAGAGAGAAAGAAAGAGCGCAGAGAGAATGAAAGAGCGCAGAGAGAGAAGAGCGCAGAGAGAAAGAAAGAGCGCAGAGAGAGAGAAAGAGCGCAGAGAGAGAGAAAGAGCACAGAGAGAGAGAAAAAAAGAGTGCAGAGAGAGAAAGAAAAAGCGCAGAGAGAGACAAAGAGCGCAGAGAGAGAGAAATAAAGAGCGCAGAGAGAGAAAGAAAGAGCGCAGAGAGAGAAAGAAAGAGCGCAGAGAGAGAGAGAGAAAGAGCGCAGAGAGAATGAAAGAGCGCAGAGAGAGAAAGAAAGAGCGCAGAGAGAGAGAGAGAAAGAGCGCAGAGAGAATGAAAGAGCGCAGAGAGAGAGAGAAAGAAAGAGCGCAGAGAGAGAGAGAAAGAAAGAGCGCAGAGAGAGAGAAAGAAAGAGCGCAGAGAGAAAGAAAGAGCACATAGAGAGAGAAAGAGCGCAGAGAGAGAGAGAAAGAGCGCAGAGAGAGAGAGCGCAGACAGAGAGAGAGCGCAGAGAGAGAGAGCGCAGAGAGAGAGAGCGCAGAGAGAGAGAAAGAAAGAGCGCAGAGAGAGAGAAAGAGCGTAGAGAAAAAAAGAGCGCAGAGAGAGAGAGAGGAAGAAAGAGCGCAGACAGAGAAAGAAAGAGCGCAGACAGAGAAAGAAAGAGCGCAGACAGAGAAAGAAAGAGCGCAGAGAGAGAGAAAGAACGCAGAGAGAGAGAAAGAGCGCAGAGAGAGAGAAAGAGCGCAGAGAGAGAGAAAGAGCGCAGAGAGAGAAAGAGCGCAGAGAGAGAAAGAGCGCAGAGAGAGAGAAAGAGCGCAGAGAGAGAGAAAGAGCGCAGAGAGAGAAAGAAACAGCGCAGAGAGAGAAAGAAAGAGCGCAGAGAGAGAGCGCAGAGAGAGAGCGCAGAGAGAGAGAGAGAGCGCAGAGAGAGAAATAAAGAGCGCAGAGAGAGAAAGAAAGAGCGCAGAGAAAGAAAGAGCGCAGAGAGAGAAAGAAAGAGCGCAAAGAGAGAAAAAAAGAGTGCAAAGAGAGAAAAAAAGAGCGCAGAGAGAAAGAAAGAGTGCAGCGAGAAAGAAAGAGCGCAGAGAGAGAGAGCGCAGAGAGAGAGCGCAGAGAGAGAAAGAGAAAGAAAGAGCGCAGAAAGAGAGAGAGAAAGAGCGCAGAGAGAGAGAAAGAAAGAGCGCAGAGAGAGAGAGCGCAGAGAGAAAGAAAGAGCGCAGAGAGAGAGAAAGAAAGTGCGCAGAGAGAAAGAAAGAGCGCAGAGAGAGAGAAAGAGCGCAAAGAGAGAGAAAGAAAGTGCGCAGAGAGAAAGAAAGAGCGCAGAGAGAAAGAGCGCAGAGAGAGAAAGAGAAAGAAAGAGCGCAGAGAGAGAAAGAGAAAGAAAGAGCGCAGAGAGAGAGAGAGAAAGAGCGCAGAGAGAGAGAGAGAAAGAGCGCAGAGAGAGAGAGAGAAAGAGCGCAGAAAGAGAGAAAGAAAGAGCGCAGAGAGAGAAAGAAAGAGCGCAGAGAGAAAGAAAGAGCGCAGAGAGAGAGAAAGAGCGCAGAGAGAGAGAAAGAAAGTGCGCAGAGAGAAAGAAAGAGCGCAGAGAGAAAGAGCGCAGAGAGAGAAAGAGAAAGAAAGAGCGCAGAGAGAGAGAGAGAAAGAGCGCAGAGAGAGAGAGAGAAAGAGCGCAGAGAGAGAGAAAGAGAAAGAAAGAGCGCAGAGAGAAAGAAAGAGCGCAGAGAGAGAGAAATAAAGAGCGCAGAGAGAGCGCAGAGAGAGAGAGAGAGCGCAGAGAGAGAAATAAAGAGCGCAGAGAGAAAGAAAGAGCGCAGAGAAAGAAAGAGCGCAGAGAGAGAGAAAGAAAGAGCGCAGAGAGAGAAAGAAAGAGCGCAAAGAGAGAAAAAAAGAGCGCAGAAAGAAAGAAAGAGCGCAGAGAGAAAGAAAGAAAGAGCGCCGAGAGAGAGAAAGAGCGCAGAGAGAGAAAGAGAAAGAAAGAGCGCAGAGAGAGAAAGAGCGCAGAGAGAGAGAGAGAGAGTGCAGAGAGAGAGAGAAAGAGCGCAGAGAGAGAGAGCGCAGAGAGAGAAAGAGAAAGAAAGAGCGCAGAGAGAGAAAGAGCGCAGAGAGAGAAAGAGCGCAGAGAGAGAAGGAGCGCAGAGAGAGAAAGAGCGCAGAGAGAAAGAAAGAGCGCAGAGAGAAAGAAAGAGCGCAGAGAGAAAGAAAGAGCGCAGAGAGAAAGAAAGAGCGCAGACAGAGAAGAGCGCAGAGAGAAAGAAAGAGTGCAGAGAGAGAGAAAGAGCACAGAGAGAGAGAAAGAGCACAGAGAGAGAGAAAAAAAGAGTGCAGAGAGAGAAAGAAAAAGCGCAGAGAGAGACAAAGAGCGCAGAGAGAGAGAAATAAAGAGCGCAGAGAGAGAAATAAAGAGCGCAGAGAGAGAAAGAAAGAGCACATAGAGAGAGAAAGAGCGCAGAGAGAGAGAGAAAGAGCGCAGAGAGAGAGAGCGCAGACAGAGAGAGAGCGCAGAGAGAGAGAGCGCAGAGAGAGAGAGCGCAGAGAGAGAGAGCGCAGAGAGAGAGAAAGAAAGAGCGCAGAGAGAGAGAAAGAGCGTAGAGAAAAAAAGAGCGCAGAGAGAGAGAGAAAGAAAGAGCGCAGAGAGAGAGAAAGAAAGAGCGCAGAGAGAAAGAAAGAGCACATAGAGAGAGAAAGAGCGCAGAGAGAGAGAGAAAGAGCGCAGAGAGAGAGAGCGCAGACAGAGAGAGAGCGCAGAGAGAGAGAGCGCAGAGAGAGAGAGCGCAGAGAGAGAGAAAGAAAGAGCGCAGAGAGAGAGAAAGAGCGTAGAGAAAAAAAGAGCGCAGAGAGAGAGAGAGGAAGAAAGAGCGCAGACAGAGAAAGAAAGAGCGCAGACAGAGAAAGAAAGAGCGCAGAGAGAGAGAAAGAATGCAGAGAGAGAGAAAGAACGCAGAGAGAGAGAAAGAGCGCAGAGAGAGAGAAAGAGCGCAGAGAGAGAAAGAGCGCAGAGAGAGAAAGAGCACAGAGAGAGAGAAAGAGCGCAGAGAGAGAGAAAGAGCGCAGAGAGAGAGAAAGAGCGCAGAGAGAGAGAAAGAGCGCAGCGAGAGAAAGAAACAGCGCAGAGAGAGAAAGAAAGAGCGCAGAGAGAGAGCGCAGAGAGAGAGCGCAGAGAGAGAGAGAGAGCGCAGAGAGAGAAATAAAGAGCGCAGAGAGAGAAAGAAAGAGCGCAGAGAAAGAAAGAGCGCAGAGAGAGAAAGAAAGAGCGCAAAGAGAGAAAAAAAGAGTGCAAAGAGAGAAAAAAAGAGCACAGAGAGAAAGAAAGAGTGCAGCGAGAAAGAAAGAGCGCAGAGAGAGAGAGCGCAGAGAGAGAGAGCGCAGAGAGAGAAAGAGAAAGAAAGAGCGCAGAAAGAGAGAGAGAAAGAGCGCAGAGAGAGAGAAAGAAAGAGCGCAGAGAGAGAAAGAAAGAGCGCAGAGAGAGAGAGCGCAGAGAGAAAGAAAGAGCGCAGAGAGAGAGAAAGAAAGTGCGCAGAGAGAAAGAAAGAGCGCAGAGAGAGAGAAAGAGCGCAAAGAGAGAGAAAGAAAGTGCGCAGAGAGAAAGAAAGAGCGCAGAGAGAAAGAGCGCAGAGAGAGAAAGAGAAAGAAAGAGCGCAGAGAGAGAAAGAGAAAGAAAGAGCGCAGAGAGAGAGAGAGAAAGAGCACAGAGAGAGAGAGAGAAAGAGCGCAGAGCGAGAGAGAGAAAGAGCGCAGAAAGAGAGAAAGAAAGAGCGCAGAGAGAGATAGAAAGAGCGCAGAGAGAAAGAAAGAGCGCAGAGAGAAAGAGCGCAGAGAGAGAAAGAGAAAGAAAGAGCGCAGAGAGAGAGAGAGAAAGAGCGCAGAGAGAGAAAGAGAAAGAGCGCAGAGAGAGAGAAAGAGAAAGAAAGAGCGCAGAGAGAAAGAAAGAGCGCAGAGAGAGAGAAAGAAAGAGCGCAGAGAGAGCGCAGAGAGAGAGAGAGAGCGCAGAGAGAGAAATAAAGAGCGCAGAGAGAAAGAAAGAGCGCAGAGAAAGAAAGAGCGCATAGAGAAAGAAAGAGCGCAGAGAGAGAAAGAAAGAGCGCAAAGAGAGAAAAAAAGAGCGCAAAGAGAGAAAAAAAGAGCGCAGAGAGAAAGAAAGAGCGCAGAGAGAGAGAGCGCAGAGAGAGAAAGAGAAAGAAAGAGCGCAGAGAGAGAGAGAGAAAGAGCGCAGAGAGAGAGAGAAAGAGCGCAGAGAGAGAAAGAAAGAGCGCAGAGAGAGAGCGCAGAGAGAAAGAAAGAGCGCAGAGAGAGAGAAAGAGCGCAGAGAGAGAGAAAGAAAGTGCGCAGAGAGAAAGAAAGAGTGCAGAGAGAAAGAGCGCAGAGAGAGAAAGAGAAAGAAAGAGCGCAGAGAGAGAAAGAGAAAGAAAGAGCGCAGAGAGAGAGAAAGAGCGCACAGAGAGAGAGAGAAAGAGCGCAGAGAGAGAAAGAAAGAGCGCAGAGAGAGAGAGCGCAGAGAGAAAGAAAGAGCGCAGAGAGAAAGAAAGAGCGCAGAGAGAAAGAGCGCAGAGAGAGAGAAAGAGCGCAGAGAGAGAGAAAGAAAGTGCGCAGAGAGAAAGAAAGAGCACAGAGAGAAAGAGCGCAGAGAGAGAAAGAGAAAGAAAGAGCGCAGAGAGAGAGAGAGAGAAAGAGCGCAGAGAGAGAGAGAGAAAGAGCGCAGAGAGAGAGAAAGAGAAAGAAAGAGCGCAGAGAGAGAGAAAGAGCGCAGAGAAAGAGAAAGAGCGCAGAGAGAGAGAAAGAAAGAGCGCAGAGAGAGAGAAAGTAAGAGTGCAGAGAGAAAGAAAGAGTGCAGAGAGAAAGAAAGAAAGAGCGCAGAGAGAGAGAGAAAGAAAGAGCGCAGAGAGAGAGAAAGAGCGCAGAGAGAGAGAAAGAAAGAGCGCAGAGAGAGAGAGAGAGCGCAGAGAGAGAGAGAGCGCAGAGAGAGAGAGAGCGCAGAGAGAGAGAGCGCAGAGAGAGAGAGAGCGCAGAGAGAGAGAGAGCGCAGAGAGAGAGAGAGCGCAGAGAGAGAAAGAGCGCAGAGAGAGAAAGAGAAAGAAAGAGCGCAGAGAGAGAGAGAGAGAGTGCAGAGAGAGAGAGAAAGAGCGCAGAGAGAGAGAGAGAGCGCAGAGAGACAAAGAGAAAGAAAGAGCGCAGAGAGAGAAAGAGCGCAGAGAGAGAAAGAGCGCAGAGAGAGAAGGAGCGCAGAGAGAGAAAGAGCGCAGAGAGAGAAAGAGCGCAGAGAGAGAAAGAGCGCAGAGAGAGAAAGAGCGCAGAGAGAGAAAGAGCGCAGAGAGAAAGAAAGAGCGCAGAGAGAAAGAAAGAGCGCAGAGAGAAAGAAAGAGCGCAGAGAGAGAAGAGCGCAGAGAGAAAGAAAGAGCGCAGAGAGAGAGAAAGAGCGCAGAGAGAGAGAAAGAGCACAGAGAGAGAGAAAAAAAGAGTGCAGAGAGAGAAAGAAAAAGCACAGAGAGAGACAAAGAGCGCAGAGAGAGAGAAATAAAGAGCGCAGAGAGAGAAAGAAAGAGCGCAGAGAGAGAAAGAAAGAGCGCAGAGAGTGAGAGAGAAAGAGCGCAGAGAGAATGAAAGAGCGCAGAGAGAGAGAGAAAGAAAGAGCGCAGAGAGAGAGAGAAAGAAAGAGCGCAGAGAGAGAGAAAGAAAAAGCACAGAGAGAAAGAAAGAGCACATAGAGAGAGAAAGAGCGCAGAGAGAGAGAGAAAGAGCGCAGAGAGAGAGAGCGCAGACAGAGAGAGAGCGCAGAGAGAGAGAGCGCAGAGAGAGAGAGCGCAGAGAGAGAGAAAGAAAGAGCGCAGAGAGAGAGAAAGAGCGTAGAGAAAAAAAGAGCGCAGAGAGAGAGAGAGGAAGAAAGAGCGCAGACAGAGAAAGAAAGAGCGCAGACAGAGAAAGAAAGAGCGCAGACAGAGAAAGAAAGAGCGCAGAGAGAGAGAAAGAACGCAGAGAGAGAGAAAGAGCGCAGAGAGAGAGAAAGAGCGCAGAGAGAGAGAAAGAGCGCAGAGAGAGAAAGAGCGCAGAGAGAGAAAGAGCGCAGAGAGAGAGAAAGAGCGCAGAGAGAGAGAAAGAGCGCAGAGAGAGAAAGAAACAGCGCAGAGAGAGAAATAAAGAGCGCAGAGAGAGCGCAGAGAGAGAGAGAGAGCGCAGAGAGAGAAATAAAGAGCGCAGAGAGAAAGAAAGAGCGCAGAGAAAGAAAGAGCGCAGAGAGAGAGAAAGAAAGAGCGCAGAGAGAGAAAGAAAGAGCGCAAAGAGAGAAAAAAAGAGCGCAGAAAGAAAGAAAGAGCGCAGAGAGAAAGAAAGAAAGAGCGCCGAGAGAGAGAAAGAGCGCAGAGAGAGAAAGAGAAAGAAAGAGCGCAGAGAGAGAGAGAGAGAGTGCAGAGAGAGAGAGAAAGAGCGCAGAGAGAGAGAGAGAGCGCAGAGAGAGAAAGAGAAAGAAAGAGCGCAGAGAGAGAAAGAGCGCAGAGAGAGAAAGAGCGCAGAGAGAGAAGGAGCGCAGAGAGAGAAAGAGCGCAGAGAGAGAAAGAGCGCAGAGAGAGAAAGAGCGCAGAGAGAGAAAGAGCGCAGAGAGAAAGAAAGAGCGCAGAGAGAAAGAAAGAGCGCAGAGAGAAAGAAAGAGCGCAGACAGAGAAGAGCGCAGAGAGAAAGAAAGAGCGCAGAGAGAGAGAAAGAGCACAGAGAGAGAGAAAGAGCACAGAGAGAGAGAAAAAAAGAGTGCAGAGAGAGAAAGAAAAAGCGCAGAGAGAGACAAAGAGCGCAGAGAGAGAGAAATAAAGAGCGCAGAGAGAGAAAGAAAGAGCGCAGAGAGAGAAAGAAAGAGCACATAGAGAGAGAAAGAGCGCAGAGAGAGAGAGAAAGAGCGCAGAGAGAGAGAGCGCAGACAGAGAGAGAGCGCAGAGAGAGAGAGCGCAGAGAGAGAGAAAGAAAGAGCGCAGAGAGAGAGAAAGAGCGTAGAGAAAAAAAGAGCGCAGAGAGAGAGAGAAAGAAAGAGCGCAGAGAGAGAGAAAGAAAGAGCGCAGAGAGAAAGAAAGAGCACATAGAGAGAGAAAGAGCGCAGAGAGAGAGAGAAAGAGCGCAGAGAGAGAGAGCGCAGACAGAGAGAGAGCGCAGAGAGAGAGAGCGCAGAGAGAGAGAGCGCAGAGAGAGAGAAAGAAAGAGCGCAGAGAGAGAGAAAGAGCGTAGAGAAAAAAAAAGCGCAGAGAGAGAGAGAGGAAGAAAGAGCGCAGACAGAGAAAGAAAGAGCGCAGACAGAGAAAGAAAGAGCGCAGAGAGAGAGAAAGAATGCAGAGAGAGAGAAAGAACGCAGAGAGAGAGAAAGAGCGCAGAGAGAGAGAAAGAGCGCAGAGAGAGAAAGAGCGCAGAGAGAGAAAGAGCACAGAGAGAGAGAAAGAGCGCAGAGAGAGAGAAAGAGCGCAGAGAGAGAGAAAGAGCGCAGCGAGAGAAAGAAACAGCGCAGAGAGAGAAAGAAAGAGCGCAGAGAGAGAGCGCAGAGAGAGAGCGCAGAGAGAGAGAGAGAGCGCAGAGAGAGAAATAAAGAGCGCAGAGAGAGAAAGAAAGAGCGCAGAGAAAGAAAGAGCGCAGAGAGAGAAAGAAAGAGCGCAAAGAGAGAAAAAAAGAGTGCAAAGAGAGAAAAAAAGAGCACAGAGAGAAAGAAAGAGTGCAGCGAGAAAGAAAGAGCGCAGAGAGAGAGAGCGCAGAGAGAGAGAGCGCAGAGAGAGAAAGAGAAAGAAAGAGCGCAGAAAGAGAGAGAGAAAGAGCGCAGAGAGAGAGAAAGAAAGAGCGCAGAGAGAGAAAGAAAGAGCGCAGAGAGAGAGAGCGCAGAGAGAAAGAAAGAGCGCAGAGAGAGAAAAAGAAAGTGCGCAGAGAGAAAGAAAGAGCGCAGAGAGAGAGAAAGAGCGCAAAGAGAGAGAAAGAAAGTGCGCAGAGAGAAAGAAAGAGCGCAGAGAGAAAGAGCGCAGAGAGAGAAAGAGAAAGAAAGAGCGCAGAGAGAGAAAGAGAAAGAAAGAGCGCAGAGAGAGAGAGAGAAAGAGCACAGAGAGAGAGAGAGAAAGAGCGCAGAGCGAGAGAGAGAAAGAGCGCAGAAAGAGAGAAAGAAAGAGCGCAGAGAGAGATAGAAAGAGCGCAGAGAGAAAGAAAGAGCGCAGAGAGAAAGAGCGCAGAGAGAGAAAGAGAAAGAAAGAGCGCAGAGAGAGAGAGAGAGAAAGAGCGCAGAGAGAGAAAGAGAAAGAGCGCAGAGAGAGAGAAAGAGAAAGAAAGAGCGCAGAGAGAAAGAAAGAGCGCAGAGAGAGAGAAAGAAAGAGCGCAGAGAGAGCGCAGAGAGAGAGAGAGAGCGCAGAGAGAGAAATAAAGAGCGCAGAGAGAAAGAAAGAGCGCAGAGAAAGAAAGAGCGCATAGAGAAAGAAAGAGCGCAGAGAGAGAAAGAAAGAGCGCAAAGAGAGAAAAAAAGAGCGCAAAGAGAGAAAAAAAGAGCGCAGAGAGAAAGAAAGAGCGCAGAGAGAGAGAGCGCAGAGAGAGAAAGAGAAAGAAAGAGCGCAGAGAGAGAGAGAGAAAGAGCGCAGAGAGAGAGAGAAAGAGCGCAGAGAGAGAAAGAAAGAGCGCAGAGAGAGAGCGCAGAGAGAAAGAAAGAGCGCAGAGAGAGAGAAAGAGCGCAGAGAGAGAGAAAGAAAGTGCGCAGAGAGAAAGAAAGAGTGCAGAGAGAAAGAGCGCAGAGAGAGAAAGAGAAAGAAAGAGCGCAGAGAGAGAAAGAGAAAGAAAGAGCGCAGAGAGAGAGAAAGAGCGCACAGAGAGAGAGAGAAAGAGCGCAGAGAGAGAAAGAAAGAGCGCAGAGAGAGAGAGCGCAGAGAGAAAGAAAGAGCGCAGAGAGAAAGAAAGAGCGCAGAGAGAAAGAGCGCAGAGAGAGAGAAAGAGCGCAGAGAGAGAGAAAGAAAGTGCGCAGAGAGAAAGAAAGAGCACAGAGAGAAAGAGCGCAGAGAGAGAAAGAGAAAGAAAGAGCGCAGAGAGAGAGAGAGAGAAAGAGCGCCGAGAGAGAGAGAGAAAGAGCGCAGAGAGAGAGAAAGAGAAAGAAAGAGCGCAGAGAGAGAGAAAGAGCGCAGAGAAAGAGAAAGAGCGCAGAGAGAGAGAAAGAAAGAGCGCAGAGAGAGAGAAAGTAAGAGTGCAGAGAGAAAGAAAGAGTGCAGAGAGAAAGAAAGAAAGAGCGCAGAGAGAGAGAGAAAGAAAGAGCGCAGAGAGAGAGAAAGAGCGCAGAGAGAGAGAAAGAAAGAGCGCAGAGAGAGAGAGAGAGCGCAGAGAGAGAGAGAGCGCAGAGAGAGAGAGCGCAGAGAGAGAGAGAGCGCAGAGAGAGAGAGAGCGCAGAGAGACAAAGAGCGCAGAGAGAGAAAGAGAAATAAAGAGCGCAGAGAGAGAGAGAGAGAGTGCAGAGAGAGAGAGAAAGAGCGCAGAGAGAGAGAGAGAGCGCAGAGAGACAAAGAGAAAGAAAGAGCGCAGAGAGAGAAAGAGCGCAGAGAGAGAAAGAGCGCAGAGAGAGAAGGAGCGCAGAGAGAGAAAGAGCGCAGAGAGAGAAAGAGCGCAGAGAGAGAAAGAGCGCAGAGAGAGAAAGAGCGCAGAGAGAAAGAAAGAGCGCAGAGAGAAAGAAAGAGCGCAGAGAGAAAGAAAGAGCGCAGAGAGAGAAGAGCGCAGAGAGAAAGAAAGAGCGCAGAGAGAGAGAAAGAGCGCGGAGAGAAAGAAAGAGCACAGAGAGAAAGAAAGAGCACATAGAGAGAGAAAGAGCGCAGAGAGAGAGAGAAAGAGCGCAGAGAGAGAGAGCGCAGACAGAGAGAGAGCGCAGAGAGAGAGAGCGCAGAGAGAGAGAGCGCAGAGAGAGAGAGCGCAGAGAGAGAGAAAGAAAGAGCGCAGAGAGAGAGAAAGAGCGTAGAGAAAAAAAGAGCGCAGAGAGAGAGAGAGGAAGAAAGAGCGCAGACAGAGAAAGAAAGAGCGCAGACAGAGAAAGAAAGAGCGCAGACAGAGAAAGAAAGAGCGCAGAGAGAGAGAAAGAACGCAGAGAGAGAGAAAGAGCGCAGAGAGAGAGAAAGAGCGCAGAGAGAGAGAAAGAGCGCAGAGAGAGAAAGAGCGCAGAGAGAGAAAGAGCGCAGAGAGAGAAAGAGCGCAGAGAGAGAGAAAGAGCGCAGAGAGAGAGAAAGAGCGCAGAGAGAGAAAGAAAGAGCGCAGAGAGAGAAAGAAAGAGCGCAGAGAGAGAGCGCAGAGAGAGAGCGCAGAGAGAGAGAGAGAGCGCAGAGAGAGAAATAAAGAGCGCAGAGAGAGAAAGAAAGAGCGCAGAGAAAGAAAGAGCGCAGAGAGAGAAAGAAAGAGCGCAAAGAGAGAAAAAAAGAGTGCAAAGAGAGAAAAAAAGAGCGCAGAGAGAAAGAAAGAGTGCAGCGAGAAAGAAAGAGCGCAGAGAGAGAGAGCGCAGAGAGAGAGAGCGCAGAGAGAGAAAGAGAAAGAAAGAGCGCAGAAAGAGAGAGAGAAAGAGCGCAGAGAGAGAGAAAGAAAGAGCGCAGAGAGAGAAAGAAAGAGCGCAGAGAGAGAGAGCGCAGAGAGAAAGAAAGAGCGCAGAGAGAGAGAAAGAAAGTGCGCAGAGAGAAAGAAAGAGCGCAGAGAGAGAGAAAGAGCGCAAAGAGAGAGAAAGAAAGTGCGCAGAGAGAAAGAAAGAGCGCAGAGAGAAAGAGCGCAGAGAGAGAAAGAGAAAGAAAGAGCGCAGAGAGAGAAAGAGAAAGAAAGAGCGCAGAGAGAGAGAGAGAAAGAGCGCAGAGAGAGAGAGAGAAAGAGCGCAGAGAGAGAGAGAGAAAGAGCGCAGAAAGAGAGAAAGAAAGAGCGCAGAGAGAGAAAGAAAGAGCGCAGAGAGAAAGAAAGAGCGCAGAGAGAGAGAAAGAGCGCAGAGAGAGAGAAAGAAAGTGCGCAGAGAGAAAGAAAGAGCGCAGAGAGAAAGAGCGCAGAGAGAGAAAGAGAAAGAAAGAGCGCAGAGAGAGAGAGAGAAAGAGCGCAGAGAGAGAGAGAGAAAGAGCGCAGAGAGAGAGAAAGAGAAAGAAAGAGCGCAGAGAGAAAGAAAGAGCGCAGAGAGAGAGAAATAAAGAGCGCAGAGAGAGCGCAGAGAGAGAGAGAGAGCGCAGAGAGAGAAATAAAGAGCGCAGAGAGAAAGAAAGAGTGCAGAGAAAGAAAGAGCGCAGAGAGAGAGAAAGAAAGAGCGCAGAGAGAGAAAGAAAGAGCGCAAAGAGAGAAAAAAAGAGCGCAGAAAGAAAGAAAGAGCGCCGAGAGAAAGAAAGAAAGAGCGCCGAGAGAGAGAAAGAGCGCAGAGAGAGAAAGAGAAAGAAAGAGCGCAGAGAGAGAGAGAGAGAGTGCAGAGAGAGAGAGAAAGAGCGCAGAGAGAGAGAGAGAGCGCAGAGAGAGAAAGAGAAAGAAAGAGCGCAGAGAGAGAAAGAGCGCAGAGAGAGAAAGAGCGCAGAGAGAGAAGGAGCGCAGAGAGAGAAAGAGCGCAGAGAGAGAAAGAGCGCAGAGAGAGAAAGAGCGCAGAGAGAGAAAGAGCGCAGAGAGAAAGAAAGAGCGCAGAGAGAAAGAAAGAGCGCAGAGAGAAAGAAAGAGCGCAGAGAGAGAAGAGCGCAGAGAGAAAGAAAGAGCGCAGAGAGAGAGAAAGAGCGCAGAGAGAGAGAAAGAGCACAGAGAGAGAGAAAAAAAGAGTGCAGAGAGAGAAAGAAAAAGCGCAGAGAGAGACAAAGAGCGCAGAGAGAGAGAAATAAAGAGCGCAGAGAGAGAAAGAAAGAGCGCAGAGAGAGAAAGAAAGAGCGCAGAGAGTGAGAGAGAAAGAGCGCAGAGAGAAAGAAAGAGCGCAGAGAGAGAGAGAAAGAAAGAGCGCAGAGAGAGAGAGAAAGAAAGAGCGCAGAGAGAGAGAAAGAAAGAGCGCAGAGAGAAAGAAAGAGCACATAGAGAGAGAAAGAGCGCAGAGAGAGAGAGAAAGAGCGCAGAGAGAGAGAGCGCAGACAGAGAGAGAGCGCAGAGAGAGAGAGCGCAGAGAGAGAGAGCGCAGAGAGAGAGAAAGAAAGAGCGCAGAGAGAGAGAAAGAGCATAGAGAAAAAAAGAGCGCAGAGAGAGAGAGAGGAAGAAAGAGCGCAGACAGAGAAAGAAAGAGCGCAGACAGAGAAAGAAAGAGCGCAGAGAGAGAGAAAGAATGCAGAGAGAGAGAAAGAACGCAGAGAGAGAGAAAGAGCGCAGAGAGAGAGAAAGAGCGCAGAGAGAGAAAGAGCGCAGAGAGAGAAAGAGCACAGAGAGAGAGAAAGAGCGCAGAGAGAGAGAAAGAGCGCAGAGAGAGAGAAAGAGCGCAGCGAGAGAAAGAAACAGCGCAGAGAGAGAAAGAAAGAGCGCAGAGAGAGAGCGCAGAGAGAGAGAGAGAGCGCAGAGAGAGAAATAAAGAGCGCAGAGAGAGAAAGAAAGAGCGCAGAGAAAGAAAGAGCGCAGAGAGAGAAAGAAAGAGCGCAAAGAGAGAAAAAAAGAGTGCAAAGAGAGAAAAAAAGAGCACAGAGAGAAAGAAAGAGTGCAGCGAGAAAGAAAGAGCGCAGAGAGAGAGAGCGCAGAGAGAGAGAGCGCAGAGAGAGAAAGAGAAAGAAAGAGCGCAGAAAGAGAGAGAGAAAGAGCGCAGAGAGAGAGAAAGAAAGAGCGCAGAGAGAGAAAGAAAGAGCGCAGAGAGAGAGAGCGCAGAGAGAAAGAAAGAGCGCAGAGAGAGAAAGAAAGTGCGCAGAGAGAAAGAAAGAGCGCAGAGAGCGAGAAAGAGCGCAAAGAGAGAGAAAGAAAGTGCGCAGAGAGAAAGAAAGAGCGCAGAGAGAAAGAGCGCAGAGAGAGAAAGAGAAAGAAAGAGCGCAGAGAGAGAAAGAGAAAGAAAGAGCGCAGAGAGAGAGAGAGAAAGAGCACAGAGAGAGAGAAAGAGCGCAAAGAGAGAGAAAGAAAGAGCGCAGAGAGAGAAAGAAAGAGCGCAGAGAGAGAGAGCGCAGAGAGAAAGAAAGAGCGCAGAGAGAGAGAAAGAAAGTGCGCAGAGAGAAAGAAAGAGCGCAGAGAGAGAGAAAGAGCGCAAAGAGAGAGAAAGAAAGTGCGCAGAGAGAAAGAAAGAGCGCAGAGAGAAAGAGCGCAGAGAGAGAAAGAGAAAGAAAGAGCGCAGAGAGAGAAAGAGAAAGAAAGAGCGCAGAGAGAGAGAGAGAAAGAGCGCAGAGAGAGAGAGAGAAAGAGCGCAGAGAGAGAGAGAGAAAGAGCGCAGAAAGAGAGAAAGAAAGAGCGCAGAGAGAGAAAGAATGAGCGCAGAGAGAAAGAAAGAGCGCAGAGAGAGAGAAAGAGCGCAGAGAGAGAGAAAGAAAGTGCGCAGAGAGAAAGAAAGAGCGCAGAGAGAAAGAGCGCAGAGAGAGAAAGAGAAAGAAAGAGCGCAGAGAGAGAGAGAGAAAGAGCGCAGAGAGAGAGAGAGAAAGAGCGCAGAGAGAGAGAAAGAGAAAGAAAGAGCGCAGAGAGAGAAAGAAAGTGCGCAGAGAGAAAGAAAGAGCGCAGAGAGAGAGAAAGAGCGCAAAGAGAGAGAAAGAAAGTGCGCAGAGAGAAAGAAAGAGCGCAGAGAGAAAGAGCGCAGAGAGAGAAAGAGAAAGAAAGAGCGCAGAGAGAGAAAGAGAAAGAAAGAGCGCAGAGAGAGAGAGAGAAAGAGCACAGAGAGAGAGAAAGAGCGCAAAGAGAGAGAAATAAAGAGCGCAGAGAGAGCGCAGAGAGAGAGAGAGAGCGCAGAGAGAGAAATAAAGAGCGCAGAGAGAAAGAAAGAGCGCAGAGAAAGAAAGAGCGCAGAGAGAGAGAAAGAAAGAGCGCAGAGAGAGAAAGAAAGAGCGCAAAGAGAGAAAAAAAGAGCGCAGAAAGAAAGAAAGAGCGCAGAGAGAAAGAAAGAAAGAGCGCCGAGAGAGAGAAAGAGCGCAGAGAGAGAAAGAGAAAGAAAGAGAGCAGAGAGAGAGAGAGAGAGTGCAGAGAGAGAGAGAAAGAGCGCAGAGAGAGAGAGAGAGCGCAGAGAGAGAAAGAGAAAGAAAGAGCGCAGAGAGAGAAAGAGCGCAGAGAGAGAAAGAGCGCAGAGAGAGAAGGAGCGCAGAGAGAGAAAGAGCGCAGAGAGAGAAAGAGCGCAGAGAGAGAAAGAGCGCAGAGAGAGAAAGAGCGCAGAGAGAGAAAGAGCGCAGAGAGAAAGAAAGAGCGCAGAGAGAAAGAAAGAGCGCAGAGAGAGAGAGCGCAGAGAGAAAGAAAGAGCGCAGAGAGAGAAAGAAAGTGCGCAGAGAGAAAGAAAGAGCGCAGAGAGAGAGAAAGAGCGCAAAGAGAGAGAAAGAAAGTGCGCAGAGAGAAAGAAAGAGCGCAGAGAGAAAGAGCGCAGAGAGAGAAAGAGAAAGAAAGAGCGCAGAGAGAGAAAGAGAAAGAAAGAGCGCAGAGAGAGAGAGAGAAAGAGCACAGAGAGAGAGAAAGAGCGCAAAGAGAGAGAAAGAAAGAGCGCAGAGAGAGAAAGAAAGAGCGCAGAGAGAGAGAGCGCAGAGAGAAAGAAAGAGCGCAGAGAGAGAGAAAGAAAGTGCGCAGAGAGAAAGAAAGAGCGCAGAGAGAGAGAAAGAGCGCAAAGAGAGAGAAAGAAAGTGCGCAGAGAGAAAGAAAGAGCGCAGAGAGAAAGAGCGCAGAGAGAGAAAGAGAAAGAAAGAGCGCAGAGAGAGAAAGAGAAAGAAAGAGCGCAGAGAGAGAGAGAGAAAGAGCGCAGAGAGAGAGAGAGAAAGAGCGCAGAGAGAGAGAGAGAAAGAGCGCAGAAAGAGAGAAAGAAAGAGCGCAGAGAGAGAAAGAAAGAGCGCAGAGAGAAAGAAAGAGCGCAGAGAGAGAGAAAGAGCGCAGAGAGAGAGAAAGAAAGTGCGCAGAGAGAAAGAAAGAGCGCAGAGAGAAAGAGCGCAGAGAGAGAAAGAGAAAGAAAGAGCGCAGAGAGAGAGAGAGAAAGAGCGCAGAGAGAGAGAGAGAAAGAGCGCAGAGAGAGAGAAAGAGAAAGAAAGAGCGCAGAGAGAAAGAAAGAGCGCAGAGAGAGAGAAATAAAGAGCGCAGAGAGAGCGCAGAGAGAGAGAGAGAGCGCAGAGAGAGAAATAAAGAGCGCAGAGAGAAAGAAAGAGCGCAGAGAAAGAAAGAGCGCAGAGAGAGAGAAAGAAAGAGCGCAGAGAGAGAAAGAGCGCAAAGAGAGAAAAAAAGAGCGCAGAAAGAAAGAAAGAGCGCAGAGAGAAAGAAAGAAAGAGCGCCGAGAGAGAGAAAGAGCGCAGAGAGAGAAAGAGAAAGAAAGAGAGCAGAGAGAGAGAGAGAGAGTGCAGAGAGAGAGAGAAAGAGCGCAGAGAGTGAGAGAGAGCGCAGAGAGAGAAAGAGAAAGAAAGAGCGCAGAGAGAGAAAGAGCGCAGAGAGAGAAAGAGCGCAGAGAGAGAAGGAGCGCAGAGAGAGAAAGAGCGCAGAGAGAGAAAGAGCGCAGAGAGAGAAAGAGCGCAGAGAGAGAAAGAGCGCAGAGAGAAAGAAAGAGCGCAGAGAGAAAGAAAGAGCGCAGAGAGAAAGAAAGAGCGCAGAGAGAGAAGAGCGCAGAGAGAAAGAAAGAGCGCAGAGAGAGAGAAAGAGCACAGAGAGAGAGAAAGAGCACAGAGAGAGAGAAAAAAAGAGTGCAGAGAGAGAAAGAAAAAGCGCAGAGAGAGACAAAGAGCGCAGAGAGAGAGAAATTAAGAGCGCAGAGAGAGAAAGAAAGAGCGCAGAGAGAGAAAGAAAGAGCACATAGAGAGAGAAAGAGCGCAGAGAGAGAGAAAGAGCGCAGAGAGAGAGAGCGCAGACAGAGAGAGAGCGCAGAGAGAGAGAGCGCAGAGAGAGAGAGCGCAGAGAGAGAGAAAGAAAGAGCGCAGAGAGAGAGAAAGAGCGTAGAGAAAAAAAGAGCGCAGAGAGAGAGAGAAAGAAAGAGCACAGAGAGAGAGAAAGAAAGAGCGCAGAGAGAAAGAAAGAGCACATAGAGAGAGAAAGAGCGCAGAGAGAGAGAGAAAGAGCGCAGAGAGAGAGAGCGCAGACAGAGAGAGAGCGCAGAGAGAGAGAGCGCAGAGAGAGAGAGCGCAGAGAGAGAGAAAGAAAGAGCGCAGAGAGAGAGAAAGAGCGTAGAGAAAAAAAGAGCGCAGAGAGAGAGAGAGGAAGAAAGAGCGCAGACAGAGAAAGAAAGAGCGCAGACAGAGAAAGAAAGAGCGCAGAGAGAGAGAAAGAATGCAGAGAGAGAGAAAGAACGCAGAGAGAGAGAAAGAGCGCAGAGAGAGAGAAAGAGCGCAGAGAGAGAAAGAGCGCAGAGAGAGAAAGAGCACAGAGAGAGAGAAAGAGCGCAGAGAGAGAGAAAGAGCGCAGCGAGAGAAAGAAACAGCGCAGAGAGAGAAAGAAAGAGCGCAGAGAGAGAGCGCAGAGAGAGAGCGCAGAGAGAGAGAGAGAGCGCAGAGAGAGAAATAAAGAGCGCAGAGAGAGAAAGAAAGAGCGCAGAGAAAGAAAGAGCGCAGAGAGAGAAAGAAAGAGCGCAAAGAGAGAAAAAAAGAGTGCAAAGAGAGAAAAAAAGAGCACAGAGAGAAAGAAAGAGTGCAGCGAGAAAGAAAGAGCGCAGAGAGAGAGAGCGCAGAGAGAGAGAGCGCAGAGAGAGAAAGAGAAAGAAAGAGCGCAGAAAGAGAGAGAGAAAGAGCGCAGAGAGAGAGAAAGAAAGAGCGCAGAGAGAGAAAGAAAGAGCGCAGAGAGAGAGAGCGCAGAGAGAAAGAAAGAGCGCAGAGAGAGAGAAAGAAAGTGCGCAGAGAGAAAGAAAGAGCGCAGAGAGAGAGAAAGAGCGCAAAGAGAGAGAAAGAAAGTGCGCAGAGAGAAAGAAAGAGCGCAGAGAGAAAGAGCGCAGAGAGAGAAAGAGAAAGAAAGAGCGCAGAGAGAGAAAGAGAAAGAAAGAGCGCAGAGAGAGAGAGAGAAAGAGCACAGAGAGAGAGAGAGAAAGAGCGCAGAGCGAGAGAGAGAAAGAGCGCAGAAAGAGAGAAAGAAAGAGCGCAGAGAGAGAAAGAAAGAGCACAGAGAGAAAGAAAGAGCGCAGAGAGAAAGAGCGCAGAGAGAGAAAGAGAAAGAAAGAGCGCAGAGAGAGAGAGAGAAAGAGCGCAGAGAGAGAAAGAGAAAGAGCGCAGAGAGAGAGAAAGAGAAAGAAAGAGCGCAGAGAGAAAGAAAGAGCGCAGAGAAAGAAAGAGCGCATAGAGAAAGAAAGAGCGCAGAGAGAGAAAGAAAGAGCGCAAAGAGAGAAAAAAAGAGCGCAAAGAGAGAAAAAAAGAGCGCAGAGAGAAAGAAAGAGCGCAGAGAGAGAGAGCGCAGAGAGAGAAAGAGAAAGAAAGAGCGCAGAGAGAGAGAGAGAAAGAGCGCAGAGAGAGAGAGAAAGAGCGCAGAGAGAGAAAGAAAGAGCGCAGAGAGAGAGCGCAGAGAGAAAGAAAGAGCGCAGAGAGAGAGAAAGAGCGCAGAGAGAGAGAAAGAAAGTGCGCAGAGAGAAAGAAAGAGTGCAGAGAGAAAGAGCGCAGAGAGAGAAAGAGAAAGAAAGAGCGCAGAGAGAGAAAGAGAAAGAAAGAGCGCAGAGAGAGAGAAAGAGCGCACAGAGAGAGAGAGAAAGAGCGCAGAGAGAGAAAGAAAGAGCGCAGAGAGAGAGAGCGCAGAGAGAAAGAAAGAGCGCAGAGAGAAAGAAAGAGCGCAGAGAGAAAGAGCGCAGAGAGAGAGAAAGAGCGCAGAGAGAGAGAAAGAAAGTGCGCAGAGAGAAAGAAAGAGCACAGAGAGAAAGAGCGCAGAGAGAGAAAGAGAAAGAAAGAGCGCAGAGAGAGAGAGAGAGAAAGAGCGCCGAGAGAGAGAGAGAAAGAGCGCAGAGAGAGAGAAAGAGAAAGAAAGAGCACATAGAGAGAGAAAGAGCGCAGAGAGAGAGAGAAAGAGCGCAGAGAGAGAGAGCGCAGACAGAGAGAGAGCGCAGAGAGAGAGAGCGCAGAGAGAGAGAGCGCAGAGAGAGAGAAAGAAAGAGCGCAGAGAGAGAGAAAGAGCGTAGAGAAAAAAAGAGCGCAGAGAGAGAGAGAGGAAGAAAGAGCGCAGACAGAGAAAGAAAGAGCGCAGACAGAGAAAGAAAGAGCGCAGACAGAGAAAGAAAGAGCGCAGAGAGAGAGAAAGAACGCAGAGAGAGAGAAAGAGCGCAGAGAGAGAGAAAGAGCGCAGAGAGAGAGAAAGAGCGCAGAGAGAGAAAGAGCGCAGAGAGAGAGAAAGAGCGCAGAGAGAGAGAAAGAGCGCAGAGAGAGAAAGAAAGAGCGCAGAGAGAGAAAGAAAGAGCGCAGAGAGAGAGCGCAGAGAGAGAGAGAGAGCGCAGAGAGAGAAATAAAGAGCGCAGAGAGAGAAAGAAAGAGCGCAGAGAAAGAAAGAGCGCAGAGAGAGAAAGAAAGAGCGCAAAGAGAGAAAAAAAGAGTGCAAAGAGAGAAAAAAAGAGCGCAGAGAGAAAGAAAGAGTGCAGCGAGAAAGAAAGAGCGCAGAGAGAGAGAGCGCAGAGAGAGAGAGCGCAGAGAGAGAAAGAGAAAGAAAGAGCGCAGAAAGAGAGAGAGAAAGAGCGCAGAGAGAGAGAAAGAAAGAGCGCAGAGAGAGAAAGAAAGAGCGCAGAGAGAGAGAGCGCAGAGAGAAAGAAAGAGCGCAGAGAGAGAGAAAGAAAGTGCGCAGAGAGAAAGAAAGAGCGCAGAGAGAGAGAAAGAGCGCAAAGAGAGAGAAAGAAAGTGCGCAGAGAGAAAGAAAGAGCGCAGAGAGAAAGAGCGCAGAGAGAGAAAGAGAAAGAAAGAGCGCAGAGAGAGAAAGAGAAAGAAAGAGCGCAGAGAGAGAGAGAGAAAGAGCGCAGAGAGAGAGAGAGAAAGAGCGCAGAGAGAGAGAGAGAAAGAGCGCAGAAAGAGAGAAAGAAAGAGCGCAGAGAGAGAAAGAAAGAGCGCAGAGAGAAAGAAAGAGCGCAGAGAGAGAGAAAGAGCGCAGAGAGAGAGAAAGAAAGTGCGCAGAGAGAAAGAAAGAGCGCAGAGAGAAAGAGCGCAGAGAGAGAAAGAGAAAGAAAGAGCGCAGAGAGAGAGAGAGAAAGAGCGCAGAGAGAGAGAGAGAAAGAGCGCAGAGAGAGAGAAAGAGAAAGAAAGAGCGCAGAGAGAAAGAAAGAGCGCAGAGAGAGAGAAATAAAGAGCGCAGAGAGAGCGCAGAGAGAGAGAGAGAGCGCAGAGAGAGAAATAAAGAGCGCAGAGAGAAAGAAAGAGTGCAGAGAAAGAAAGAGCGCAGAGAGAGAGAAAGAAAGAGCGCAGAGAGAGAAAGAAAGAGCGCAAAGAGAGAAAAAAAGAGCGCAGAAAGAAAGAAAGAGCGCCGAGAGAAAGAAAGAAAGAGCGCCGAGAGAGAGAAAGAGCGCAGAGAGAGAAAGAGAAAGAAAGAGCGCAGAGAGAGAGAGAGAGAGTGCAGAGAGAGAGAGAAAGAGCGCAGAGAGAGAGAGAGAGCGCAGAGAGAGAAAGAGAAAGAAAGAGCGCAGAGAGAGAAAGAGCGCAGAGAGAGAAAGAGCGCAGAGAGAGAAGGAGCGCAGAGAGAGAAAGAGCGCAGAGAGAGAAAGAGCGCAGAGAGAGAAAGAGCGCAGAGAGAGAAAGAGCGCAGAGAGAGAAAGAGCGCAGAGAGAAAGAAAGAGCGCAGAGAGAAAGAAAGAGCGCAGAGAGAAAGAAAGAGCGCAGAGAGAGAAGAGCGCAGAGAGAAAGAAAGAGCGCAGAGAGAGAGAAAGAGCGCAGAGAGAGAGAAAGAGCACAGAGAGAGAGAAAAAAAGAGTGCAGAGAGAGAAAGAAAAAGCGCAGAGAGAGACAAAGAGCGCAGAGAGAGAGAAATAAAGAGCGCAGAGAGAGAAAGAAAGAGCGCAGAGAGAGAAAGAAAGAGCGCAGAGAGTGAGAGAGAAAGAGCGCAGAGAGAAATAAAGAGCGCAGAGAGAGAGAGAAAGAAAGAGCGCAGAGAGAGAGAGAAAGAAAGAGCGCAGAGAGAGAGAAAGAAAGAGCGCAGAGAGAAAGAAAGAGCACATAGAGAGAGAAAGAGCGCAGAGAGAGAGAGAAAGAGCGCAGAGAGAGAGAGCGCAGACAGAGAGAGAGCGCAGAGAGAGAGAGCGCAGAGAGAGAGAGCGCAGAGAGAGAGAAAGAAAGAGCGCAGAGAGAGAGAAAGAGCATAGAGAAAAAAAGAGCGCAGAGAGAGAGAGAGGAAGAAAGAGCGCAGACAGAGAAAGAAAGAGCGCAGACAGAGAAAGAAAGAGCGCAGAGAGAGAGAAAGAATGCAGAGAGAGAGAAAGAACGCAGAGAGAGAGAAAGAGCGCAGAGAGAGAGAAAGAGCGCAGAGAGAGAAAGAGCGCAGAGAGAGAAAGAGCACAGAGAGAGAGAAAGAGCGCAGAGAGAGAGAAAGAGCGCAGAGAGAGAGAAAGAGCGCAGCGAGAGAAAGAAACAGCGCAGAGAGAGAAAGAAAGAGCGCAGAGAGAGAGCGCAGAGAGAGAGAGAGAGCGCAGAGAGAGAAATAAAGAGCGCAGAGAGAGAAAGAAAGAGCGCAGAGAAAGAAAGAGCGCAGAGAGAGAAAGAAAGAGCGCAAAGAGAGAAAAAAAGAGTGCAAAGAGAGAAAAAAAGAGCACAGAGAGAAAGAAAGAGTGCAGCGAGAAAGAAAGAGCGCAGAGAGAGAGAGCGCAGAGAGAGAGAGCGCAGAGAGAGAAAGAGAAAGAAAGAGCGCAGAAAGAGAGAGAGAAAGAGCGCAGAGAGAGAGAAAGAAAGAGCGCAGAGAGAGAAAGAAAGAGCGCAGAGAGAGAGAGCGCAGAGAGAAAGAAAGAGCGCAGAGAGAGAAAGAAAGTGCGCAGAGAGAAAGAAAGAGCGCAGAGAGAGAGAAAGAGCGCAAAGAGAGAGAAAGAAAGTGCGCAGAGAGAAAGAAAGAGCGCAGAGAGAAAGAGCGCAGAGAGAGAAAGAGAAAGAAAGAGCGCAGAGAGAGAAAGAGAAAGAAAGAGCGCAGAGAGAGAGAGAGAAAGAGCACAGAGAGAGAGAAAGAGCACAAAGAGAGAGAAAGAAAGAGCGCAGAGAGAGAAAGAAAGAGCGCAGAGAGAGAGAGCGCAGAGAGAAAGAAAGAGCGCAGAGAGAGAGAAAGAAAGTGCGCAGAGAGAAAGAAAGAGCGCAGAGAGAGAGAAAGAGCGCAAAGAGAGAGAAAGAAAGTGCGCAGAGAGAAAGAAAGAGCGCAGAGAGAAAGAGCGCAGAGAGAGAAAGAGAAAGAAAGAGCGCAGAGAGAGAAAGAGAAAGAAAGAGCGCAGAGAGAGAGAGAGAAAGAGCGCAGAGAGAGAGAGAGAAAGAGCGCAGAGAGAGAGAGAGAAAGAGCGCAGAAAGAGAGAAAGAAAGAGCGCAGAGAGAGAAAGAAAGAGCGCAGAGAGAAAGAAAGAGCGCAGAGAGAGAAAGAGCGCAGAGAGAGAGAAAGAAAGTGCGCAGAGAGAAAGAAAGAGCGCAGAGAGAAAGAGCGCAGAGAGAGAAAGAGAAAGAAAGAGCGCAGAGAGAGAGAGAGAAAGAGCGCAGAGAGAGAGAGAGAAAGAGCGCAGAGAGAGAGAAAGAGAAAGAAAGAGCGCAGAGAGAGAAAGAAAGTGCGCAGAGAGAAAGAAAGAGCGCAGAGAGAGAGAAAGAGCGCAAAGAGAGAGAAAGAAAGTGCGCAGAGAGAAAGAAAGAGCGCAGAGAGAAAGAGCGCAGAGAGAGAAAGAGAAAGAAAGAGCGCAGAGAGAGAAAGAGAAAGAAAGAGCGCAGAGAGAGAGAGAGAAAGAGCACAGAGAGAGAGAAAGAGCGCAAAGAGAGAGAAATAAAGAGCGCAGAGAGAGCGCAGAGAGAGAGAGAGAGCGCAGAGAGAGAAATAAAGAGCGCAGAGAGAAAGAAAGAGCGCAGAGAAAGAAAGAGCGCAGAGAGAGAGAAAGAAAGAGCGCAGAGAGAGAAAGAAAGAGCGCAAAGAGAGAAAAAAAGAGCGCAGAAAGAAAGAAAGAGCGCAGAGAGAAAGAAAGAAAGAGCGCCGAGAGAGAGAAAGAGCGCAGAGAGAGAAAGAGAAAGAAAGAGAGCAGAGAGAGAGAGAGAGAGTGCAGAGAGAGAGAGAAAGAGCGCAGAGAGAGAGAGAGAGCGCAGAGAGAGAAAGAGAAAGAAAGAGCGCAGAGAGAGAAAGAGCGCAGAGAGAGAAAGAGCGCAGAGAGAGAAGGAGCGCAGAGAGAGAAAGAGCGCAGAGAGAGAAAGAGCGCAGAGAGAGAAAGAGCGCAGAGAGAGAAAGAGCGCAGAGAGAAAGAAAGAGCGCAGAGAGAAAGAAAGAGCGCAGAGAGAGAGAGCGCAGAGAGAAAGAAAGAGCGCAGAGAGAGAAAGAAAGTGCGCAGAGAGAAAGAAAGAGCGCAGAGAGAGAGAAAGAGCGCAAAGAGAGAGAAAGAAAGTGCGCAGAGAGAAAGAAAGAGCGCAGAGAGAAAGAGCGCAGAGAGAGAAAGAGAAAGAAAGAGCGCAGAGAGAGAAAGAGAAAGAAAGAGCGCAGAGAGAGAGAGAGAAAGAGCACAGAGAGAGAGAAAGAGCGCAAAGAGAGAGAAAGAAAGAGCGCAGAGAGAGAAAGAAAGAGCGCAGAGAGAGAGAGCGCAGAGAGAAAGAAAGAGCGCAGAGAGAGAGAAAGAAAGTGCGCAGAGAGAAAGAAAGAGCGCAGAGAGAGAGAAAGAGCGCAAAGAGAGAGAAAGAAAGTGCGCAGAGAGAAAGAAAGAGCGCAGAGAGAAAGAGCGCAGAGAGAGAAAGAGAAAGAAAGAGCGCAGAGAGAGAAAGAGAAAGAAAGAGCGCAGAGAGAGAGAGAGAAAGAGCGCAGAGAGAGAGAGAGAAAGAGCGCAGAGAGAGAGAGAGAAAGAGCGCAGAAAGAGAGAAAGAAAGAGCGCAGAGAGAGAAAGAAAGAGCGCAGAGAGAAAGAAAGAGCGCAGAGAGAGAGAAAGAGCGCAGAGAGAGAGAAAGAAAGTGCGCAGAGAGAAAGAAAGAGCGCAGAGAGAAAGAGCGCAGAGAGAGAAAGAGAAAGAAAGAGCGCAGAGAGAGAGAGAGAAAGAGCGCAGAAAGAGAGAGAGAAAGAGCGCAGAGAGAGAGAAAGAGAAAGAAAGAGCGCAGAGAGAAAGAAAGAGCGCAGAGAGAGAGAAATAAAGAGCGCAGAGAGAGCGCAGAGAGAGAGAGAGAGCGCAGAGAGAGAAATAAAGAGCGCAGAGAGAAAGAAAGAGCGCAGAGAAAGAAAGAGCGCAGAGAGAGAGAAAGAAAGAGCGCAGAGAGAGAAAGAAAGAGCGCAAAGAGAGAAAAAAAGAGCGCAGAAAGAAAGAAAGAGCGCAGAGAGAAAGAAAGAAAGAGCGCCGAGAGAGAGAAAGAGCGCAGAGAGAGAAAGAGAAAGAAAGAGAGCAGAGAGAGAGAGAGAGAGTGCAGAGAGAGAGAGAAAGAGCGCAGAGAGAGAGAGAGAGCGCAGAGAGAGAAAGAGAAAGAAAGAGCGCAGAGAGAGAAAGAGCGCAGAGAGAGAAAGAGCGCAGAGAGAGAAGGAGCGCAGAGAGAGAAAGAGCGCAGAGAGAGAAAGAGCGCAGAGAGAGAAAGAGCGCAGAGAGAGAAAGAGCGCAGAGAGAAAGAAAGAGCGCAGAGAGAAAGAAAGAGCGCAGAGAGAAAGAAAGAGCGCAGAGAGAGAAGAGCGCAGAGAGAAAGAAAGAGCGCAGAGAGAGAGAAAGAGCACAGAGAGAGAGAAAGAGCACAGAGAGAGAGAAAAAAAGAGTGCAGAGAGAGAAAGAAAAAGCGCAGAGAGAGACAAAGAGCGCAGAGAGAGAGAAATTAAGAGCGCAGAGAGAGAAAGAAAGAGCGCAGAGAGAGAAAGAAAGAGCACATAGAGAGAGAAAGAGCGCAGAGAGAGAGAAAGAGCGCAGAGAGAGAGAGCGCAGACAGAGAGAGAGCGCAGAGAGAGAGAGCGCAGAGAGAGAGAGCGCAGAGAGAGAGAAAGAAAGAGCGCAGAGAGAGAGAAAGAGCGTAGAGAAAAAAAGAGCGCAGAGAGAGAGAGAAAGAAAGAGCGCAGAGAGAGAGAAAGAAAGAGCGCAGAGAGAAAGAAAGAGCACATAGAGAGAGAAAGAGCGCAGAGAGAGAGAAAGAGCGCAGAGAGAGAGAGCGCAGACAGAGAGAGAGCGCAGAGAGAGAGAGCGCAGAGAGAGAGAGCGCAGAGAGAGAGAAAGAAAGAGCGCAGAGAGAGAGAAAGAGCGTAGAGAAAAAAAGAGCGCAGAGAGAGAGAGAGGAAGAAAGAGCGCAGACAGAGAAAGAAAGAGCGCAGACAGAGAAAGAAAGAGCGCAGAGAGAGAGAAAGAATGCAGAGAGAGAGAAAGAACGCAGAGAGAGAGAAAGAGCGCAGAGAGAGAGAAAGAGCGCAGAGAGAGAAAGAGCGCAGAGAGAGAAAGAGCACAGAGAGAGAGAAAGAGCGCAGAGAGAGAGAAAGAGCGCAGAGAGAGAGAAAGAGCGCAGCGAGAGAAAGAAACAGCGCAGAGAGAGAAAGAAAGAGCGCAGAGAGAGAGCGCAGAGAGAGAGCGCAGAGAGAGAGAGAGAGCGCAGAGAGAGAGAGAGAGCGCAGAGAGAGAAATAAAGAGCGCAGAGAGAGAAAGAAAGAGCGCAGAGAAAGAAAGAGCGCAGAGAGAGAAAGAAAGAGCGCAAAGAGAGAAAAAAAGAGTGCAAAGAGAGAAAAAAAGAGCACAGAGAGAAAGAAAGAGTGCAGCGAGAAAGAAAGAGCGCAGAGAGAGAGAGCGCAGAGAGAGAGAGCGCAGAGAGAGAAAGAGAAAGAAAGAGCGCAGAAAGAGAGAGAGAAAGAGCGCAGAGAGAGAGAAAGAAAGAGCGCAGAGAGAGAAAGAAAGAGCGCAGAGAGAGAGAGCGCAGAGAGAAAGAAAGAGCGCAGAGAGAGAGAAAGAAAGTGCGCAGAGAGAAAGAAAGAGCGCAGAGAGAGAGAAAGAGCGCAAAGAGAGAGAAAGAAAGTGCGCAGAGAGAAAGAAAGAGCGCAGAGAGAAAGAGCGCAGAGAGAGAAAGAGAAAGAAAGAGCGCAGAGAGAGAAAGAGAAAGAAAGAGCGCAGAGAGAGAGAGAGAAAGAGCACAGAGAGAGAGAGAGAAAGAGCGCAGAGCGAGAGAGAGAAAGAGCGCAGAAAGAGAGAAAGAAAGAGCGCAGAGAGAGAAAGAAAGAGCACAGAGAGAAAGAAAGAGCGCAGAGAGAGAAAGAGAAAGAAAGAGAGCAGAGAGAGAGAGAGAGAGTGCAGAGAGAGAGAGAAAGAGCGCAGAGAGAGAGAGAGAGCGCAGAGAGAGAAAGAGAAAGAAAGAGCGCAGAGAGAGAAAGAGCGCAGAGAGAGAAAGAGCGCAGAGAGAGAAGGAGCGCAGAGAGAGAAAGAGCGCAGAGAGAGAAAGAGCGCAGAGAGAGAAAGAGCGCAGAGAGAGAAAGAGCGCAGAGAGAAAGAAAGAGCGCAGAGAGAAAGAAAGAGCGCAGAGAGAAAGAAAGAGCGCAGAGAGAGAAGAGCGCAGAGAGAAAGAAAGAGCGCAGAGAGAGAGAAAGAGCACAGAGAGAGAGAAAGAGCACAGAGAGAGAGAAAAAAAGAGTGCAGAGAGAGAAAGAAAAAGCGCAGAGAGAGACAAAGAGCGCAGAGAGAGAGAAATTAAGAGCGCAGAGAGAGAAAGAAAGAGCGCAGAGAGAGAAAGAAAGAGCACATAGAGAGAGAAAGAGCGCAGAGAGAGAGAAAGAGCGCAGAGAGAGAGAGCGCAGACAGAGAGAGAGCGCAGAGAGAGAGAGCGCAGAGAGAGAGAGCGCAGAGAGAGAGAAAGAAAGAGCGCAGAGAGAGAGAAAGAGCGTAGAGAAAAAAAGAGCGCAGAGAGAGAGAGAAAGAAAGAGCGCAGAGAGAGAGAAAGAAAGAGCGCAGAGAGAAAGAAAGAGCACATAGAGAGAGAAAGAGCGCAGAGAGAGAGAAAGAGCGCAGAGAGAGAGAGCGCAGACAGAGAGAGAGCGCAGAGAGAGAGAGCGCAGAGAGAGAGAGCGCAGAGAGAGAGAAAGAAAGAGCGCAGAGAGAGAGAAAGAGCGTAGAGAAAAAAAGAGCGCAGAGAGAGAGAGAGGAAGAAAGAGCGCAGACAGAGAAAGAAAGAGCGCAGACAGAGAAAGAAAGAGCGCAGAGAGAGAGAAAGAATGCAGAGAGAGAGAAAGAACGCAGAGAGAGAGAAAGAGCGCAGAGAGAGAGAAAGAGCGCAGAGAGAGAAAGAGCGCAGAGAGAGAAAGAGCACAGAGAGAGAGAAAGAGCGCAGAGAGAGAGAAAGAGCGCAGAGAGAGAGAAAGAGCGCAGCGAGAGAAAGAAACAGCGCAGAGAGAGAAAGAAAGAGCGCAGAGAGAGAGCGCAGAGAGAGAGCGCAGAGAGAGAGAGAGAGCGCAGAGAGAGAGAGAGAGCGCAGAGAGAGAAATAAAGAGCGCAGAGAGAGAAAGAAAGAGCGCAGAGAAAGAAAGAGCGCAGAGAGAGAAAGAAAGAGCGCAAAGAGAGAAAAAAAGAGTGCAAAGAGAGAAAAAAAGAGCACAGAGAGAAAGAAAGAGTGCAGCGAGAAAGAAAGAGCGCAGAGAGAGAGAGCGCAGAGAGAGAGAGCGCAGAGAGAGAAAGAGAAAGAAAGAGCGCAGAAAGAGAGAGAGAAAGAGCGCAGAGAGAGAGAAAGAAAGAGCGCAGAGAGAGAAAGAAAGAGCGCAGAGAGAGAGAGCGCAGAGAGAAAGAAAGAGCGCAGAGAGAGAGAAAGAAAGTGCGCAGAGAGAAAGAAAGAGCGCAGAGAGAGAGAAAGAGCGCAAAGAGAGAGAAAGAAAGTGCGCAGAGAGAAAGAAAGAGCGCAGAGAGAAAGAGCGCAGAGAGAGAAAGAGAAAGAAAGAGCGCAGAGAGAGAAAGAGAAAGAAAGAGCGCAGAGAGAGAGAGAGAAAGAGCACAGAGAGAGAGAGAGAAAGAGCGCAGAGCGAGAGAGAGAAAGAGCGCAGAAAGAGAGAAAGAAAGAGCGCAGAGAGAGAAAGAAAGAGCACAGAGAGAAAGAAAGAGCGCAGAGAGAAAGAGCGCAGAGAGAGAAAGAGAAAGAAAGAGCGCAGAGAGAGAGAGAGAAAGAGCGCAGAGAGAGAAAGAGAAAGAGCGCAGAGAGAGAGAAAGAGAAAGAAAGAGCGCAGAGAGAAAGAAAGAGCGCAGAGAAAGAAAGAGCGCATAGAGAAAGAAAGAGCGCAGAGAGAGAAAGAAAGAGCGCAAAGAGAGAAAAAAAGAGCGCAAAGAGAGAAAAAAAGAGCGCAGAGAGAAAGAAAGAGCGCAGAGAGAGAGAGCGCAGAGAGAGAAAGAGAAAGAAAGAGCGCAGAGAGAGAGAGAGAAAGAGCGCAGAGAGAGAGAGAAAGAGCGCAGAGAGAGAAAGAAAGAGCGCAGAGAGAGAGCGCAGAGAGAAAGAAAGAGCGCAGAGAGAGAGAAAGAGCGCAGAGAGAGAGAAAGAAAGTGCGCAGAGAGAAAGAAAGAGTGCAGAGAGAAAGAGCGCAGAGAGAGAAAGAGAAAGAAAGAGCGCAGAGAGAGAAAGAGAAAGAAAGAGCGCAGAGAGAGAGAAAGAGCGCACAGAGAGAGAGAGAAAGAGCGCAGAGAGAGAAAGAAAGAGCGCAGAGAGAGAGAGCGCAGAGAGAAAGAAAGAGCGCAGAGAGAAAGAAAGAGCGCAGAGAGAAAGAGCGCAGAGAGAGAGAAAGAGCGCAGAGAGAGAGAAAGAAAGTGCGCAGAGAGAAAGAAAGAGCACAGAGAGAAAGAGCGCAGAGAGAGAAAGAGAAAGAAAGAGCGCAGAGAGAGAGAGAGAGAAAGAGCGCCGAGAGAGAGAGAGAAAGAGCGCAGAGAGAGAGAAAGAGAAAGAAAGAGCGCAGAGAGAGAGAAAGAGCGCAGAGAAAGAGAAAGAGCGCAGAGAGAGAGAAAGAAAGAGCGCAGAGAGAGAGAAAGTAAGAGTGCAGAGAGAAAGAAAGAGTGCAGAGAGAAAGAAAGAAAGAGCGCAGAGAGAGAGAGAAAGAAAGAGCGCAGAGAGAGAGAATGAGCGCAGAGAGAGAGAAAGAAAGAGCGCAGAGAGAGAGAGAGCGCAGAGAGAGAGAGAGCGCAGAGAGAGAGAGAGCGCAGAGAGAGAGAGCGCAGAGAGAGAGAGAGCGCAGAGAGAGAGAGAGCGCAGAGAGAGAGAGAGCGCAGAGAGAGAAAGAGCGCAGAGAGAGAAAGAGAAAGAAAGAGCGCAGAGAGAGAGAGAGAGAGTGCAGAGAGAGAGAGAAAGAGCGCAGAGAGAGAGAGAGAGCGCAGAGAGAGAAAGAGAAAGAAAGAGCGCAGAGAGAGAAAGAGCGCAGAGAGAGAAAGAGCGCAGAGAGAGAAGGAGCGCAGAGAGAGAAAGAGCGCAGAGAGAGAAAGTGCGCAGAGAGAGAAAGAGCGCAGAGAGAGAAAGAGCGCAGAGAGAGAAAGAGCGCAGAGAGAAAGAAAGAGCGCAGAGAGAAAGAAAGAGCGCAGAGAGAAAGAAAGAGCGCAGAGAGAGAAGAGCGCAGAGAGAAAGAAAGAGCGCAGAGAGAGAGAAAGAGCGCAGAGAGAGAGAAAGAGCACAGAGAGAGAGAAAAAAAGAGTGCAGAGAGAGAAAGAAAAAGCGCAGAGAGAGACAAAGAGCGCAGAGAGAGAGAAATAAAGAGCGCAGAGAGAGAAAGAAAGAGCGCAGAGAGAGAAAGAAAGAGCGCAGAGAGTGAGAGAGAAAGAGCGCAGAGAGAATGAAAGAGCGCAGAGAGAGAGAGAAAGAAAGAGCGCAGAGAGAGAGAGAAAGAAAGAGCGCAGAGAGAGAGAAAGAAAGAGCACAGAGAGAAAGAAAGAGCACATAGAGAGAGAAAGAGCGCAGAGAGAGAGAGAAAGAGCGCAGAGAGAGAGAGCGCAGACAGAGAGAGAGCGCAGAGAGAGAGAGCGCAGAGAGAGAGAGCGCAGAGAGAGAGAAAGAAAGAGCGCAGAGAGAGAGAAAGAGCGTAGAGAAAAAAAGAGCGCAGAGAGAGAGAGAGGAAGAAAGAGCGCAGACAGAGAAAGAAAGAGCGCAGACAGAGAAAGAAAGAGCGCAGACAGAGAAAGAAAGAACGCAGAGAGAGAGAAAGAGCGCAGAGAGAGAGAAAGAGCGCAGAGAGAGAGAAAGAGCGCAGAGAGAGAAAGAGCGCAGAGAGAGAAAGAGCGCAGAGAGAGAGAAAGAGCGCAGAGAGAGAGAAAGAGCGCAGAGAGAGAAAGAAAGAGCGCAGAGAGAGAAAGAAAGAGCGCAGAGAGAGAGCGCAGAGAGAGAGCGCAGAGAGAGAGAGAGAGCGCAGAGAGAGAAATAAAGAGCGCAGAGAGAGAAAGAAAGAGCGCAGAGAAAGAAAGAGCGCAGAGAGAGAAAGAAAGAGCGCAAAGAGAGAAAAAAAGAGTGCAAAGAGAGAAAAAAAGAGCGCAGAGAGAAAGAAAGAGTGCAGCGAGAAAGAAAGAGCGCAGAGAGAGAGAGCGCAGAGAGAGAGAGCGCAGAGAGAGAAAGAGAAAGAAAGAGCGCAGAAAGAGAGAGAGAAAGAGCGCAGAGAGAGAGAAAGAAAGAGCGCAGAGAGAGAAAGAAAGAGCGCAGAGAGAGAGAGCGCAGAGAGAAAGAAAGAGCGCAGAGAGAGAGAAAGAAAGTGCGCAGAGAGAAAGAAAGAGCGCAGAGAGAGAGAAAGAGCGCAAAGAGAGAGAAAGAAAGTGCGCAGAGAGAAAGAAAGAGCGCAGAGAGAAAGAGCGCAGAGAGAGAAAGAGAAAGAAAGAGCGCAGAGAGAGAAAGAGAAAGAAAGAGCGCAGAGAGAGAGAGAGAAAGATCGCAGAGAGAGAGAGAGAAAGAGCGCAGAGAGAGAGAGAGAAAGAGCGCAGAAAGAGAGAAAGAAAGAGCGCAGAGAGAGAAAGAAAGAGCGCAGAGAGAAAGAAAGAGCGCAGAGAGAGAGAAAGAGCGCAGAGAGAGAGAAAGAAAGTGCGCAGAGAGAAAGAAAGAGCGCAGAGAGAAAGAGCGCAGAGAGAGAAAGAGAAAGAAAGAGCGCAGAGAGAGAGAGAGAAAGAGCGCAGAGAGAGAGAGAGAAAGAGCGCAGAGAGAGAGAAAGAGAAAGAAAGAGCGCAGAGAGAAAGAAAGAGCGCAGAGAGAGAGAAATAAAGAGCGCAGAGAGAGCGCAGAGAGAGAGAGAGAGCGCAGAGAGAGAAATAAAGAGCGCAGAGAGAAAGAAAGAGCGCAGAGAAAGAAAGAGCGCAGAGAGAGAGAAAGAAAGAGCGCAGAGAGAGAAAGAAAGAGCGCAAAGAGAGAAAAAAAGAGCGCAGAAAGAAAGAAAGAGCGCCGAGAGAAAGAAAGAAAGAGCGCCGAGAGAGAGAAAGAGCGCAGAGAGAGAAAGAGAAAGAAAGAGCGCAGAGAGAGAGAGAGAGAGTGCAGAGAGAGAGAGAAAGAGCGCAGAGAGAGAGAGAGAGCGCAGAGAGAGAAAGAGAAAGAAAGAGCGCAGAGAGAGAAAGAGCGCAGAGAGAGAAAGAGCGCAGAGAGAGAAGGAGCGCAGAGAGAGAAAGAGCGCAGAGAGAGAAAGAGCGCAGAGAGAGAAAGAGCGCAGAGAGAGAAAGAGCGCAGAGAGAGAAAGAGCGCAGAGAGAAAGAAAGAGCGCAGAGAGAAAGAAAGAGCGCAGAGAGAAAGAAAGAGCGCAGAGAGAGAAGAGCGCAGAGAGAAAGAAAGAGCGCAGAGAGAGAGAAAGAGCGCAGAGAGAGAGAAAGAGCACAGAGAGAGAGAAAAAAAGAGTGCAGAGAGAGAAAGAAAAAGCGCAGAGAGAGACAAAGAGCGCAGAGAGAGAGAAATAAAGAGCGCAGAGAGAGAAAGAAAGAGCGCAGAGAGAGAAAGAAAGAGCGCAGAGAGTGAGAGAGAAAGAGCGCAGAGAGAAAGAAAGAGCGCAGAGAGAGAGAGAAAGAAAGAGCGCAGAGAGAGAGAGAAAGAAAGAGCGCAGAGAGAGAGAAAGAAAGAGCGCAGAGAGAAAGAAAGAGCACATAGAGAGAGAAAGAGCGCAGAGAGAGAGAGAAAGAGCGCAGAGAGAGAGAGCGCAGACAGAGAGAGAGCGCAGAGAGAGAGAGCGCAGAGAGAGAGAGCGCAGAGAGAGAGAAAGAGCGTAGAGAAAAAAAGAGCGCAGAGAGAGAGAGGAAGAAAGAGCGCAGACAGAGAAAGAAAGAGCGCAGACAGAGAAAGAAAGAGCGCAGAGAGAGAGAAAGAATGCAGAGAGAGAGAAAGAACGCAGAGAGAGAGAAAGAGCGCAGAGAGAGAGAAAGAGCGCAGAGAGAGAAAGAGCACAGAGAGAGAGAAAGAGCACAGAGAGAGAGAAAGAGCGCAGAGAGAGAGAAAGAGCGCAGAGAGAGAGAAAGAGCGCAGCGAGAGAAAGAAACAGCGCAGAGAGAGAAAGAAAGAGCGCAGAGAGAGAGCGCAGAGAGAGAGCGCAGAGAGAGAGAGAGAGCGCAGAGAGAGAAATAAAGAGCGCAGAGAGAGAAAGAAAGAGCGCAGAGAAAGAAAGAGCGCAGAGAGAGAAAGAAAGAGCGCAAAGAGAGAAATAAAGAGTGCAAAGAGAGAAAAAAAGAGCACAGAGAGAAAGAAAGAGTGCAGCGAGAAAGAAAGAGCGCAGAGAGAGAGAGCGCAGAGAGAGAGAGCGCAGAGAGAGAAAGAGAAAGAAAGAGCGCAGAAAGAGAGAGAGAAAGAGCGCAGAGAGAGAGAAAGAAAGAGCGCAGAGAGAGAAAGAAAGAGCGCAGAGAGAGAGAGCGCAGAGAGAAAGAAAGAGCGCAGAGAGAGAGAAAGAAAGTGCGCAGAGAGAAAGAAAGAGCGCAGAGAGAGAGAAAGAGCGCAAAGAGAGAGAAAGAAAGTGCGCAGAGAGAAAGAAAGAGCGCAGAGAGAAAGAGCGCAGAGAGAGAAAGAGAAAGAAAGAGCGCAGAGAGAGAAAGAGAAAGAAAGAGCGCAGAGAGAGAGAGAGAAAGAGCACAGAGAGAGAGAGAGAAAGAGCGCAGAGCGAGAGAGAGAAAGAGCGCAGAAAGAGAGAAAGAAAGAGCGCAGAGAGAGAAAGAAAGAGCGCAGAGAGAAAGAAAGAGCGCAGAGAGAGAGAAAGAGCGCAGAGAGAGAGAAAGAAAGTGCGCAGAGAGAAAGAAAGAGCGCAGAGAGAAAGAGCGCAGAGAGAGAAAGAGAAAGAAAGAGCGCAGAGAGAGAGAGAGAAAGAGCGCAGAGAGAGAGAGAGAAAGAGCGCAGAGAGAGAGAAAGAGAAAGAAAGAGCGCAGAGAGAAAGAAAGAGCGCAGAGAGAGAGAAATAAAGAGCGCAGAGAGAGCGCAGAGAGAGAGAGAGCGCAGAGAGAGAAATAAAGAGCGCAGAGAGAAAGAAAGAGCGCAGAGAAAGAAAGAGCGCAGAGAGAGAGAGAAAGAGCGCAGAGAGAGAGAGCGCAGACAGAGAGAGAGCGCAGAGAGAGAGAGCGCAGAGAGAGAGAGAGTGCAGAGAGAGAGAAAGAAAGAGCGCAGAGAGAGAGAAAGAGCGTAGAGAAAAAAAGAGCGCAGAGAGAGAGAGAGGAAGAAAGAGCGCAGACAGAGAAAGAAAGAGCGCAGACAGAGAAAGAAAGAGCGCAGACAGAGAAAGAAAGAGCGCAGAGAGAGAGAAAGAACGCAGAGAGAGAGAAAGAGCGCAGAGAGAGAGAAAGAGCGCAGAGAGAGAGAAAGAGCGCAGAGAGAGAAAGAGCGCAGAGAGAGAAAGAGCGCAGAGAGAGAGAAAGAGCGCAGAGAGAGAGAAAGAGCGCAGAGAGAGAAAGAAAGAGCGCAGAGAGAGAAAGAAAGAGCGCAGAGAGAGAAAGAAAGAAAGAGCGCAGAGAAAGAAAGAGCGCAGAGAGAGAAAGAAAGAGCGCAAAGAGAGAAAAAAAGAGTGCAAAGAGAGAAAAAAAGAGCGCAGAGAGAAAGAAAGAGTGCAGCGAGAAAGAAAGAGCGCAGAGAGAGAGAGCGCAGAGAGAGAGAGCGCAGAGAGAGAAAGAGAAAGAAAGAGCGCAGAAAGAGAGAGAGAAAGAGCGCAGAGAGAGAGAGAAAGAAAGAGCGCAGAGAGAGAAAGAAAGAGCGCAGAGAGAGAGAGCGCAGAGAGAAAGAAAGAGCGCAGAGAGAGAGAAAGAAAGTGCGCAGAGAGAAAGAAAGAGCGCAGAGAGAGAGAAAGAGCGCAAAGAGAGAGAAAGAAAGTGCGCAGAGAGAAAGATAGAGCGCAGAGAGAAAGAGCGCAGAGAGAGAAAGAGAAAGAAAGAGCGCAGAGAGAGAAAGAGAAAGAAAGAGCGCAGAGAGAGAGAGAGAAAGAGCGCAGAGAGAGAGAGAGAAAGAGCGCAGAGAGAGAGAGAGAGAAAGAGCGCAGAAAGAGAGAAAGAAAGAGCGCAGAGAGAGAAAGAAAGAGCGCAGAGAGAAAGAAAGAGCGCAGAGAGAGAGAAAGAGCGCAGAGAGAGAGAAAGAAAGTGCGCAGAGAGAAAGAAAGAGCGCAGAGAGAAAGAGCGCAGAGAGAGAAAGAGAAAGAAAGAGCGCAGAGAGAGAGAGAGAAAGAGCTCAGAGAGAGAGAGAGAAAGAGCGCAGAGAGAGAGAAAGAGAAAGAAAGAGCGCAGAGAGAAAGAAAGAGCGCAGAGAGAGAGAAATAAAGAGCGCAGAGAGAGCGCAGAGAGAGAGAGAGCGCAGAGAGAGAAATAAAGAGCGCAGAGAGAAAGAAAGAGCGCAGAGAAAGAAAGAGCGCAGAGAGAGAAAAAGAAAGAGCGCAGAGAGAGAAAGAAAGAGCGCAAAGAGAGAAAAAAAGAGCGCAGAAAGAAAGAAAGAGCGCCGAGAGAAAGAAAGAAAGAGCGCCGAGAGAGAGAAAGAGCGCAGAGAGAGAAAGAGAAAGAAAGAGCGCAGAGAGAGAGAGAGAGAGTGCAGAGAGAGAGAGAAAGAGCGCAGAGAGAGAGAGAGAGCGCAGAGAGAGAAAGAGAAAGAAAGAGCGCAGAGAGAGAAAGAGCGCAGAGAGAGAAAGAGCGCAGAGAGAGAAGGAGCGCAGAGAGAGAAAGAGCGCAGAGAGAGAAAGAGCGCAGAGAGAGAAAGAGCGCAGAGAGAGAAAGAGCGCAGAGAGAGAAAGAGCGCAGAGAGAAAGAAAGAGCGCAGAGAGAAAGAAAGAGCGCAGAGAGAAAGAAAGAGCGCAGAGAGAGAAGAGCGCAGAGAGAAAGAAAGAGCGCAGAGAGAGAGAAAGAGCGCAGAGAGAGAGAAAGAGCACAGAGAGAGAGAAAAAAAGAGTGCAGAGAGAGAAAGAAAAAGCGCAGAGAGAGACAAAGAGCGCAAAGAGAGAGAAATAAAGAGCGCAGAGAGAGAAAGAAAGAGCGCAGAGAGAGAAAGAAAGAGCGCAGAGAGTGAGAGAGAAAGAGCGCAGAGAGAAAGAAAGAGCGCAGAGAGAGAGAGAAAGAAAGAGCGCAGAGAGAGAGAGAAAGAAAGAGCGCAGAGAGAGAGAAAGAAAGAGCGCAGAGAGAAAGAAAGAGCACATAGAGAGAGAAAGAGCGCAGAGAGAGAGAGAAAGAGCGCAGAGAGAGAGAGCGCAGACAGAGAGAGAGCGCAGAGAGAGAGAGCGCAGAGAGAGAGAGCGCAGAGAGAGAGAAAGAAAGAGCGCAGAGAGAGAGAAAGAGCGTAGAGAAAAAAAGAGCGCAGAGAGAGAGAGAGGAAGAAAGAGCGCAGACAGAGAAAGAAAGAGCGCAGACAGAGAAAGAAAGAGCGCAGAGAGAGAGAAAGAATGCAGAGAGAGAGAAAGAACGCAGAGAGAGAGAAAGAGCGCAGAGAGAGAGAAAGAGCGCAGAGAGAGAAAGAGCGCAGAGAGAGAAAGAGCACAGAGAGAGAGAAAGAGCGCAGAGAGAGAGAAAGAGCGCAGAGAGAGAGAAAGAGTGCAGCGAGAGAAAGAAACAGCGCAGAGAGAGAAAGAAAGAGCGCAGAGAGAGAGCGCAGAGAGAGAGCGCAGAGAGAGAGAGAGAGCGCAGAGAGAGAAATAAAGAGCGCAGAGAGAGAAAGAAAGAGTGCAGAGAAAGAAAGAGCGCAGAGAGAGAAAGAAAGAGCGCAAAGAGAGAAAAAAAGAGTGCAAAGAGAGAAAAAAAGAGCACAGAGAGAAAGAAAGAGTGCAGCGAGAAAGAAAGAGCGCAGAGAGAGAGAGCGCAGAGAGAGAGAGCGCAGAGAGAGAAAGAGAAAGAAAGAGCGCAGAAAGAGAGAGAGAAAGAGCGCAGAGAGAGAGAAAGAAAGAGCGCAGAGAGAGAAAGAAAGAGCGCAGAGAGAGAGAGCGCAGAGAGAAAGAAAGAGCGCAGAGAGAGAGAAAGAAAGTGCGCAGAGAGAAAGAAAGAGCGCAGAGAGAGAGAAAGAGCGCAAAGAGAGAGAAAGAAAGTGCGCAGAGAGAAAGAAAGAGCGCAGAGAGAAAGAGCGCAGAGAGAGAAAGAGAAAGAAAGAGCGCAGAGAGAGAAAGAGAAAGAGCGCAGAGAGAGAGAGAGAGAGAAAGAGCACAGAGAGAGAGAGAGAAAGAGCGCAGAGCGAGAGAGAGAAAGAGCGCAGAAAGAGAGAAAGAAAGAGCGCAGAGAGAGAAAGAAAGAGCGCAGAGAGAAAGAAAGAGCGCAGAGAGAAAGAGCGCAGAGAGAGAAAGAGAAAGAAAGAGCGCAGAGAGAGAGAGAGAAAGAGCGCAGAGAGAGAAAGAGAAAGAGCGCAGAGAGAGAGAAAGAGAAAGAAAGAGCGCAGAGAGAAAGAAAGAGCGCAGAGAGAGAGAAAGAAAGAGCGCAGAGAGAGCGCAGAGAGAGAGAGAGAGCGCAGAGAGAGAAATAAAGAGCGCAGAGAGAAAGAAAGAGCGCAGAGAAAGAAAGAGCGCATAGAGAAAGAAAGAGCGCAAAGAGAGAAAAAAAGAGCGCAAAGAGAGAAAAAAAGAGCGCAGAGAGAAAGAAAGAGCGCAGAGAGAGAGAGCGCAGAGAGAGAAAGAGAAAGAAAGAGCGCAGAGAGAGAGAGAGAAAGAGCGCAGAGAGAGAGAGAAAGAGCGCAGAGAGAGAAAGAAAGAGCGCAGAGAGAGAGCGCAGAGAGAAAGAAAGAGCGAAGAGAGAGAGAAAGAGCGCAGAGAGAGAGAAAGAAAGTGCGCAGAGAGAAATAAAGAGTGCAGAGAGAAAGAGCGCAGAGAGAGAAAGAGAAAGAAAGAGCGCAGAGAGAGAAAGAGAAAGAAAGAGCGCAGAGAGAGAGAAAGAGCGCACAGAGAGAGAGAGAAAGAGCGCAGAGAGAGAAAGAAAGAGCGCAGAGAGAGAGAGCGCAGAGAGAAAGAAAGAGCGCAGAGAGAAAGAAAGAGCGCAGAGAGAAAGAGCGCAGAGAGAGAGAAAGAGCGCAGAGAGAGAGAAAGAAAGTGCGCAGAGAGAAAGAAAGAGCACAGAGAGAAAGAGCGCAGAGAGAGAAAGAGAAAGAAAGAGCGCAGAGAGAGAGAGAGAGAAAGAGCGCCGAGAGAGAGAGAGAAAGAGCGCAGAGAGAGAGAAAGAGAAAGAAAGAGCGCAGAGAGAGAGAAAGAGCGCAGAGAAAGAGAAAGAGCGCAGAGAGAGAGAAAGAAAGAGCGCAGAGAGAGAGAAAGTAAGAGTGCAGAGAGAAAGAAAGAGTGCAGAGAGAAAGAAAGAAAGAGCGCAGAGAGAGAGAGAAAGAAAGAGCGCAGAGAGAGAGAAAGAGCGCAGAGAGAGAGAAAGAAAGAGCGCAGAGAGAGAGAGAGAGAGCGCAGAGAGAGAGAGAGCGCAGAGAGAGAGAGAGCGCAGAGAGAGAGAGAGCGCAGAGAGAGAGAGCGCAGAGAGAGAGAGAGCGCAGAGAGAGAGAGAGCGCAGAGAGAGAGAGAGCGCAGAGAGAGAGAGAGCGCAGAGAGAGAGAGAGCGCAGAGAGAGAGAGAGCGCAGAGAGAGAGAGAGCGCAGAGAGAGAGAGCGCAGAGAGAGAGAGAGCGCAGATAGTGAGAGAGCGCAGAGAGAGAGAGAGCGCAGAGAGAGAGAGAGCGCAGAGAGAGAGAGCGCAGAGAGAGAGAGAGAGCGCAGAGAGAGAGAGAGAGCGCAGAGAGAGAGAGAGCGCAGAGAGAGAGAAAGAGCGAGCGCAGAGAGAGAAAGAAAGAGCGCAGAGAGAGAGAGAAAGAGCGCAGAGAGAAAGAAAGAAAGAGCGCAGAGAGAGAGAGAAAGAAAGAGCGCAGAGAGAGAAAGAAAGAGCGCAGAGAGAGAGAGAGAGCGCAGAGAGAGAGAGAAAGAGCGCAGAGAAAGAGAAAGAGCGCAGAGAG
Organism: Ascaphus truei; assembly: GCF_040206685.1. NCBI lineage: Eukaryota > Metazoa > Chordata > Amphibia > Anura > Ascaphidae > Ascaphus > Ascaphus truei. The sequence goes on from NW_027453986.1 coordinate 205,746, forward strand.
AGAAAGAGAAAGAAAGAGCGCAGAGAGAGAAAGAGCGCAGAGAGAGAGAGAAAGAGCGCAGAGAGAGAGAAAGAGCGCAGAGAGAGAGAAAGAGCGCAGAGAGAGAGAAAGAGCGCAGAGAGAGAGAAAGAGCGCAGAAGAGAGAGAAAGAGCGCATAGAGAGAGTAAGAGCGCAGAGAGAGAGAAAGAGCGCAGAGAGAGAGAAAGAGCGCAGAGAGAGAGAAAGAGCGCAGAGAGAGAGAAAAAAAGAGCGCAGAGAGAGAGAGAGAGAAAAAGCGCAGAGAGAGACAAAGAGCGCGGAGAGAGAGAAAGAAAGAGCGCAGAGAGAGAAAGAAAAAGCGCAGAGAGAGAAAGAAAGAGCGCAGAGAGAGAAAGAAAGAGCGCAGAGAGTGAGAGAGAAAGAGCGCAGAGAGTGAGAGAGAAAGAGCGCAGAGAGAAAGAAAGAGCGCAGAGAGAGAGAGAAAGAAAGAGCGCAGAGAGAGAGAGAAAAAAAGAGCGCAGAGAGAGAGAGAAAAAAAGAGCGCAAAGAGAGAGAGGAAGAAAGAGCGCAGAGAGAGAGAAAGAAAGAGCACAGAGAGAAAGAAAGAGCACATAGAGAGAGAAAGAGCGCAGAGAGAGAGAGAAAGAGCGCAGAGAGAAAAAGAGAGCACAGAGAGAGAGCGCAGACAGAGAGAGAGCGCAGACAGAGAGAGAGCGCAGAGAGAGAGAGAGCGCAGAGAGAGAGAGAGCGCAGAGAGAGAGAAAGAAAGAAAGAGCGCAGAGAGAGAGAAAGAGCGCAGAGAGAAAAAGAGAGCACAGAGAGAGAGCGCAGACAGAGAGAGAGCGCAGACAGAGAGAGAGCGCAGAGAGAGAGAGAGAGCGCAGAGAGAGAGAGAGAGAGAGCGCAGAGAGAGAGAAAGAAAGAAAGAGCACAGAGAGAGAGAAAGAGCGTAGAGAAAAAAAGAGCGCAGAGAGAGAGAGAGGAAGAAAGAGCGCAGACAGAGAAAGAAAGAGCACAGAGAGAGAGAGCGCAGAGAAAGAAAGAGCACAGAGAGAGAAAGAAAGAGCGCAGAGAGAGAAAGAAAGAAAGAGCGCAGAGAGAGAGAAAGAAAGAGCGCAGAGAGAGAGAAAAAGCGCAGAGAGAGAAATAAAGAGCGCAGAGAGAGAAAGAAAGAGCGCAGAGTGAGAAAGAAAGAGCGCAGAGAAAGAAAGAGCGCAGAGAGAGAGAAAGAAAGAGCGCAGAGAAAGAAAGAGCGCAGAGAGAGAGAAAGAAAGAGCTCAGAGAGAGAAAGAATGAGCGCAAAGAGAGAAAGAAAGAGCGCAGAGAGAGAGAGCGCAGAGAGAGAAAGAGAAAGAAAGAGCGCAGAGAGAGATAGAGAAAGAGCGCAGAGAGAGAGAGAAAGAGCGCAGAGAGAGAGAAAGAGAAAGAAAGAGCGCAGAGAGAGAAAGAAAGAGCGCAGAGAGAAAGAAAGTGCGCAGAGAGAAAGAAAGAGCGCAGAGAGAAAGAAAGAGCGCAGAGAGAGAGAAAGAAAGAGCGCAGAGAGAGAGAGAAAGAGCGCAGAGAGAAAAAGAGAGCACAGAGAGAGAGCGCAGACAGAGAGAGAGTGCAGACAGAGAGAGAGCGCAGAGAGAGAGAGAGAGCGCAGAGAGAGAGAGAGAGCGCAGAGAGAGAGAAAGAAAGAAAGAGCGCAGAGAGAGAGAAAGAGCGTAGAGAAAAAAAGAGCGCAGAGAGAGAGAGAGGAAGAAAGAGCGCAGACAGAGAAAGAAAGAGCGCAGACAGAGAAAGAGCGCAAAGAGAGAAAGAGCGCAGAGAGAAAGAAAGAGCGCAGAGAGAGAGAGAGAAAGAGCGCAGAGAGAGAGAGAGAAAGAGCGCAGAGAGAGAGAAAGAGCGCAGAGAGAAAGAAAGACCGCAGAGAGAGAGAAAGAAAGTGCGCAGAGAGAAAGAAAGAGCGCAGAGAGAGAGCGCAGAGAGAGAGCGCAGAGAGAGAAAGAGAAAGAAAGAGCGCAGAGAGAGAGAGAGAAAGAGCGCAGAGAGAGAGAGAGAAAGAGCGCAGAGAGAGAGAAAGAGAAAGAAAGAGCGCAGAGAGAGAGAAAGAGCGCAGAGAGAGAGAGAGAAAGAGCGCAGAGGGAGAGAAAGAAAGAGCGCAGAGAGAGAGAAAGTAAGAGTGCAGAGAGAAAGAAAGAGCGCAGAGAGAAAGAAAGAAAGAGTGCAGAGAGAGAGAGAAAGAAAAAGCGCAGAGAAAGAAAGAGCGCAGAGAGAGGAAGAAAGAGCACAGAGAGAGAGAAAGAAAGAGCGCAGAGAGAGAGAAAGAGTGCAGAGAGAGAGAAAGAAAGAGCGCAGAGAGAGAGCACAGAGAGAGAGCGCAGAGAGAGAGAGCGCAGAGAGACAGAGAGCGCAGAAAGAGAGAGAGTGCAGAGAGAGAGAGAGCGCAGAGAGAGAGAAAGAGCGCAGAGAGAAAGAAAGAGCGCAGAGAGAGAGAAAGAGAGCAGAGAGAAAGAAAGTGCGCAGAGAGAAAGAAAGAGCGCAGAGAGAGAGAAAGAAAGAGCGCAGAGAGAGAAAGAAAGAGCGCAGAGAGAGAGAGAAAGAGCGCAGCGAGAGAGAGAGAGAGCGCAGAGAGAGAGAAAGAAAGAGCGCAGAGAGAGAGAGAAAGAAAGAGCGCAGAGAGAGAAAGAAAGAGCGCAGAGAGAGAGAAAGAGCGCAGAGAGAGAGAAAGAGCGCAGAGAGAGAGAAAGAGCGCAGAGAGAGAAAGAGCGCAGAGAGAGAAAGAGCGCAGAGAGAGAAAGAGCGCAGAGAGAGAAAGAGCGCAGAGAGAGAAAGAGCGCAGAGAGAGAAAGAGCGCAGAGAGAGAAAGAGCGCAGAGAGAGAAAGAGCGCAGAGAGAGAAAGAGCGCAGAGAGAGAAAGAGCGCAGAGAAAGAAAGAGCGCAGAGAGAGAGAGAGAGCTCAGAGAGAGAGAAAAAAAGAGCGCAGAGAGAGAGAAAAAAAGAGCGCAGAGAGAGAGAAAGAAAAAGCACAGAGAGAGAAAGAAAGAGCGCAGAGAGAGAGAGAAAGAGCGCAGAGAGTGAGAAAGAAAGAGCGCAGAGAGAAAGAAAGAGCGCAGAGAGAGAGAGGAAGAAAGAGCGCAGAGAGAGAGAAAGAGCGCAGAGAGAGAGAAAGAGCGCAGAGAGAGAAAGAGCAGAGAGAGAGAAAGAGCACAGAGAGAGAGAAAGAGCACAGAGAGAGAGAAAGAAAGAGCGCAGAGAGAGAAATAAAGAGCGCAGAGAGAGAAATAAAGAGCGCAGAGAGAGAGAAAAAGAGCGCAAAGAGAGAAAAAAAGAGCGCAGAGAGAAAGAAAGAAAGAGTGCAGAGAGAAAGAAAGAGCGCAGAGAGAGAGAGCGCAGAGAGAGAAAGAGAAAGAAAGAGCGCAGAGAGAGAGAGAGAGAAAGAGCGCCGAGAGAGAGAGAGAAAGAGCGCAGAGAGAGAGAATGAGAAAGAAAGAGCGCAGAGAGAGAAAGTGCGCAGAGAGAGAAAGAGCGCAGAGAGAAAGAAAGAGCGCAGAGAGAGAGAGAGAGAAAGAGCGCAGAGAGAGAAAGAAAGAGCGCAAAGAGAGAAAAAAAGAGCGCAGAAAGAAAGAAAGAGCGCAGAGAGAAAGAAAGAAAGAGCGCAGAGAGAGAGAAAGAGCGCAGAGAGAGAAAGAGAAAGAAAGAGCGCAGAGAGAGAGAGAGGGCGCAGAGAGAGAGAGAAAGAGCGCAGAGAGAGAGAGAGAGCGCAGAGAGAGAAAGAGAGAGAAAGAGCGCAGAGAGAGAAAGAGCGCAGAGAGAGAAAGAGCGCAGAGAGAGAAAGAGCGCAGAGAGAGAAAGAGCGCAGAGAGAGAAAGAGCGCAGAGAGAGAAAGAGCGCAGAGAGAGAAAGAGCGCAGAGAGAAAGAAAGAGCGCAGAGAGAGAAGAGTGCAGAGAGCGAGAGAAAGAGTGCAGAGAGCGAGAGAAAGAGCGCAGAGAGAGAGAAAGAAAGAGCGCAGAGAGAGAGAAAGAAAAAGCGCAGAGAGAGAAAGAAAGAGCGCAGAGAGAGAAAGAAAGAGCGCAGAGAGAGAAAGAAAGAGCGCAGAGAGAGAGAAAGAGCGCAGAGAGAGAGAAAGAGCGCAGAGAGAGAAAGAGCGCAGAGAGAAAGAAAGAGCGCAGAGAAAGAAAGAGCGCAGAGAGAGAGAAAGAAAGAGCGCAGAGAAAGAAAGAGCGCAGAGAGAGAGAAAGAAAGAGCGCAGAGAGAGAAAGAAAGAGCGCAGAGAGAGAAAGCGCAGAGAGAAAGAAAGAGCGCAGAGAGAGAGAAAGAGTGCAGAGAGAGAGAAAGAAAGTGCGCAGAGAGAAAGAAAGAGCGCAGAGAGAAAGAGCGCAGAGAGAGAAAGAGCGCAGAGAGAAAGAAAGAGCGCAGAGAAAGAAAGAGCGCAGAGAGAGAGAAAGAAAGAGCGCAGAGAAAGAAAGAGCGCAGAGAGAGAGAAAGAAAGAGCGCAAAGAGAGAAAAAAAGAGCGCAGAGAGAAAGAAAGAAAGAGCGCAGAGAGAAAGAAAGAGCGCAGAGAGAGAGAGCGCAGAGAGAGAAAGAGAAAGAAAGAGCGCAGAGAGAGAAAGAGAAAGTAAGAGAGCAGAGAGAGATAGAGAAAGAGCGCAGAGAGAGAGAGAAAGAGCGCAGAGAGAGAAAGAGAAAGAAAGAGCGCAGAGAGAGAAAGAAAGAGCGCAGAGAGAGAGAAAGAGAGCAGAGAGAAAGAAAGTGCGCAGAGAGAAAGAAAGAGCGCAGAGAGAAAGAAAGAGCGCAGAGAGAGAGAAAGAAAGAGCGCAGAGAGAGAAAGAGCGCAGAGAGAAAGAAAGAAAGAGTGCAGAGAGAGAGAGAAAGAAAGAGCGCAGAGAGAGAAAGAAAGAGCGCAGAGAGAGAGAGAGAGCGCAGAGAGAGAGGAAGAAAGAGCGCAGAGAGAGAGAGAAAGAACGCAGAGAGAGAGAGAAAGAGCGCAGAGAAAGAGAAAGAGCGCAGAGAGAGAAAGAGAAAGAAAGAGCGCAGAGAGAGAAAGAGCGCAAAGAGAGAAAGAGCGCAGAGAGAAAGAAAGAGCGCAGAGAGAGAGAGAGAAAGAGCGCAGAGAGAGAGAGAGAAAGAGCGCAGAGAGAGAGATAGAGCGCAGAGAGAAAGAAAGAGCGCAGAGAGAGAGAAAGAAAGTGCGCAGAGAGAAAGAAAGAGCGCAGAGAGAGAGCGCAGAGAGAGAAAGAGAAAGAAAGAGCGCAAAGAGAGAGAGGAAGAAAGAGCGCAGAGAGAGAGAAAGAAAGAGCGCAGAGAGAAAGAAAGAGCACATAGAGAGAGAAAGAGCGCAGAGAGAGAGAAAAAGCGCAGAGAGAAATAAAGAGCGCAGAGAGAGAAAGAAAGAGCGCAGAGAGAGAAAGAAAGAGCGCAGAGAAAGAAAGAGCGCAGAGAGAGAGAAAGAAAGAGCGCAGAGAGAGAAAGAAAGAGAGCAGAGAGAGAAAGAAAGAGCGCAAAGAGAGAAAAAAAGAGCGCAGAGAGAGAGAGAAAGAAAGAGCGCAGAGAGAGAGAGAAAGAAAGAGCGCAGAGAGAAAGAAAGAGCGCAGAGAAAGAGAGCGCAGAGAGAGAAAGAGAAAGAAAGAGCGCAGAGAGAGAAAGAGAAAGAAAGAGCGCAGAGAGAGAGAGAGAAAGAGCGCAGAGAGAGAGAGAAAGAGCGCAGAGAGAGAGAAAGAGAAAGAAAGAGCGCAGAGAGAGAAAGAAAAAGCGCAGAGAGAGAAATAAAGAGCGCAGAGAGAGAAATAAAGAGCGCAGAGAGAGAAATAAAGAGCGCAGAGAGAGAAATAAAGAGCGCAGAGAGAGAGAGAAAGAGCGCAGAGAGAAAGAAAGAGCGCAGAGAGAGAGAAAGAGCGCAGAGAGAGAGAAAGAAAGTGCGCAGAGAGAAAGAAAGAGCGCAGAGAGAAAGAGCGCAGAGAGAGAAAGAGAAAGAAAGAGCGCAGAGAGAGAGAGAAAGAGCGCAGAGAGAGAGAGAGAAAGAGCGCAGAGAGAGAGAAAGAGAAAGAAAGAGCGCAGAGAGAAAGAAAGAGCGCAGAGAGAGAGAAATAAAGAGCGCAGAGAGAGCGCAGAGAGAGAGAGAGAGCGCAGAGAGAGAAATAAAGAGCGCAGAGAGAAAGAAAGAGCGCAGAGAAAGAAAGAGCGCAGAGAGAGAGAAAGAAAGAGCGCAGAGAGAGAAAGAAAGAGCGCAAAGAGAGAAAAAAAGAGCGCAGAAAGAAAGAAAGAGCGCCGAGAGAAAGAAAGAAAGAGCGCCGAGAGAGAGAAAGAGCGCAGAGAGAGAAAGAGAAAGAAAGAGCGCAGAGAGAGAGAGAGAGAGTGCAGAGAGAGAGAGAAAGAGCGCAGAGAGAGAGAGAGAGCGCAGAGAGAGAAAGAGAAAGAAAGAGCGCAGAGAGAGAAAGAGCGCAGAGAGAGAAAGAGCGCAGAGAGAGAAGGAGCGCAGAGAGAGAAAGAGCGCAGAGAGAGAAAGAGCGCAGAGAGAGAAAGAGCGCAGAGAGAGAAAGAGCGCAGAGAGAGAAAGAGCGCAGAGAGAAAGAAAGAGCGCAGAGAGAAAGAAAGAGCGCAGAGAGAAAGAAAGAGCGCAGAGAGAGAAGAGCGCAGAGAGAAAGAAAGAGCGCAGAGAGAGAGAAAGAGCGCAGAGAGAGAGAAAGAGCACAGAGAGAGAGAAAAAAAGAGTGCAGAGAGAGAAAGAAAAAGCGCAGAGAGAGACAAAGAGCGCAGAGAGAGAGAAATAAAGAGCGCAGAGAGAGAAAGAAAGAGCGCAGAGAGAGAAAGAAAGAGCGCAGAGAGTGAGAGAGAAAGAGCGCAGAGAGAAAGAAAGAGCGCAGAGAGAGAGAGAAAGAAAGAGCGCAGAGAGAGAGAAAGAAAGAGCGCAGAGAGAGAGAAAGAAAGAGCGCAGAGAGAAAGAAAGAGCACATAGAGAGAGAAAGAGCGCAGAGAGAGAGAGAAAGAGCGCAGAGAGAGAGAGCGCAGACAGAGAGAGAGCGCAGAGAGAGAGAGCGCAGAGAGAGAGAGCGCAGAGAGAGAGAAAGAAAGAGCGCAGAGAGAGAGAAAGAGCGTAGAGAAAAAAAGAGCGCAGAGAGAGAGAGGAAGAAAGAGCGCAGACAGAGAAAGAAAGAGCGCAGACAGAGAAAGAAAGAGCGCAGAGAGAGAGAAAGAATGCAGAGAGAGAGAAAGAACGCAGAGAGAGAGAAAGAGCGCAGAGAGAGAGAAAGAGCGCAGAGAGAGAAAGAGCGCAGAGAGAGAAAGAGCACAGAGAGAGAGAAAGAGCGCAGAGAGAGAGAAAGAGCGCAGAGAGAGAGAAAGAGCGCAGCGAGAGAAAGAAACAGCGCAGAGAGAGAAAGAAAGAGCGCAGAGAGAGAGCGCAGAGAGAGAGCGCAGAGAGAGAGAGAGAGCGCAGAGAGAGAAATAAAGAGCGCAGAGAGAGAAAGAAAGAGCGCAGAGAAAGAAAGAGCGCAGAGAGAGAAAGAAAGAGCGCAAAGAGAGAAATAAAGAGTGCAAAGAGAGAAAAAAAGAGCACAGAGAGAAAGAAAGAGTGCAGCGAGAAAGAAAGAGCGCAGAGAGAGAGAGCGCAGAGAGAGAGAGCGCAGAGAGAGAAAGAGAAAGAAAGAGCGCAGAAAGAGAGAGAGAAAGAGCGCAGAGAGAGAGAAAGAAAGAGCGCAGAGAGAGAAAGAAAGAGCGCAGAGAGAGAGAGCGCAGAGAGAAAGAAAGAGCGCAGAGAGAGAGAAAGAAAGTGCGCAGAGAGAAAGAAAGAGCGCAGAGAGAGAGGAAGAGCGCAAAGAGAGAGAAAGAAAGTGCGCAGAGAGAAAGAAAGAGCGCAGAGAGAAAGAGCGCAGAGAGAGAAAGAGAAAGAAAGAGCGCAGAGAGAGAAAGAGAAAGAAAGAGCGCAGAGAGAGAGAGAGAAAGAGCACAGAGAGAGAGAGAGAAAGAGCGCAGAGCGAGAGAGAGAAAGAGCGCAGAAAGAGAGAAAGAAAGAGCGCAGAGAGAGAAAGAAAGAGCGCAGAGAGAAAGAAAGAGCGCAGAGAGAGAGAAAGAGCGCAGAGAGAGAGAAAGAAAGTGCGCAGAGAGAAAGAAAGAGCGCAGAGAGAAAGAGCGCAGAGAGAGAAAGAGAAAGAAAGAGCGCAGAGAGAGAGAGAGAAAGAGCGCAGAGAGAGAGAGAGAAAGAGAGCAGAGAGAGAGAAAGAGAAAGAAAGAGCGCAGAGAGAAAGAAAGAGCGCAGAGAGAGAGAAATAAAGAGCGCAGAGAGAGCGCAGAGAGAGAGAGAGAGCGCAGAGAGAGAAATAAAGAGCGCAGAGAGAAAGAAAGAGCGCAGAGAAAGAAAGAGCGCAGAGAGAGAGAGAAAGAGCGCAGAGAGAGAGAGCGCAGACAGAGAGAGAGCGCAGAGAGAGAGAGCGCAGAGAGAGAGAGTGCAGAGAGAGAGAAAGAAAGAGCGCAGAGAGAGAGAAAGAGCGTAGAGAAAAAAAGAGCGCAGAGAGAGAGAGAGGAAGAAAGAGCGCAGACAGAGAAAGAAAGAGCGCAGACAGAGAAAGAAAGAGCGCAGACAGAGAAAGAAAGAGCGCAGAGAGAGAGAAAGAACGCAGAGAGAGAGAAAGAGCGCAGAGAGAGAGAAAGAGCGCAGAGAGAGAGAAAGAGCGCAGAGAGAGAAAGAGCGCAGAGAGAGAAAGAGCGCAGAGAGAGAGAAAGAGCGCAGAGAGAGAGAAAGAGCGCAGAGAGAGAAAGAAAGAGCGCAGAGAGAGAAAGAAAGAGCGCAGAGAGAGAGCGCAGAGAGAGAGAGAGAGCGCAGAGAGAGAAATAAAGAGCGCAGAGAGAGAAAGAAAGAAAGAGCGCAGAGAAAGAAAGAGCGCAGAGAGAGAAAGAAAGAGCGCAAAGAGAGAAAAAAAGAGTGCAAAGAGAGAAAAAAAGAGCGCAGAGAGAGAGAGAAAGAAAGAGCGCAGAGAGAGAGAAAGAAAGAGCGCAGAGAGAGAGAAAGAAAGAGCGCAGAGAGAAAGAAAGAGCACATAGAGAGAGAAAGAGCGCAGAGAGAGAGAGAAAGAGCGCAGAGAGAGAGAGCGCAGACAGAGAGAGAGCGCAGAGAGAGAGAGCGCAGAGAGAGAGAGCGCAGAGAGAGAGAAAGAAAGAGCGCAGAGAGAGAGAAAGAGCGTAGAGAAAAAAAGAGCGCAGAGAGAGAGAGGAAGAAAGAGCGCAGACAGAGAAAGAAAGAGCGCAGACAGAGAAAGAAAGAGCGCAGAGAGAGAGAAAGAATGCAGAGAGAGAGAAAGAACGCAGAGAGAGAGAAAGAGCGCAGAGAGAGAGAAAGAGCGCAGAGAGAGAAAGAGCGCAGAGAGAGAAAGAGCACAGAGAGAGAGAAAGAGCGCAGAGAGAGAGAAAGAGCGCAGAGAGAGAGAAAGAGCGCAGCGAGAGAAAGAAACAGCGCAGAGAGAGAAAGAAAGAGCGCAGAGAGAGAGCGCAGAGAGAGAGCGCAGAGAGAGAGAGAGAGCGCAGAGAGAGAAATAAAGAGCGCAGAGAGAGAAAGAAAGAGCGCAGAGAAAGAAAGAGCGCAGAGAGAGAAAGAAAGAGCGCAAAGAGAGAAATAAAGAGTGCAAAGAGAGAAAAAAAGAGCACAGAGAGAAAGAAAGAGTGCAGCGAGAAAGAAAGAGCGCAGAGAGAGAGAGCGCAGAGAGAGAGAGCGCAGAGAGAGAAAGAGAAAGAAAGAGCGCAGAAAGAGAGAGAGAAAGAGCGCAGAGAGAGAGAAAGAAAGAGCGCAGAGAGAGAAAGAAAGAGCGCAGAGAGAGAGAGCGCAGAGAGAAAGAAAGAGCGCAGAGAGAGAGAAAGAAAGTGCGCAGAGAGAAAGAAAGAGCGCAGAGAGAGAGGAAGAGCGCAAAGAGAGAGAAAGAAAGTGCGCAGAGAGAAAGAAAGAGCGCAGAGAGAAAGAGCGCAGAGAGAGAAAGAGAAAGAAAGAGCGCAGAGAGAGAAAGAGAAAGAAAGAGCGCAGAGAGAGAGAGAGAAAGAGCACAGAGAGAGAGAGAGAAAGAGCGCAGAGCGAGAGAGAGAAAGAGCGCAGAAAGAGAGAAAGAAAGAGCGCAGAGAGAGAAAGAAAGAGCGCAGAGAGAAAGAAAGAGCGCAGAGAGAGAGAAAGAGCGCAGAGAGAGAGAAAGAAAGTGCGCAGAGAGAAAGAAAGAGCGCAGAGAGAAAGAGCGCAGAGAGAGAAAGAGAAAGAAAGAGCGCAGAGAGAGAGAGAGAAAGAGCGCAGAGAGAGAGAGAGAAAGAGAGCAGAGAGAGAGAAAGAGAAAGAAAGAGCGCAGAGAGAAAGAAAGAGCGCAGAGAGAGAGAAATAAAGAGCGCAGAGAGAGCGCAGAGAGAGAGAGAGAGCGCAGAGAGAGAAATAAAGAGCGCAGAGAGAAAGAAAGAGCGCAGAGAAAGAAAGAGCGCAGAGAGAGAGAGAAAGAGCGCAGAGAGAGAGAGCGCAGACAGAGAGAGAGCGCAGAGAGAGAGAGCGCAGAGAGAGAGAGTGCAGAGAGAGAGAAAGAAAGAGCGCAGAGAGAGAGAAAGAGCGTAGAGAAAAAAAGAGCGCAGAGAGAGAGAGAGGAAGAAAGAGCGCAGACAGAGAAAGAAAGAGCGCAGACAGAGAAAGAAAGAGCGCAGACAGAGAAAGAAAGAGCGCAGAGAGAGAGAAAGAACGCAGAGAGAGAGAAAGAGCGCAGAGAGAGAGAAAGAGCGCAGAGAGAGAGAAAGAGCGCAGAGAGAGAAAGAGCGCAGAGAGAGAAAGAGCGCAGAGAGAGAGAAAGAGCGCAGAGAGAGAGAAAGAGCGCAGAGAGAGAAAGAAAGAGCGCAGAGAGAGAAAGAAAGAGCGCAGAGAGAGAGCGCAGAGAGAGAGAGAGAGCGCAGAGAGAGAAATAAAGAGCGCAGAGAGAGAAAGAAAGAAAGAGCGCAGAGAAAGAAAGAGCGCAGAGAGAGAAAGAAAGAGCGCAAAGAGAGAAAAAAAGAGTGCAAAGAGAGAAAAAAAGAGCGCAGAGAGAAAGAAAGAGTGCAGCGAGAAAGAAAGAGCGCAGAGAGAGAGAGCGCAGAGAGAGAGAGCGCAGAGAGAGAAAGAGAAAGAAAGAGCGCAGAAAGAGAGAGAGAAAGAGCGCAGAGAGAGAGAAAGAAAGAGCGCAGAGAGAGAAAGAAAGAGCGCAGAGAGAGAGAGCGCAGAGAGAAAGAAAGAGCGCAGAGAGAGAGAAAGAAAGTGCGCAGAGAGAAAGAAAGAGCGCAGAGAGAGAGAAAGAGCGCAAAGAGAGAGAAAGAAAGTGCGCAGAGAGAAAGATAGAGCGCAGAGAGAAAGAGCGCAGAGAGAGAAAGAGAAAGAAAGAGCGCAGAGAGAGAAAGAGAAAGAAAGAGCGCAGAGAGAGAGAGAGAAAGAGCGCAGAGAGAGAGAGAGAAAGAGCGCAGAGAGAGAGAGAGAGAAAGAGCGCAGAAAGAGAGAAAGAAAGAGCGCAGAGAGAGAAAGAAAGAGCGCAGAGAGAAAGAAAGAGCGCAGAGAGAGAGAAAGAGCGCAGAGAGAGAGAAAGAAAGTGCGCAGAGAGAAAGAAAGAGCGCAGAGAGAAAGACCGCAGAGAGAGAAAGAGAAAGAAAGAGCGCAGAGAGAGAGAGAGAAAGAGCTCAGAGAGAGAGAGAGAAAGAGCGCAGAGAGAGAGAAAGAGAAAGAAAGAGCGCAGAGAGAAAGAAAGAGCGCAGAGAGAGAGAAATAAAGAGCGCAGAGAGAGCGCAGAGAGAGAGAGAGAGCGCAGAGAGAGAAATAAAGAGCGCAGAGAGAAAGAAAGAGCGCAGAGAAAGAAAGAGCGCAGAGAGAGAAAAAGAAAGAGCGCAGAGAGAGAAAGAAAGAGCGCAAAGAGAGAAAAAAAGAGCGCAGAAAGAAAGAAAGAGCGCCGAGAGAAAGAAAGAAAGAGCGCCGAGAGAGAGAAAGAGCGCAGAGAGAGAAAGAGAAAGAAAGAGCGCAGAGAGAGAGAGAGAAAGAGCGCAGAGAGAGAGAGAGAAAGAGCGCAGAGAGAGAGAAAGAGAAAGAAAGAGCGCAGAGAGAAAGAAAGAGCGCAGAGAGAGAGAAATAAAGAGCGCAGAGAGAGCGCAGAGAGAGAGAGAGAGCGCAGAGAGAGAAATAAAGAGCGCAGAGAGAAAGAAAGAGCGCAGAGAAAGAAAGAGCGCAGAGAGAGAGAAAGAAAGAGCGCAGAGAGAGAAAGAAAGAGCGCAAAGAGAGAAAAAAAGAGCGCAGAAAGAAAGAAAGAGCGCCGAGAGAAAGAAAGAAAGAGCGCCGAGAGAGAGAAAGAGCGCAGAGAGAGAAAGAGAAAGAAAGAGCGCAGAGAGAGAGAGAGTGCAGAGAGAGAGAGAAAGAGCGCAGAGAGAGAGAGAGAGCGCAGAGAGAGAAAGAGAAAGAAAGAGCGCAGAGAGAGAAAGAGCGCAGAGAGAGAAAGAGCGCAGAGAGAGAAGGAGCGCAGAGAGAGAAAGAGCGCAGAGAGAGAAAGAGCGCAGAGAGAGAAAGAGCGCAGAGAGAGAAAGAGCGCAGAGAGAGAAAGAGCGCAGAGAGAAAGAAAGAGCGCAGAGAGAAAGAAAGAGCGCAGAGAGAAAGAAAGAGCGCAGAGAGAGAAGAGCGCAGAGAGAAAGAAAGAGCGCAGAGAGAGAGAAAGAGCGCAGAGAGAGAGAAAGAGCACAGAGAGAGAGAAAAAAAGAGTGCAGAGAGAGAAAGAAAAAGCGCAGAGAGAGACAAAGAGCGCAGAGAGAGAGAAATAAAGAGCGCAGAGAGAGAAAGAAAGAGCGCAGAGAGAGAAAGAAAGAGCGCAGAGAGTGAGAGAGAAAGAGCGCAGAGAGAAAGAAAGAGCGCAGAGAGAGAGAGAAAGAAAGAGCGCAGAGAGAGAGAGAAAGAAAGAGCGCAGAGAGAGAGAAAGAAAGAGCGCAGAGAGAAAGAAAGAGCACATAGAGAGAGAAAGAGCGCAGAGAGAGAGAGAAAGAGCGCAGAGAGAGAGAGCGCAGACAGAGAGAGAGCGCAGAGAGAGAGAGCGCAGAGAGAGAGAGCGCAGAGAGAGAGAAAGAAAGAGCGCAGAGAGAGAGAAAGAGCGTAGAGAAAAAAAGAGCGCAGAGAGAGAGAGGAAGAAAGAGCGCAGACAGAGAAAGAAAGAGCGCAGACAGAGAAAGAAAGAGCGCAGAGAGAGAGAAAGAATGCAGAGAGAGAGAAAGAACGCAGAGAGAGAGAAAGAGCGCAGAGAGAGAGAAAGAGCGCAGAGAGAGAAAGAGCGCAGAGAGAGAAAGAGCACAGAGAGAGAGAAAGAGCGCAGAGAGAGAGAAAGAGCGCAGAGAGAGAAAAAGAGCGCAGCGAGAGAAAGAAACAGCGCAGAGAGAGAAAGAAAGAGCGCAGAGAGAGAGCGCAGAGAGAGAGCGCAGAGAGAGAGAGAGAGCGCAGAGAGAGAAATAAAGAGCGCAGAGAGAGAAAGAAAGAGCGCAGAGAAAGAAAGAGCGCAGAGAGAGAAAGAAAGAGCGCAAAGAGAGAAATAAAGAGTGCAAAGAGAGAAAAAAAGAGCACAGAGAGAAAGAAAGAGTGCAGCGAGAAAGAAAGAGCGCAGAGAGAGAGAGCGCAGAGAGAGAGAGCGCAGAGAGAGAAAGAGAAAGAAAGAGCGCAGAAAGAGAGAGAGAAAGAGCGCAGAGAGAGAGAAAGAAAGAGCGCAGAGAGAGAAAGAAAGAGCGCAGAGAGAGAGAGCGCAGAGAGAAAGAAAGAGCGCAGAGAGAGAGAAAGAAAGTGCGCAGAGAGAAAGAAAGAGCGCAGAGAGAGAGAAAGAGCGCAAAGAGAGAGAAAGAAAGTGCGCAGAGAGAAAGAAAGAGCGCAGAGAGAAAGAGCGCAGAGAGAGAAAGAGAAAGAAAGAGCGCAGAGAGAGAAAGAGAAAGAAAGAGCGCAGAGAGAGAGAGAGAAAGAGCACAGAGAGAGAGAGAGAAAGAGCGCAGAGCGAGAGAGAGAAAGAGCGCAGAAAGAGAGAAAGAAAGAGCGCAGAGAGAGAAAGAAAGAGCGCAGAGAGAAAGAAAGAGCGCAGAGAGAGAGAAAGAGCGCAGAGAGAGAGAAAGAAAGTGCGCAGAGAGAAAGAAAGAGCGCAGAGAGAAAGAGCGCAGAGAGAGAAAGAGAAAGAAAGAGCGCAGAGAGAGAGAAAGAGCGCAGAGAGAGAGAGAGAAAGAGCGCAGAGAGAGAGAAAGAGAAAGAAAGAGCGCAGAGAGAAAGAAAGAGCGCAGAGAGAGAGAAATAAAGAGCGCAGAGAGAGCGCAGAGAGAGAGAGAGCGCAGAGAGAGAAATAAAGAGCGCAGAGAGAAAGAAAGAGCGCAGAGAAAGAAAGAGCGCAGAGAGAGAGAGAAAGAGCGCAGAGAGAGAGAGCGCAGACAGAGAGAGAGCGCAGAGAGAGAGAGCGCAGAGAGAGAGAGTGCAGAGAGAGAGAAAGAAAGAGCGCAGAGAGAGAGAAAGAGCGTAGAGAAAAAAAGAGCGCAGAGAGAGAGAGAGGAAGAAAGAGCGCAGACAGAGAAAGAAAGAGCGCAGACAGAGAAAGAAAGAGCGCAGACAGAGAAAGAAAGAGCGCAGAGAGAGAGAAAGAACGCAGAGAGAGAGAAAGAGCGCAGAGAGAGAGAAAGAGCGCAGAGAGAGAGAAAGAGCGCAGAGAGAGAAAGAGCGCAGAGAGAGAAAGAGCGCAGAGAGAGAGAAAGAGCGCAGAGAGAGAGAAAGAGCGCAGAGAGAGAAAGAAAGAGCGCAGAGAGAGAAAGAAAGAGCGCAGAGAGAGAGCGCAGAGAGAGAGAGAGAGCGCAGAGAGAGAAATAAAGAGCGCAGAGAGAGAAAGAAAGAAAGAGCGCAGAGAAAGAAAGAGCGCAGAGAGAGAAAGAAAGAGCGCAAAGAGAGAAAAAAAGAGTGCAAAGAGAGAAAAAAAGAGCGCAGAGAGAAAGAAAGAGTGCAGCGAGAAAGAAAGAGCGCAGAGAGAGAGAGCGCAGAGAGAGAGAGCGCAGAGAGAGAAAGAGAAAGAAAGAGCGCAGAAAGAGAGAGAGAAAGAGCGCAGAGAGAGAGAAAGAAAGAGCGCAGAGAGAGAAAGAAAGAGCGCAGAGAGAGAGAGCGCAGAGAGAAAGAAAGAGCGCAGAGAGAGAGAAAGAAAGTGCGCAGAGAGAAAGAAAGAGCACAGAGAGAGAGAAAGAGCGCAAAGAGAGAGAAAGAAAGTGCGCAGAGAGAAAGATAGAGCGCAGAGAGAAAGAGCGCAGAGAGAGAAAGAGAAAGAAAGAGCGCAGAGAGAGAAAGAGAAAGAAAGAGCGCAGAGAGAGAGAGAGAAAGAGCGCAGAGAGAGAGAGAGAAAGAGCGCAGAGAGAGAGAGAGAGAAAGAGCGCAGAAAGAGAGAAAGAAAGAGCGCAGAGAGAGAAAGAAAGAGCGCAGAGAGAAAGAAAGAGCGCAGAGAGAGAGAAAGAGCGCAGAGAGAGAGAAAGAAAGTGCGCAGAGAGAAAGAAAGAGCGCAGAGAGAAAGAGCGCAGAGAGAGAAAGAGAAAGAAAGAGCGCAGAGAGAGAGAGAGAAAGAGCTCAGAGAGAGAGAGAGAAAGAGCGCAGAGAGAGAGAAAGAGAAAGAAAGAGCGCAGAGAGAAAGAAAGAGCGCAGAGAGAGAGAAATAAAGAGCGCAGAGAGAGCGCAGAGAGAGAGAGAGAGCGCAGAGAGAGAAATAAAGAGCGCAGAGAGAAAGAAAGAGCGCAGAGAAAGAAAGAGCGCAGAGAGAGAAAAAGAAAGAGCGCAGAGAGAGAAAGAAAGAGCGCAAAGAGAGAAAAAAAGAGCGCAGAAAGAAAGAAAGAGCGCCGAGAGAAAGAAAGAAAGAGCGCCGAGAGAGAGAAAGAGCGCAGAGAGAGAAAGAGAAAGAAAGAGCGCAGAGAGAGAGAGAGAGAGTGCAGAGAGAGAGAGAAAGAGCGCAGAGAGAGAGAGAGAGCGCAGAGAGAGAAAGAGAAAGAAAGAGCGCAGAGAGAGAAAGAGCGCAGAGAGAGAAAGAGCGCAGAGAGAGAAGGAGCGCAGAGAGAGAAAGAGCGCAGAGAGAGAAAGAGCGCAGAGAGAGAAAGAGCGCAGAGAGAGAAAGAGCGCAGAGAGAGAAAGAGCGCAGAGAGAAAGAAAGAGCGCAGAGAGAAAGAAAGAGCGCAGAGAGAAAGAAAGAGCGCAGAGAGAGAAGAGCGCAGAGAGAAAGAAAGAGCGCAGAGAGAGAGAAAGAGCGCAGAGAGAGAGAAAGAGCACAGAGAGAGAGAAAAAAAGAGTGCAGAGAGAGAAAGAAAAAGCGCAGAGAGAGACAAAGAGCGCAAAGAGAGAGAAATAAAGAGCGCAGAGAGAGAAAGAAAGAGCGCAGAGAGAGAAAGAAAGAGCGCAGAGAGTGAGAGAGAAAGAGCGCAGAGAGAAAGAAAGAGCGCAGAGAGAGAGAGAAAGAAAGAGCGCAGAGAGAGAGAGAAAGAAAGAGCGCAGAGAGAGAGAAAGAAAGAGCGCAGAGAGAAAGAAAGAGCACATAGAGAGAGAAAGAGCGCAGAGAGAGAGAGAAAGAGCGCAGAGAGAGAGAGCGCAGACAGAGAGAGAGCGCAGAGAGAGAGAGCGCAGAGAGAGAGAGCGCAGAGAGAGAGAAAGAAAGAGCGCAGAGAGAGAGAAAGAGCGTAGAGAAAAAAAGAGCGCAGAGAGAGAGAGAGGAAGAAAGAGCGCAGACAGAGAAAGAAAGAGCGCAGACAGAGAAAGAAAGAGCGCAGAGAGAGAGAAAGAATGCAGAGAGAGAGAAAGAACGCAGAGAGAGAGAAGAGCGCAGAGAGAGAGAAAGAGCGCAGAGAGAGAAAGAGCGCAGAGAGAGAAAGAGCACAGAGAGAGAGAAAGAGCGCAGAGAGAGAGAAAGAGCGCAGAGAGAGAGAAAGAGTGCAGCGAGAGAAAGAAACAGCGCAGAGAGAGAAAGAAAGAGCGCAGAGAGAGAGCGCAGAGAGAGAGCGCAGAGAGAGAGAGAGAGCGCAGAGAGAGAAATAAAGAGCGCAGAGAGAGAAAGAAAGAGTGCAGAGAAAGAAAGAGCGCAGAGAGAGAAAGAAAGAGCGCAAAGAGAGAAAAAAAGAGTGCAAAGAGAGAAAAAAAGAGCACAGAGAGAAAGAAAGAGTGCAGCGAGAAAGAAAGAGCGCAGAGAGAGAGAGCGCAGAGAGAGAGAGCGCAGAGAGAGAAAGAGAAAGAAAGAGCGCAGAAAGAGAGAGAGAAAGAGCGCAGAGAGAGAGAAAGAAAGAGCGCAGAGAGAGAAAGAAAGAGCGCAGAGAGAGAGAGCGCAGAGAGAAAGAAAGAGCGCAGAGAGAGAGAAAGAAAGTGCGCAGAGAGAAAGAAAGAGCGCAGAGAGAGAGAAAGAGCGCAAAGAGAGAGAAAGAAAGTGCGCAGAGAGAAAGAAAGAGCGCAGAGAGAAAGAGCGCAGAGAGAGAAAGAGAAAGAAAGAGCGCAGAGAGAGAAAGAGAAAGAGCGCAGAGAGAGAGAGAGAGAGAAAGAGCACAGAGAGAGAGAGAGAAAGAGCGCAGAGCGAGAGAGAGAAAGAGCGCAGAAAGAGAGAAAGAAAGAGCGCAGAGAGAGAAAGAAAGAGCGCAGAGAGAAAGAAAGAGCGCAGAGAGAAAGAGCGCAGAGAGAGAAAGAGAAAGAAAGAGCGCAGAGAGAGAGAGAGAAAGAGCGCAGAGAGAGAAAGAGAAAGAGCGCAGAGAGAGAGAAAGAGAAAGAAAGAGCGCAGAGAGAAAGAAAGAGCGCAGAGAGAGAGAAAGAAAGAGCGCAGAGAGAGCGCAGAGAGAGAGAGAGAGCGCAGAGAGAGAAATAAAGAGCGCAGAGAGAAAGAAAGAGCGCAGAGAAAGAAAGAGCGCATAGAGAAAGAAAGAGCGCAGAGAGAGAAAGAAAGAGCGCAAAGAGAGAAAAAAAGAGCGCAAAGAGAGAAAAAAAGAGCGCAGAGAGAAAGAAAGAGCGCAGAGAGAGAGAGCGCAGAGAGAGAAAGAGAAAGAAAGAGCGCAGAGAGAGAGAGAGAAAGAGCGCAGAGAGAGAGAGAAAGAGCGCAGAGAGAGAAAGAAAGAGCGCAGAGAGAGAGCGCAGAGAGAAAGAAAGAGCGAAGAGAGAGAGAAAGAGCGCAGAGAGAGAGAAAGAAAGTGCGCAGAGAGAAATAAAGAGTGCAGAGAGAAAGAGCGCAGAGAGAGAAAGAGAAAGAAAGAGCGCAGAGAGAGAAAGAGAAAGAAAGAGCGCAGAGAGAGAGAAAGAGCGCACAGAGAGAGAGAGAAAGAGCGCAGAGAGAGAAAGAAAGAGCGCAGAGAGAGAGAGCGCAGAGAGAAAGAAAGAGCGCAGAGAGAAAGAAAGAGCGCAGAGAGAAAGAGCGCAGAGAGAGAGAAAGAGCGCAGAGAGAGAGAAAGAAAGTGCGCAGAGAGAAAGAAAGAGCACAGAGAGAAAGAGCGCAGAGAGAGAAAGAGAAAGAAAGAGCGCAGAGAGAGAGAGAGAGAAAGAGCGCCGAGAGAGAGAGAGAAAGAGCGCAGAGAGAGAGAAAGAGAAAGAAAGAGCGCAGAGAGAGAGAAAGAGCGCAGAGAAAGAGAAAGAGCGCAGAGAGAGAGAAAGAAAGAGCGCAGAGAGAGAGAAAGTAAGAGTGCAGAGAGAAAGAAAGAGTGCAGAGAGAAAGAAAGAAAGAGCGCAGAGAGAGAGAGAAAGAAAGAGCGCAGAGAGAGAGAAAGAGCGCAGAGAGAGAGAAAGAAAGAGCGCAGAGAGAGAGAGAGAGAGCGCAGAGAGAGAGAGAGCGCAGAGAGAGAGAGAGCGCAGAGAGAGAGAGAGCGCAGAGAGAGAGAGCGCAGAGAGAGAGAGAGCGCAGAGAGAGAGAGAGCGCAGAGAGAGAGAGAGCGCAGAGAGAGAGAGAGCGCAGAGAGAGAGAGAGCGCAGAGAGAGAGAGAGCGCAGAGAGAGAGAGAGCGCAGAGAGAGAGAGAGCGCAGATAGTGAGAGAGCGCAGAGAGAGAGAGAGCGCAGAGAGAGAGAGAGCGCAGAGAGAGAGAGCGCAGAGAGAGAGAGAGAGCGCAGAGAGAGAGAGAGCGCAGAGAGAGAGAGAGCGCAGAGAGAGAGAAAGAGCGCAGAGAGAGAGAAAGAGAGCAGAGAGAGAGAAAGAAAGAGCGCAGAGAGAGAAAGAAAGAGCGCAGAGAGAGAGAGAAAGAGCGCAGAGAGAAAGAAAGAAAGAGCGCAGAGAGAGAGAGAAAGAAAGAGCGCAGAGAGAGAAAGAAAGAGCGCAGAGAGAGAGAGAGAGCGCAGAGAGAGAGAGAAAGAGCGCAGAGAAAGAGAAAGAGCGCAGAGAGAGAAAGAGAAAGAAAGAGCGCAGAGAGAGAAAGAGCGCAGAGAGAGAGAGAAAGAGCGCAGAGAGAGAGAAAGAGCGCAGAGAGAGAGAAAGAGCGCAGAGAGAGAGAAAGAGCGCAGAGAGAGAGAAAGAGCGCAGAAGAGAGAGAAAGAGCGCATAGAGAGAGTAAGAGCGCAGAGAGAGAGAAAGAGCGCAGAGAGAGAGAAAGAGCGCAGAGAGAGAGAAAGAGCGCAGAGAGAGAGAAAAAAAGAGCGCAGAGAGAGAGAGAGAGAAAAAGCGCAGAGAGAGACAAAGAGCGCGGAGAGAGAGAAAGAAAGAGCGCAGAGAGAGAAAGAAAAAGCGCAGAGAGAGAAAGAAAGAGCGCAGAGAGAGAAAGAAAGAGCGCAGAGAGTGAGAGAGAAAGAGCGCAGAGAGTGAGAGAGAAAGAGCGCAGAGAGAAAGAAAGAGCGCAGAGAGAGAGAGAAAGAAAGAGCGCAGAGAGAGAGAGAAAAAAAGAGCGCAGAGAGAGAGAGAAAAAAAGAGCGCAAAGAGAGAGAGGAAGAAAGAGCGCAGAGAGAGAGAAAGAAAGAGCACAGAGAGAAAGAAAGAGCACATAGAGAGAGAAAGAGCGCAGAGAGAGAGAGAAAGAGCGCAGAGAGAAAAAGAGAGCACAGAGAGAGAGCGCAGACAGAGAGAGAGCGCAGACAGAGAGAGAGCGCAGAGAGAGAGAGAGCGCAGAGAGAGAGAGAGCGCAGAGAGAGAGAAAGAAAGAAAGAGCGCAGAGAGAGAGAAAGAGCGCAGAGAGAAAAAGAGAGCACAGAGAGAGAGCGCAGACAGAGAGAGAGCGCAGACAGAGAGAGAGCGCAGAGAGAGAGAGAGAGCGCAGAGAGAGAGAGAGAGAGAGCGCAGAGAGAGAGAAAGAAAGAAAGAGCACAGAGAGAGAGAAAGAGCGTAGAGAAAAAAAGAGCGCAGAGAGAGAGAGAGGAAGAAAGAGCGCAGACAGAGAAAGAAAGAGCGCAGAGAGAGAGAGCGCAGAGAAAGAAAGAGCACAGAGAGAGAAAGAAAGAGCGCAGAGAGAGAAAGAAAGAAAGAGCGCAGAGAGAAAGAAAGAGCGCAGAGAGAGAGAAAAAGCGCAGAGAGAGAAATAAAGAGCGCAGAGAGAGAAAGAAAGAGCGCAGAGTGAGAAAGAAAGAGCGCAGAGAAAGAAAGAGCGCAGAGAGAGAGAAAGAAAGAGCGCAGAGAAAGAAAGAGCGCAGAGAGAGAGAAAGAAAGAGCTCAGAGAGAGAAAGAATGAGCGCAAAGAGAGAAAGAAAGAGCGCAGAGAGAGAGAGCGCAGAGAGAGAAAGAGAAAGAAAGAGCGCAGAGAGAGATAGAGAAAGAGCGCAGAGAGAGAGAGAAAGAGCGCAGAGAGAGAGAAAGAGAAAGAAAGAGCGCAGAGAGAGAAAGAAAGAGCGCAGAGAGAAAGAAAGTGCGCAGAGAGAAAGAAAGAGCGCAGAGAGAAAGAAAGAGCGCAGAGAGAGAGAAAGAAAGAGCGCAGAGAGAGAGAGAAAGAGCGCAGAGAGAAAAAGAGAGCACAGAGAGAGAGCGCAGACAGAGAGAGAGTGCAGACAGAGAGAGAGCGCAGAGAGAGAGAGAGAGCGCAGAGAGAGAGAGAGAGCGCAGAGAGAGAGAAAGAAAGAAAGAGCGCAGAGAGAGAGAAAGAGCGTAGAGAAAAAAAGAGCGCAGAGAGAGAGAGAGGAAGAAAGAGCGCAGACAGAGAAAGAAAGAGCGCAGACAGAGAAAGAGCGCAAAGAGAGAAAGAGCGCAGAGAGAAAGAAAGAGCGCAGAGAGAGAGAGAGAAAGAGCGCAGAGAGAGAGAGAGAAAGAGCGCAGAGAGAGAGAAAGAGCGCAGAGAGAAAGAAAGACCGCAGAGAGAGAGAAAGAAAGTGCGCAGAGAGAAAGAAAGAGCGCAGAGAGAGAGCGCAGAGAGAGAAAGAGAAAGAAAGAGCGCAGAGAGAGAGAGAGAAAGAGCGCAGAGAGAGAGAGAGAAAGAGCGCAGAGAGAGAGAAAGAGAAAGAAAGAGCGCAGAGAGAGAGAAAGAGCGCAGAGAGAGAGAGAGAAAGAGCGCAGAGGGAGAGAAAGAAAGAGCGCAGAGAGAGAGAAAGTAAGAGTGCAGAGAGAAAGAAAGAGCGCAGAGAGAAAGAAAGAAAGAGTGCAGAGAGAGAGAGAAAGAAAAAGCGCAGAGAAAGAAAGAGCGCAGAGAGAGGAAGAAAGAGCACAGAGAGAGAGAAAGAAAGAGCGCAGAGAGAGAGAAAGAGTGCAGAGAGAGAGAAAGAAAGAGCGCAGAGAGAGAGCGCAGAGAGAGAGCGCAGAGAGAGAGAGCGCAGAGAGACAGAGAGCGCAGAAAGAGAGAGAGTGCAGAGAGAGAGAGAGCGCAGAGAGAGAGAAAGAGCGCAGAGAGAAAGAAAGAGCGCAGAGAGAGAGAAAGAGAGCAGAGAGAAAGAAAGTGCGCAGAGAGAAAGAAAGAGCGCAGAGAGAGAGAAAGAAAGAGCGCAGAGAGAGAAAGAAAGAGCGCAGAGAGAGAGAGAAAGAGCGCAGCGAGAGAGAGAGAGAGCGCAGAGAGAGAGAAAGAAAGAGCGCAGAGAGAGAGAGAAAGAAAGAGCGCAGAGAGAGAAAGAAAGAGCGCAGAGAGAGAGAAAGAGCGCAGAGAGAGAGAAAGAGCGCAGAGAGAGAGAAAGAGCGCAGAGAGAGAAAGAGCGCAGAGAGAGAAAGAGCGCAGAGAGAGAAAGAGCGCAGAGAGAGAAAGAGCGCAGAGAGAGAAAGAGCGCAGAGAGAGAAAGAGCGCAGAGAGAGAAAGAGCGCAGAGAGAGAAAGAGCGCAGAGAAAGAAAGAGCGCAGAGAGAGAGAGAGAGCTCAGAGAGAGAGAAAAAAAGAGCGCAGAGAGAGAGAAAAAAAGAGCGCAGAGAGAGAGAAAGAAAAAGCGCAGAGAGAGAAAGAAAGAGCGCAGAGAGAGAGAGAAAGAGCGCAGAGAGTGAGAAAGAAAGAGCGCAGAGAGAAAGAAAGAGCGCAGAGAGAGAGAGGAAGAAAGAGCGCAGAGAGAGAGAAAGAGCGCAGAGAGAGAGAAAGAGCGCAGAGAGAGAAAGAGCAGAGAGAGAGAAAGAGCACAGAGAGAGAGAAAGAGCACAGAGAGAGAGAAAGAAAGAGCGCAGAGAGAGAAATAAAGAGCGCAGAGAGAGAAATAAAGAGCGCAGAGAGAGAGAAAAAGAGCGCAAAGAGAGAAAAAAAGAGCGCAGAGAGAAAGAAAGAAAGAGTGCAGAGAGAAAGAAAGAGCGCAGAGAGAGAGAGCGCAGAGAGAGAAAGAGAAAGAAAGAGCGCAGAGAGAGAGAGAGAGAAAGAGCGCCGAGAGAGAGAGAGAAAGAGCGCAGAGAGAGAGAATGAGAAAGAAAGAGCGCAGAGAGAGAAAGTGCGCAGAGAGAGAAAGAGCGCAGAGAGAAAGAAAGAGCGCAGAGAGAGAGAGAGAGAAAGAGCGCAGAGAGAGAAAGAAAGAGCGCAAAGAGAGAAAAAAAGAGCGCAGAAAGAAAGAAAGAGCGCAGAGAGAAAGAAAGAAAGAGCGCAGAGAGAGAGAAAGAGCGCAGAGAGAGAAAGAGAAAGAAAGAGCGCAGAGAGAGAGAGAGAGGGCGCAGAGAGAGAGAGAAAGAGCGCAGAGAGAGAGAGAGAGCGCAGAGAGAGAAAGAGAGAGAAAGAGCGCAGAGAGAGAAAGAGCGCAGAGAGAGAAAGAGCGCAGAGAGAGAAAGAGCGCAGAGAGAGAAAGAGCGCAGAGAGAGAAAGAGAAAGTAAGAGAGCAGAGAGAGATAGAGAAAGAGCGCAGAGAGAGAGAGAAAGAGCGCAGAGAGAGAAAGAGAAAGAAAGAGCGCAGAGAGAGAAAGAAAGAGCGCAGAGAGAGAGAAAGAGAGCAGAGAGAAAGAAAGTGCGCAGAGAGAAAGAAAGAGCGCAGAGAGAAAGAAAGAGCGCAGAGAGAGAGAAAGAAAGAGCGCAGAGAGAGAGAGAAAGAGCGCAGAGAGAAAGAAAGAAAGAGTGCAGAGAGAGAGAGAAAGAAAGAGCGCAGAGAGAGAAAGAAAGAGCGCAGAGAGAGAGAGAGAGCGCAGAGAGAGAGGAAGAAAGAGCGCAGAGAGAGAGAGAAAGAACGCAGAGAGAGAGAGAAAGAGCGCAGAGAAAGAGAAAGAGCGCAGAGAGAGAAAGAGAAAGAAAGAGCGCAGAGAGAGAAAGAGCGCAAAGAGAGAAAGAGCGCAGAGAGAAAGAAAGAGCGCAGAGAGAGAGAGAGAAAGAGCGCAGAGAGAGAGAGAGAAAGAGCGCAGAGAGAGAGATAGAGCGCAGAGAGAAAGAAAGAGCGCAGAGAGAGAGAAAGAAAGTGCGCAGAGAGAAAGAAAGAGCGCAGAGAGAGAGCGCAGAGAGAGAAAGAGAAAGAAAGAGCGCAAAGAGAGAGAGGAAGAAAGAGCGCAGAGAGAGAGAAAGAAAGAGCGCAGAGAGAAAGAAAGAGCACATAGAGAGAGAAAGAGCGCAGAGAGAGAGAAAAAGCGCAGAGAGAAATAAAGAGCGCAGAGAGAGAAAGAAAGAGCGCAGAGAGAGAAAGAAAGAGCGCAGAGAAAGAAAGAGCGCAGAGAGAGAGAAAGAAAGAGCGCAGAGAGAGAAAGAAAGAGAGCAGAGAGAGAAAGAAAGAGCGCAAAGAGAGAAAAAAAGAGCGCAGAGAGAGAGAGAAAGAAAGAGCGCAGAGAGAGAGAGAAAGAAAGAGCGCAGAGAGAAAGAAAGAGCGCAGAGAAAGAGAGCGCAGAGAGAGAAAGAGAAAGAAAGAGCGCAGAGAGAGAAAGAGAAAGAAAGAGCGCAGAGAGAGAGAGAGAAAGAGCGCAGAGAGAGAGAGAAAGAGCGCAGAGAGAGAGAAAGAGAAAGAAAGAGCGCAGAGAGAGAAAGAAAAAGCGCAGAGAGAGAAATAAAGAGCGCAGAGAGAGAAATAAAGAGCGCAGAGAGAGAAATAAAGAGCGCAGAGAGAGAAATAAAGAGCGCAGAGAGAGAGAAAGAGCGCAGAGAGAGAGAAAGAGCACAGAGAGAGAGAAAGAGCACAGAGAGAGAGAAAGAGCACAGAGAGAGAGAAAGAGCACAGAGAGAGAGAAAGAGCATAGAGAGAGAGAAAGAGCACAGAGAGAGAGAAAGAGCACAGAGAGAAATAAAGAGCGCAGAGAGAGAAATAAAGAGCGCAGAGAGAGAAATAAAGAGCGCAGAGAGAGAAATAAAGAGCGCAGAGAGAGAAAGAAAGAGCGCAAAGAGAGAAAAAAAGAGCGCAGAAAGAAAGAAAGAGCGCAGAGAGAAAGAAAGAAAGAGCGCAGAGAGAGAGAAAGAGCGCAGAGAGAGAAAGAGAAAGAAAGAGCGCAGAGAGAGAGAGAGAGGGCGCAGAGAGAGAGAATAAGCGCAGAGAGAGAAATAAAGAGCGCAGAGAGAGAAAGAAAGAGCGCAGAGAAAGAAA
Organism: Ascaphus truei; assembly: GCF_040206685.1. NCBI lineage: Eukaryota > Metazoa > Chordata > Amphibia > Anura > Ascaphidae > Ascaphus > Ascaphus truei. Next base: position 230,503 of record NW_027453986.1, read on the forward strand.
GAGCGCAGATAGAGAGAAAGAAAGAGCGCAGAGAGAGAAAGAAAGAGAGCAGAGAGAGAAAGAAAGAGCGCAAAGAGAGAAAAAAAGAGCGCAGAGAGAGAAATAAAGAGCGCAGAGAGAGAAATAAAGAGCGCAGAGAGAGAAATAAAGAGCGCAGAGAGAGAAATAAAGAGCGCAGAGAGAGAGAAAGAAAGAGCGCAGAGAGAGAGAAAAAGAGCGCAAAGAGAGAAAAAAAGAGCGCAGAGAGAAAGAAAGAGCGGAGAGAGAAAGAAAGAAAGAGCGCAGAGAGAGAGAGCGCAGAGAGAGAAAGAGAAAGAAAGAGCGCAGAGAGAGAGAGAGAGAAAGAGCGCCGAGAGAGAGAGAGAAAGAGCGCAGAGAGAGAGAAAGAGAAAGAAAGAGCGCACAGAGAGAAAGTGCGCAGAGAGAGAAAGAGCGCCGAGAGAAAGAAAGAGCGCAGAGAGAGAGAGAGAGAAAGAGCGCAGAGAGAGAAAGAAAGAGCGCAAAGAGAGAAAAAAAGAGCGCAGAAAGAAAGAAAGAGCGCAGAGAGAAAGAAAGAAAGAGCGCAGAGAGAGAGAGAGAAAGAGCGCAGAGAGAGAAAGTGAAAGAAAGAGCGCAGAGAGAGAGAGAGAGGGCGCAGAGAGAGAGAATAAGCGCAGAGAGAGAAATAAAGAGCGCAGAGAGAGAAAGAAAGAGCGCAGAGAAAGAAAGAGCGCAGATAGAGAGAAAGAAAGAGCGCAGAGAGAGAAAGAAAGAGAGCAGAGAGAGAAAGAAAGAGCGCAAAGAGAGAAAAAAAGAACGCAAAGAGAGAAAAAAAGAGCGCAGAGAGAAAGAAAGAAAGAGCACAGAGAGAAAGAAAGAGCGCAGAGAGAGAGAGCGCAGAGAGAGAAAGAGAAAGAAAGAGCGCAGAGAGAGAAAGAGAAAGAAAGAGCGCAGAGAGAGAGAGAGAAAGAGCGCAGAGAGAGAGAGAAAGAGCGCAGAGAGAGAGAAAGAGAAAGAAAGAGCGCAGAGAGAGAAAGAGAAAGAAAGAGCGCAGAGAGAGAGAGAGAAAGAGCGCAGAGAGAGAGAAAGAGCGCAGAGAGAGAGAGCGCAGAGAGAGAAAGAGAAAGAAAGAGCGCAGAGAGAGAGAGAGAAAGAGCGCAGAGAGAAAGAAAGAGCGCAGAGAGAGAGCGCAGAGAGAGAGAAAGAGCGCAGAGAGAGAAATAAAGAGCGCAGAGAGAGAAATAAAGAGCGCAGAGAGAGAAATAAAGAGCGCAGAGAAAGAAAGAGCGCAGAGAGAGAGAAAGAAAGAGCGCAGAGAGAGAAAGATAGAGCGCAAAGAGAGAAAAAAAGAGCGCAAAGAGAGAAAAAAAGAGCGCAGAGAGAAAGAAAGAGCGCAGAGAGAGAGAGCGCAGAGAGAGAAAGAGAAAGAAAGAGCGCAGAGAGAGAGAGAGAGAAAGAGCGCCGAGAGAGAGAAAGAGAAAGAAAGTGCGCAGAGAGAGAAAGAGCGCAGAGAGAAAGAGCGCAGAGAAAGAGAGAGAGAGAGAGCGCAGAGAGAGAAAGAAAGAGCGCAAAGAGAGAAAAAAAGAGCGCAGAAAGAAAGAAAGAGCGCAGAGAGAGAGAAAGAAAGAGCGCAGAGAGAGAGAGAGAAAGAGCGCAGAGAGAGAGAGAAAGAGCGCAGAGAGAGAAAGAGCGCAGAGAGAGAAAGAGCGCAGAGAGAGAGAGAGAGCGCAGAGAGAGAAAGAGTGCAGAGAGAGAGAGAAAGAACGCAGAGAGAGAGAGAAAGAGCGCAGAGAGAGAGAAAGAGCGCAGAGAGAGAGAAAGAGCGCAGAGAGAGAGAAAGAGCGCAGAGAGAGAGAAAGAGCGCAGAGAGAGAGAAAGAGCGCAGAGAAAGAGAAAGAGCGCAGAGAGAGAGAGAAAAAAAGAGCGCAGAGAGAGAAAGAAAAAGCGCAGAGAGAGAGAAAGAAAGAGCGCAGAGAGAGAGAAAGAGCGCAGAGAGTGAGAGAGAAAGAGCGCAGAGAGAAAGAAAGAGCGCAGAGAGAGAGAGAAAGAAAGAGCGCAGAGAGAGAGAGAAAGAAAGAGCGCAGAGAGAGAAAGAAATAGCGCAGAAAGAGAGAAAGAGCGCAGAGAGAGAGAGGAAGAAAGAGCGCAGAGAGAGAGAAAGAAAGAGCGCAGAGAGAAAGAAAGAGCACATAGAGAGAGAAAGAGCGCAGAGAGAGAGAAAAAGCGCAGAGAGAGAAATAAAGAGCGCAGAGAGAGAAAGAAAGAGCGCAGAGAGAGAAAGAAAGAGCGCAGAGAAAGAAAGAGCGCAGAGAGAGAGAAAGAAAGAGCGCAGAAAGAGAAAGAAAGAGAGCAGAGAGAGAAAGAAAGAGCGCAAAAAGAGAAAAAAAGAGCGCAGACAGAAAGAAAGAAAGAGCGCAGAGAGAAAGAAAGAGCGCAGAGAAAGAGAGCGCAGAGAGAGAAAGAGAAAGAAAGAGCGCAGAGAGAGAAAGAGAAAGAAAGAGCGCAGAGAGAGAGAGAGAAAGAGCGCAGAGAGAGAGAGAAAGAGCGCAGAGAGAGAGAAAGAGAAAGAAAGAGCGCAGAGAGAGAAAGAAAAAGCGCAGAGAGAGAAAGAAAGAGCGCAGAAAGAGAGAAAGAGCGCAGAGAGAGAGAAAGAGCGCAGAGAGAGAGAAAGAGCGCAGAGAGAGAGAAAGAGCGCAGAGAGAGAGAAAGAGCACAGAGAGAGAGAAAGAAAGAGCGCAGAGAGAGAGAAAGAAAGAGCGCAGAGAGAGAAAGATAGAGCGCAAAGAGAGAAAAAAAGAGCGCAAAGAGAGAAAAAAAGAGCGCAGAGAGAAAGAAAGAGCGCAGAGAGAGAGAGCGCAGAGAGAGAAAGAGAAAGAAAGAGCGCAGAGAGAGAGAGAGAGAAAGAGCGCCGAGAGAGAGAAAGAGAAAGAAAGTGCGCAGAGAGAGAAAGAGCGCAGAGAGAAAGAGCGCAGAGAAAGAGAGAGAGAGAGAGCGCAGAGAGAGAAAGAAAGAGCGCAAAGAGAGAAAAAAAGAGCGCAGAAAGAAAGAAAGAGCGCAGAGAGAGAGAAAGAAAGAGCGCAGAGAGAGAGAGAGAAAGAGCGCAGAGAGAGAGAGAAAGAGCGCAGAGAGAGAAAGAGCGCAGAGAGAGAAAGAGCGCAGAGAGAGAGAGAGAGCGCAGAGAGAGAAAGAGTGCAGAGAGAGAGAGAAAGAACGCAGAGAGAGAGAGAAAGAGCGCAGAGAGAGAGAAAGAGCGCAGAGAGAGAGAAAGAGCGCAGAGAGAGAGAAAGAGCGCAGAGAGAGAGAAAGAGCGCAGAGAGAGAGAAAGAGCGCAGAGAAAGAGAAAGAGCGCAGAGAGAGAGAGAAAAAAAGAGCGCAGAGAGAGAAAGAAAAAGCGCAGAGAGAGAGAAAGAAAGAGCGCAGAGAGAGAGAAAGAGCGCAGAGAGTGAGAGAGAAAGAGCGCAGAGAGAAAGAAAGAGCGCAGAGAGAGAGAGAAAGAAAGAGCGCAGAGAGAGAGAGAAAGAAAGAGCGCAGAGAGAGAAAGAAATAGCGCAGAAAGAGAGAAAGAGCGCAGAGAGAGAGAGGAAGAAAGAGCGCAGAGAGAGAGAAAGAAAGAGCGCAGAGAGAAAGAAAGAGCACATAGAGAGAGAAAGAGCGCAGAGAGAGAGAAAAAGCGCAGAGAGAGAAATAAAGAGCGCAGAGAGAGAAAGAAAGAGCGCAGAGAGAGAAAGAAAGAGCGCAGAGAAAGAAAGAGCGCAGAGAGAGAGAAAGAAAGAGCGCAGAAAGAGAAAGAAAGAGAGCAGAGAGAGAAAGAAAGAGCGCAAAAAGAGAAAAAAAGAGCGCAGACAGAAAGAAAGAAAGAGCGCAGAGAGAAAGAAAGAGCGCAGAGAAAGAGAGCGCAGAGAGAGAAAGAGAAAGAAAGAGCGCAGAGAGAGAAAGAGAAAGAAAGAGCGCAGAGAGAGAGAGAGAAAGAGCGCAGAGAGAGAGAGAAAGAGCGCAGAGAGAGAGAAAGAGAAAGAAAGAGCGCAGAGAGAGAAAGAAAAAGCGCAGAGAGAGAAAGAAAGAGCGCAGAAAGAGAGAAAGAGCGCAGAGAGAGAGAAAGAGCGCAGAGAGAGAGAAAGAGCGCAGAGAGAGAGAAAGAGCGCAGAGAGAGAGAAAGAGCACAGAGAGAGAGAAAGAAAGAGCGCAGAGAGAGAAATAAAGAGCGCAGAGAGAGAAATAAAGAGCGCAGAGAGAGAAATAAAGAGCGCAGAGAGAGAAATAAAGAGCGCAGAGAGAGAGAGAAAGAAAGAGCGCAGAGAGAGAGAGAAAGAAAGAAAGAGCGCAGAGAGAGAGAGGAAGAAAGAGCGCAGAGAGAGAGAAAGAGCGCAGAGAGAGAGAAAGAGCGCAGAGAGAGAGAAAGAGCGCAGAGAGAGAGAAAGAGCACAGAGAGAGAGAAAGAGCACAGAGAGAGAGAAAGAGCACAGAGAGAGAGAAAGAGCACAGAGAGAGAGAAAGAGCACAGAGAGAGAGAAAGAGCATAGAGACAGAGAAAGAGCACAGAGAGAGAGAATGAGCACAGAGAGAGAGAAAGAGCACAGAGAGAGAGAAAGAGCACAGAGAGAGAGAAAGAGCACAGAGAGAGAGAAAGAGCACAGAGAGAGAGAAAGAGCACAGAGAGAGAGAAAGAGCACAGAGAGAGAAATAAAGAGCGCAGAGAGAGAAATAAAGAGCGCAGAGAGAGAAATAAAGAGCGCAGAGAGAAATAAAGAGCGCAGAGAGAGAAATAAAGAGCGCAGAGAGAGAAATAAAGAGCGCAGAGAGAGAAATAAAGAGCGCAGAGAGAGAAATAAAGAGCGCAGAGAAAGAAAGAGCGCAGAGAGAGATAAAGAAAGAGCGCAGAGAGAGAGAAAAAGAGCGCAAAGAGAGAAAAAAAGAGCGCAGAGAGAAAGAAAGAAAGAGCGCAGAGAGAAAGAAAGAGCGCAGAGAGAGATAGCGCAGAGAGAGAAAGAGAAAGAAAGAGCGCAGAGAGAGAGAGAAAGAGCGCAGAGAGAGAGAGAGAGAAAGAGCGCAGAGAGAGAGAAAGAGAAAGAAAGAGCGCACAGAGAGAAAGTGCGCAGAGAGAGAAAGAGCGCAGAGAGAAAGAAAGAGCGCAGAGAGAGAGAGAGAGAAAGAGCGCAGAGAGAGAAAGAAAGAGCGCAAAGAGAGAAAAAAAGAGCGCAGAAAGAAAGAAAGAGCGCAGAGAGAAAGAAAGAAAGAGCGCAGAGAGAGAGAAAGAGCGCAGAGAGAGAAAGAGAAAGAAAGAGCGCAGAGAGAGAGAGCGCAGAGAGAGAGAGAGAAAGAGCGCAGAGAGAGAGAGAGCGCAGAGAGAGAAAGAGAAAGAAAGAGCGCAGAGAGAGAAAGAGCGCAGAGAAAGAAAGAGCGCAGAGAGAGAAAGAGCGCAGAGAGAAAGAAAGAGTGCAGAGAGAGAAGAGCGCAGAGAGAAAGAAAGAGCGCAGAGAGAGAGAGAGAGCGCAGAGAGAGAGAAAGAAAGAGCGCAGAGAGAGAGAAAAAAAGAGTGCAGAGAGAGAAAGAAAAAGCGCAGAGAGAGACAAAGAGCGCAGAGAGAGAGAAAGAAAGAGCGCAGAGAGAGAAAGAAAGAGCGCAGAGAGAGAAAGAAAGAGCGCAGAGAGTGAGAGAATAAGAGCGCAGAGAGAAAGAAAGAGCGCAGAGAGAGAGAGAGAAAGAAAGAGCGCAGAGAGAGAAAGAAAGAGCGCAGAGAGAGAGGAAGAAAGAGCGCAGAGAGAGAGAAAGAAAGAGCGCAGAGAGAAAGAAAGAGCACATAGAGAGAGAAAGAGCGCAGAGAGAGAGAGAAAGAGCGCAGAGAGAGAGCGCAGACAGAGAGAGAGCGCAGAGAGAGTGAGCGCAGAGAGAAAGAGAGAGAGAGCGCAGAGAGAGAGAAAGAAAGAGCGCAGAGAGAGAGAAAGAAAGAGCGCAGAGAGAGAGAAAGAGCGTAGAGAAAAAAAGAGCGCAGAGAGAGAGAGAGGAAGAAAGAGCGCAGACAGAGAAAGAAAGAGTGCAGACAGAGAAAGAAAGAGCGCAGAGAGAGAGAAAGAGCGCAGAGAGAGAGAAAGAGCGCAGAGAGAGAGAAAGAGCGCAGAGAGAGAGAAAGAGCGCAGAGAGAGAAAGAGCGCAGAGAGAGAAAGAGCACAGAGAGAGAAAGAGCACAGAGAGAGAGAAAGAGCGCAGAGAGAGAAAGAAAGAGCGCAGAGAGAGAAAGAAAGAGCGCAGAGAGAGAGAAAGAAAGAGCGCAGAGAGAGAGCGCAGAGAGAGAAATAAAGAGCGCAGAGAGAGAAAGAAAGAGCGCAGAGAGAGAGAAAAAGAGCGCAAAGAGAGAAAAAAAGAGCGCAGAGAGAAAGAAAGAAAGAGCGCAGAGAGAAAGAAAGAGTGCAGAGAGAGAGAGCGCAGAGAGAGAAAGAGAAAGAAAGAGCGTAGAGAGAGAGAGAGAGAAAGAGCGCCGAGAGAGAGAGAGAAAGAGCGCAGAGAGAGAGAACGAGAAAGAAAGAGCGCAGAGAGAGAAAGTGCGCAGAGAGAGAAAGAGCGCAGAGAGAAAGAAAGAGCGCAGAGAGAGAGAGAGAGAAAGAGCGCAGAGAGAGAAAGAAAGAGCGCAAAGAGAGAAAAAAAGAGCGCAGAAAGAAAGAAAGAGCGCAGAGAGAAAGAAAGAAAGAGCGCAGAGAGAGAGAAAGAGCGCAGAGAGAGAAAGAGAAAGAAAGAGCGCAGAGAGAGAGAGCGCAGAGAGAGAGAGAGAAAGAGCGCAGAGAGAGAGAGAGCGCAGAGAGAGAAAGAGAAAGAAAGAGCGCAGAGAGAGAAAGAGCGCAGAGAAAGAAAGAGCGCAGAGAGAGAAAGAGCGCAGAGAGAAAGAAAGAGCGCAGAGAGAGAAGAGCGCAGAGAGAAAGAAAGAGCGCAGAGAGAGAGAGAAAGAGCGCAGAGAGAGAGAAAGAAAGAGCGCAGAGAGAGAGAAAAAAAGAGTGCAGAGAGAGAAATAAAGAGCGCAGAGAGAGAAATAAAGAGCGCAGAGAGAGAAATAAAGAGCGCAGAGAGAGAAATAAAGAGCGCAGAGAGAGAAATAAAAAGCGCAGAGAGAGAAATAAAGAGCGCAGAGAAAGAAAGAGTGCAGAGAGAGAGAAAGAAAGAGCGCAGAGAGAGAGAAAAAGAGCGCAAAGAGAGAAAAAAAGAGCGCAGAGAGAAAGAAAGAAAGAGCGCAGAGAGAAAGAAAGAGCGCAGAGAGAGAGAGCGCAGAGAGAGAAAGAGAAAGAAAGAGCGCAGAGAGAGAGAGAAAGAGCGCAGAGAGAGAGAGAGAGAAAGAGCGCAGAGAGAGAGAAAGAGAAAGAAAGAGCGCAGAGAGAGAAAGTGCGCAGAGAGAGAAAGAGCGCAGAGAGAAAGAAAGAGCGCAGAGAGAGAGAAAGAGAAAGAGCGCAGAGAGAGAAAGAAAGAGCGCAAAGAGAGAAAGAAAGAAAGAGCGCAGAGAGAGAGAAAGAGAAAGAAAGAGCGCAGAGAGAGAAAGAAAGAGCGCAGAGAGAGAAAGAAAGAGCGCAGAGAGAGAGAAAGAGCGCAGAGAGAGAGAAAGAGCGCAGAGAGAGAGAAAGAGCACAGAGAGAGAGAAAGAGCACAGAGAGAGAGAAAGAGCACAGAGAGAGAGAAAGAAAGAGCGCAGAGAGAGAGAAAGAGCGCAGAGAGAGAGAAATAGCGCAGAGAGAGAGAAAGAGCGCAGAGAGAGAGAAAGAGCACAGAGAGAGAGAAATATAGAGCGCAGAGAGAGAAATAAAGAGCGCAGAGAGAGAAATAAAGAGCGCAGAGAGAGAAATAAAGAGCGCAGAGAGAGAAATAAAGAGCGCAGAGAGAGAGAGAAAGAAAGAGCACAGAGAGAGAGAGGAAGAAAGAGTGCAGAGAGAGAGAAAGAAAGAGCGCAGAGAGAGAGAAAAAGAGCGCAAAGAGAGAAAAAAAGAGCGCAGAGAGAAAGAAAGAAAGAGCGCAGAGAGAAAGAAAGAGCGCAGAGAGAGAGAGCGCAGAGAGAGAAAGAGAAAGAAAGAGCGCAGAGAGAGAGAGAGAGAAAGAGCGCCGAGAGAGAGAGAGAAAGAGCGCAGAGAGAGAGAACGAGAAAGAAAGAGCGCAGAGAGAGAAAGTGCGCAGAGAGAGAAAGAGCGCAGAGAGAAAGAAAGAGCGCAGAGAGAGAGAGAGAGAAAGAGCGCAGAGAGAGAAAGAAAGAGCGCAAAGAGAGAAAAAAAGAGCGCAGAAAGAAAGAAAGAGCGCAGAGAGAAAGAAAGAAAGAGCGCAGAGAGAGAGAAAGAGCGCAGAGAGAGAAAGAGAAAGAAAGAGCGCAGAGAGAGAGAGCGCAGAGAGAGAGAGAGAAAGAGCGCAGAGAGAGAGAGAGCGCAGAGAGAGAAAGAGAAAGAAAGAGCGCAGAGAGAGAAAGAGCGCAGAGAAAGAAAGAGCGCAGAGAGAGAAAGAGCGCAGAGAGAAAGAAAGAGCGCAGAGAGAGAAGAGCGCAGAGAGAAAGAAAGAGCGCAGAGAGAGAGAGAAAGAGCGCAGAGAGAGAGAAAGAAAGAGCGCAGAGAGAGAGAAAAAAAGAGTGCAGAGAGAGAAAGAAAAAGCGCAGAGAGAGACAAAGAGCGCAGAGAGAGAGAAAGAAAGAGCGCAGAGAGAGAAAGAAAGAGCGCAGAGAGAGAAAGAAAGAGCGCAGAGAGTGAGAGAATAAGAGCGCAGAGAGAAAGAAAGAGCGCAGAGAGAGAGAGAGAAAGAAAGAGCGCAGAGAGAGAAAGAAAGAGCGCAGAGAGAGAGGAAGAAAGAGCGCAGAGAGAGAGAAAGAAAGAGCGCAGAGAGAAAGAAAGAGCACATAGAGAGAAAGAGCGCAGAGAGAGAGTGAAAGAGCGCAGAGAGAGAGCGCAGACAGAGAGAGAGCGCAGAGAGAGTGAGCGCAGAGAGAAAGAGAGAGAGAGCGCAGAGAGAGAGAAAGAAAGAGCGCAGAGAGAGAGAAAGAAAGAGCGCAGAGAGAGAGAAAGAGCGTAGAGAAAAAAAGAGCGCAGAGAGAGAGAGAGGAAGAAAGAGCGCAGACAGAGAAAGAAAGAGCGCAGACAGAGAAAGAAAGAGCGCAGAGAGAGAGAAAGAGAAAGAAAGTGCGCAGAGAGAGAAAGAGCGCAGAGAGAAAGAGCGCAGAGAAAGAGAGAGAGAGAGAGCGCAGAGAGAGAAAGAAAGAGCGCAAAGAGAGAAAAAAAGAGCGCAGAAAGAAAGAAAGAGCGCAGAGAGAGAGAAAGAAAGAGCGCAGAGAGAGAGAGAGAAAGAGCGCAGAGAGAGAGAGAAAGAGCGCAGAGAGAGAAAGAGCGCAGAGAGAGAAAGAGCGCAGAGAGAGAGAGAGAGCGCAGAGAGAGAAAGAGTGCAGAGAGAGAGAGAAAGAACGCAGAGAGAGAGAGAAAGAGCGCAGAGAGAGAGAAAGAGCGCAGAGAGAGAGAAAGAGCGCAGAGAGAGAGAAAGAGCGCAGAGAGAGAGAAAGAGCGCAGAGAGAGAGAAAGAGCGCAGAGAAAGAGAAAGAGCGCAGAGAGAGAGAGAAAAAAAGAGCGCAGAGAGAGAAAGAAAAAGCGCAGAGAGAGAGAAAGAAAGAGCGCAGAGAGAGAGAAAGAGCGCAGAGAGTGAGAGAGAAAGAGCGCAGAGAGAAAGAAAGAGCGCAGAGAGAGAGAGAAAGAAAGAGCGCAGAGAGAGAGAGAAAGAAAGAGCGCAGAGAGAGAAAGAAATAGCGCAGAAAGAGAGAAAGAGCGCAGAGAGAGAGAGGAAGAAAGAGCGCAGAGAGAGAGAAAGAAAGAGCGCAGAGAGAAAGAAAGAGCACATAGAGAGAGAAAGAGCGCAGAGAGAGAGAAAAAGCGCAGAGAGAGAAATAAAGAGCGCAGAGAGAGAAAGAAAGAGCGCAGAGAGAGAAAGAAAGAGCGCAGAGAAAGAAAGAGCGCAGAGAGAGAGAAAGAAAGAGCGCAGAAAGAGAAAGAAAGAGAGCAGAGAGAGAAAGAAAGAGCGCAAAAAGAGAAAAAAAGAGCGCAGACAGAAAGAAAGAAAGAGCGCAGAGAGAAAGAAAGAGCGCAGAGAAAGAGAGCGCAGAGAGAGAAAGAGAAAGAAAGAGCGCAGAGAGAGAAAGAGAAAGAAAGAGCGCAGAGAGAGAGAGAGAAAGAGCGCAGAGAGAGAGAGAAAGAGCGCAGAGAGAGAGAAAGAGAAAGAAAGAGCGCAGAGAGAGAAAGAAAAAGCGCAGAGAGAGAAAGAAAGAGCGCAGAAAGAGAGAAAGAGCGCAGAGAGAGAGAAAGAGCGCAGAGAGAGAGAAAGAGCGCAGAGAGAGAGAAAGAGCGCAGAGAGAGAGAAAGAGCACAGAGAGAGAGAAAGAAAGAGCGCAGAGAGAGAAATAAAGAGCGCAGAGAGAGAAATAAAGAGCGCAGAGAGAGAAATAAAGAGCGCAGAGAGAGAAATAAAGAGCGCAGAGAGAGAGAGAAAGAAAGAGCGCAGAGAGAGAGAGAAAGAAAGAGCGCAGAGAGAGAGAGGAAGAAAGAGCGCAGAGAGAGAGAAAGAGCGCAGAGAGAGAGAAAGAGCGCAGAGAGAGAGAAAGAGCGCAGAGAGAGAGAAAGAGCACAGAGAGAGAGAAAGAGCACAGAGAGAGAGAAAGAGCACAGAGAGAGAGAAAGAGCACAGAGAGAGAGAAAGAGCACAGAGAGAGAGAAAGAGCATAGAGACAGAGAAAGAGCACAGAGAGAGAGAATGAGCACAGAGAGAGAGAAAGAGCACAGAGAGAGAGAAAGAGCACAGAGAGAGAGAAAGAGCACAGAGAGAGAGAAAGAGCACAGAGAGAGAGAAAGAGCACAGAGAGAGAGAAAGAGCACAGAGAGAGAAATAAAGAGCGCAGAGAGAGAAATAAAGAGCGCAGAGAGAGAAATAAAGAGCGCAGAGAGAAATAAAGAGCGCAGAGAGAGAAATAAAGAGCGCAGAGAGAGAAATAAAGAGCGCAGAGAGAGAAATAAAGAGCGCAGAGAGAGAAATAAAGAGCGCAGAGAGAGAAATAAAGAGCGCAGAGAAAGAAAGAGCGCAGAGAGAGATAAAGAAAGAGCGCAGAGAGAGAGAAAAAGAGCGCAAAGAGAGAAAAAAAGAGCGCAGAGAGAAAGAAAGAAAGAGCGCAGAGAGAAAGAAAGAGCGCAGAGAGAGATAGCGCAGAGAGAGAAAGAGAAAGAAAGAGCGCAGAGAGAGAGAGAAAGAGCGCAGAGAGAGAGAGAGAGAAAGAGCGCAGAGAGAGAGAAAGAGAAAGAAAGAGCGCACAGAGAGAAAGTGCGCAGAGAGAGAAAGAGCGCAGAGAGAAAGAAAGAGCGCAGAGAGAGAGAGAGAGAAAGAGCGCAGAGAGAGAAAGAAAGAGCGCAAAGAGAGAAAAAAAGAGCGCAGAAAGAAAGAAAGAGCGCAGAGAGAAAGAAAGAAAGAGCGCAGAGAGAGAGAAAGAGCGCAGAGAGAGAAAGAGAAAGAAAGAGCGCAGAGAGAGAGAGCGCAGAGAGAGAGAGAGAAAGAGCGCAGAGAGAGAGAGAGCGCAGAGAGAGAAAGAGAAAGAAAGAGCGCAGAGAGAGAAAGAGCGCAGAGAAAGAAAGAGCGCAGAGAGAGAAAGAGCGCAGAGAGAAAGAAAGAGTGCAGAGAGAGAAGAGCGCAGAGAGAAAGAAAGAGCGCAGAGAGAGAGAGAGAGCGCAGAGAGAGAGAAAGAAAGAGCGCAGAGAGAGAGAAAAAAAGAGTGCAGAGAGAGAAAGAAAAAGCGCAGAGAGAGACAAAGAGCGCAGAGAGAGAGAAAGAAAGAGCGCAGAGAGAGAAAGAAAGAGCGCAGAGAGAGAAAGAAAGAGCGCAGAGAGTGAGAGAATAAGAGCGCAGAGAGAAAGAAAGAGCGCAGAGAGAGAGAGAGAAAGAAAGAGCGCAGAGAGAGAAAGAAAGAGCGCAGAGAGAGAGGAAGAAAGAGCGCAGAGAGAGAGAAAGAAAGAGCGCAGAGAGAAAGAAAGAGCACATAGAGAGAGAAAGAGCGCAGAGAGAGAGAGAAAGAGCGCAGAGAGAGAGCGCAGACAGAGAGAGAGCGCAGAGAGAGTGAGCGCAGAGAGAAAGAGAGAGAGAGCGCAGAGAGAGAGAAAGAAAGAGCGCAGAGAGAGAGAAAGAAAGAGCGCAGAGAGAGAGAAAGAGCGTAGAGAAAAAAAGAGCGCAGAGAGAGAGAGAGGAAGAAAGAGCGCAGACAGAGAAAGAAAGAGTGCAGACAGAGAAAGAAAGAGCGCAGAGAGAGAGAAAGAGCGCAGAGAGAGAGAAAGAGCGCAGAGAGAGAGAAAGAGCGCAGAGAGAGAGAAAGAGCGCAGAGAGAGAAAGAGCGCAGAGAGAGAAAGAGCACAGAGAGAGAAAGAGCACAGAGAGAGAGAAAGAGCGCAGAGAGAGAAAGAAAGAGCGCAGAGAGAGAAAGAAAGAGCGCAGAGAGAGAGAAAGAAAGAGCGCAGAGAGAGAGCGCAGAGAGAGAAATAAAGAGCGCAGAGAGAGAAAGAAAGAGCGCAGAGAGAGAGAAAAAGAGCGCAAAGAGAGAAAAAAAGAGCGCAGAGAGAAAGAAAGAAAGAGCGCAGAGAGAAAGAAAGAGTGCAGAGAGAGAGAGCGCAGAGAGAGAAAGAGAAAGAAAGAGCGTAGAGAGAGAGAGAGAGAAAGAGCGCCGAGAGAGAGAGAGAAAGAGCGCAGAGAGAGAGAACGAGAAAGAAAGAGCGCAGAGAGAGAAAGTGCGCAGAGAGAGAAAGAGCGCAGAGAGAAAGAAAGAGCGCAGAGAGAGAGAGAGAGAAAGAGCGCAGAGAGAGAAAGAAAGAGCGCAAAGAGAGAAAAAAAGAGCGCAGAAAGAAAGAAAGAGCGCAGAGAGAAAGAAAGAAAGAGCGCAGAGAGAGAGAAAGAGCGCAGAGAGAGAAAGAGAAAGAAAGAGCGCAGAGAGAGAGAGCGCAGAGAGAGAGAGAGAAAGAGCGCAGAGAGAGAGAGAGCGCAGAGAGAGAAAGAGAAAGAAAGAGCGCAGAGAGAGAAAGAGCGCAGAGAAAGAAAGAGCGCAGAGAGAGAAAGAGCGCAGAGAGAAAGAAAGAGCGCAGAGAGAGAAGAGCGCAGAGAGAAAGAAAGAGCGCAGAGAGAGAGAGAAAGAGCGCAGAGAGAGAGAAAGAAAGAGCGCAGAGAGAGAGAAAAAAAGAGTGCAGAGAGAGAAATAAAGAGCGCAGAGAGAGAAATAAAGAGCGCAGAGAGAGAAATAAAGAGCGCAGAGAGAGAAATAAAAAGCGCAGAGAGAGAAATAAAGAGCGCAGAGAAAGAAAGAGTGCAGAGAGAGAGAAAGAAAGAGCGCAGAGAGAGAGAAAAAGAGCGCAAAGAGAGAAAAAAAGAGCGCAGAGAGAAAGAAAGAAAGAGCGCAGAGAGAAAGAAAGAGCGCAGAGAGAGAGAGCGCAGAGAGAGAAAGAGAAAGAAAGAGCGCAGAGAGAGAGAGAAAGAGCGCAGAGAGAGAGAGAGAGAAAGAGCGCAGAGAGAGAGAAAGAGAAAGAAAGAGCGCAGAGAGAGAAAGTGCGCAGAGAGAGAAAGAGCGCAGAGAGAAAGAAAGAGCGCAGAGAGAGAGAAAGAGAAAGAGCGCAGAGAGAGAAAGAAAGAGCGCAAAGAGAGAAAGAAAGAAAGAGCGCAGAGAGAGAGAAAGAGAAAGAAAGAGCGCAGAGAGAGAAAGAAAGAGCGCAGAGAGAGAAAGAAAGAGCGCAGAGAGAGAGAAAGAGCGCAGAGAGAGAGAAAGAGCGCAGAGAGAGAGAAAGAGCACAGAGAGAGAGAAAGAGCACAGAGAGAGAGAAAGAGCACAGAGAGAGAGAAAGAAAGAGCGCAGAGAGAGAGAAAGAGCGCAGAGAGAGAGAAATAGCGCAGAGAGAGAGAAAGAGCGCAGAGAGAGAGAAAGAGCACAGAGAGAGAGAAATATAGAGCGCAGAGAGAGAAATAAAGAGCGCAGAGAGAGAAATAAAGAGCGCAGAGAGAGAAATAAAGAGCGCAGAGAGAGAAATAAAGAGCGCAGAGAGAGAGAGAAAGAAAGAGCACAGAGAGAGAGAGGAAGAAAGAGTGCAGAGAGAGAGAAAGAAAGAGCGCAGAGAGAGAGAAAAAGAGCGCAAAGAGAGAAAAAAAGAGCGCAGAGAGAAAGAAAGAAAGAGCGCAGAGAGAAAGAAAGAGCGCAGAGAGAGAGAGCGCAGAGAGAGAAAGAGAAAGAAAGAGCGCAGAGAGAGAGAGAGAGAAAGAGCGCCGAGAGAGAGAGAGAAAGAGCGCAGAGAGAGAGAACGAGAAAGAAAGAGCGCAGAGAGAGAAAGTGCGCAGAGAGAGAAAGAGCGCAGAGAGAAAGAAAGAGCGCAGAGAGAGAGAGAGAGAAAGAGCGCAGAGAGAGAAAGAAAGAGCGCAAAGAGAGAAAAAAAGAGCGCAGAAAGAAAGAAAGAGCGCAGAGAGAAAGAAAGAAAGAGCGCAGAGAGAGAGAAAGAGCGCAGAGAGAGAAAGAGAAAGAAAGAGCGCAGAGAGAGAGAGCGCAGAGAGAGAGAGAGAAAGAGCGCAGAGAGAGAGAGAGCGCAGAGAGAGAAAGAGAAAGAAAGAGCGCAGAGAGAGAAAGAGCGCAGAGAAAGAAAGAGCGCAGAGAGAGAAAGAGCGCAGAGAGAAAGAAAGAGCGCAGAGAGAGAAGAGCGCAGAGAGAAAGAAAGAGCGCAGAGAGAGAGAGAAAGAGCGCAGAGAGAGAGAAAGAAAGAGCGCAGAGAGAGAGAAAAAAAGAGTGCAGAGAGAGAAAGAAAAAGCGCAGAGAGAGACAAAGAGCGCAGAGAGAGAGAAAGAAAGAGCGCAGAGAGAGAAAGAAAGAGCGCAGAGAGAGAAAGAAAGAGCGCAGAGAGTGAGAGAATAAGAGCGCAGAGAGAAAGAAAGAGCGCAGAGAGAGAGAGAGAAAGAAAGAGCGCAGAGAGAGAAAGAAAGAGCGCAGAGAGAGAGGAAGAAAGAGCGCAGAGAGAGAGAAAGAAAGAGCGCAGAGAGAAAGAAAGAGCACATAGAGAGAAAGAGCGCAGAGAGAGAGTGAAAGAGCGCAGAGAGAGAGCGCAGACAGAGAGAGAGCGCAGAGAGAGTGAGCGCAGAGAGAAAGAGAGAGAGAGCGCAGAGAGAGAGAAAGAAAGAGCGCAGAGAGAGAGAAAGAAAGAGCGCAGAGAGAGAGAAAGAGCGTAGAGAAAAAAAGAGCGCAGAGAGAGAGAGAGGAAGAAAGAGCGCAGACAGAGAAAGAAAGAGCGCAGACAGAGAAAGAAAGAGCGCAGAGAGAGAAAGAGCGCAGAGAGAGAGAGAGAAAGAGCGCAGAGAGAGAGAAAGAGCGCAGAGAGAGAGAAAGAGCGCAGAGAGAGAGAAAGAGCGCAGAGAGAGAAAGAGCGCAGAGAGAGAAAGAGCACAGAGAGAGAAAGAGCACAGAGAGAGAGAAAGAGCGCAGAGAGAGAAAGAAAGAGCGCAGAGAGAGAAAGAAAGAGCGCAGAGAGAGAAAGAAAGAGCGCAGAGAGAGAGAAAGAAAGAGCGCAGAGAGAGAGCGCAGAGAGAGAAATAAAGAGCGCAGAGAGAGAAAGAAAGAGCGCAGAGAAAGAAAGAGCGCAGAGAGAGAGAAAGAAAGAGCGCAGAGAGAGAAAGAAAGAGCGCAAAGAGAGAAAAAAAGAGTGCAAAGAGAGAAAAAAAGAGCGCAGAGAGAAAGAAAGAGTGCAGCGAGAAAGAAAGAGCGCAGAGAGAGAGAGAGCGCAGAGAGAGAAAGAGATAGAAAGAGCGCAGAGAGAGAGAGAGAAAGAAAGAGCGCAGAAAGAGAGAGAGAAAGAGCGCAGAGAGAGAGAAAGAAAGAGCGCAGAGAGAGAAAGAAAGAGCGCAGAGAGAGAGAAAGAAAGAGCGCAGAGAGAGAAAGAAAGAGCGCAGAGAGAGAGAAAGAAAGTGCGCAGAGAGAAAGAAAGAGCGCAGAGAGAATGAGCGCAGAGAGAGAAAGAGAAAGAAAGAGCGCAGAGAGAGAGAGAAAGAGCGCAGAGAGAGAGAGAGAAAGAGCGCAGAGAGAGAGAGAGAGAAAGAGCGCAGAAAGAGAGAAAGAAAGAGCACAGAGAGAGAAAGAAAGAGCGCAGAGAGAGAGAGCGCAGAGAGAAAGAAAGAGCGCAGAGAGAGAGAAAGAAAGTGCGCAGAGAGAAAGAAAGAGCGCAGAGAGAAAGAGCGCAGAGAGAGAAAGAAAGAGCGCAGAGAGAGAGCGCAGAGAGAAAGAAAGAGCGCAGAGAGAGAGAAAGAGCGCAGAGAGAGAGAGAGAAAGAGCGCAGAGAGAGAAAGAAAGAGCGCAGAGAGAGAGCGCAGAGAGAAAGAAAGAGCGCAGAGAGAGAGAAAGAGCGCAGAGAGAGAGAAAGAAAGTGCGCAGAGAGAAAGAAAGAGCGCAGAGAGAAAGAGCGCAGAGAGAGAAAGAGAAAGAAAGAGCGCAAAGAGAGAGAGAAAGAGCGCACAGAGAGAGAGAGAAAGAGCGCAGAGAGAGAAAGAAAGAGCGCAGAGAGAGAGAGCGCAGAGAGAAAGAAAGAGCGCAGAGAGAAAGAAAGAGCGCAGAGAGAAAGAAAGAGCGCAGAGAGAGAGAAAGAGCGCAGAGAGAGAGAAAGAAAGTGCGCAGAGAGAGAGAAAGAGCGCAGAGAGAGAAAGAGAAAGAAAGAGCGCAGAGAGAGAGAGAGCGCAGAGAGAGAGAGAGAAAGAGCGCAGAGAGAGAGAGAGCGCAGAGAGAGAAAGAGAAAGAAAGAGCGCAGAGAGAGAAAGAGCGCAGAGAGAGAAAGAGCGCAGAGAGAAAGAGCGCAGAGAGAGAAAGAGCGCAGAGAGAGAAAGAGCGCAGAGAGAGAAAGAGCGCAGTGAGAAAGAAAGAGCGCAGAGAGAGAAGAGCGCAGAGAGAAAGAAAGAGCGCAGAGAGAGAGAGAAAGAGCGCAGAGAGTGAGAGAGAAAGAGCGCAGAGAGAAAGAAAGAGCGCAGAGAGAGAGAGAAAGAAAGAGCGCAGAGAGAGAGAAAGAGCGCAGAGAGTGAGAGAAAGAGCACAGAGAGAGAGAAAGAAAGAGCGCAGAGAGAGAGAAAGAGCGCAGAGAGAGAGAAATAGCGCAGAGAGAGAGAAAGAGCGCAGAGAGAGAGAAAGAGCACAGAGAGAGAGAAATATAGAGCGCAGAGAGAGAAATAAAGAGCGCAGAGAGAGAAATAAAGAGCGCAGAGAGAGAAATAAAGAGCGCAGAGAGAGAAATAAAGAGCGCAGAGAGAGAGAGAAAGAAAGAGCACAGAGAGAGAGAGGAAGAAAGAGCGCAGAGAGAGAAAGAGCGCAGAGAGAGAGAAAGAGCGCAGAGAGAGAGAAAGAGCGCAGAGAGAGAGAAAGAGCGCAGAGAGAGAGAAAGAGCACAGAGAGAGAGAAAGAGCACAGAGAGAGAGAAAGAGCGCAGAGAGAGAGAAAGAGCACAGAGAGAGAGAAAGAGCACAGAGAGAGAGAAAGAAAGAGCGCAGAGAGAGAAATAAAGAGCGCAGAGAGAGAAATAAAGAGCGCAGAGAGAGAAATAAAGAGCGCAGAGAGAGAAATAAAGAGCGCAGAGAGAGAAATAAAAAGCGCAGAGAGAGAAATAAAGAGCGCAGAGAAAGAAAGAGTGCAGAGAGAGAGAAAGAAAGAGCGCAGAGAGAGAGAAAAAGAGCGCAAAGAGAGAAAAAAAGAGCGCAGAGAGAAAGAAAGAAAGAGCGCAGAGAGAAAGAAAGAGCGCAGAGAGAGAGAGCGCAGAGAGAGAAAGAGAAAGAAAGAGCGCAGAGAGAGAGAGAGAGAAAGAGCGCCGAGAGAGAGAGAGAAAGAGCGCAGAGAGAGAGAACGAGAAAGAAAGAGCGCAGAGAGAGAAAGTGCGCAGAGAGAGAGAGAAAGAGCGCAGAGAGAGAGAGAGAAAGAGCGCAGAGAGAGAGAGAGAAAGAGCGCAGAAAGAGAGAAAGAAAGAGCGCAGAGAGAGAAAGAAAGAGCGCAGAGAGAGAGAGCGCAGAGAGAAAGAAAGAGCGCAGAGAGAGAGAAAGAAAGTGCGCAGAGAGAAAGAAAGAGCGCAGAGAGAAAGAGCGCAGAGAGAGAAAGAAAGAGCGCAGAGAGAGAGCGCAGAGAGAAAGAAAGAGCGCAGAGAGAGAGAAAGAGCGCAGAGAGAGAGAGAGAAAGAGCGCAGAGAGAGAAAGAAAGAGCGCAGAGAGAGAGCGCAGAGAGAAAGAAAGAGCGCAGAGAGAGAGAAAGAGCGCAGAGAGAGAGAAAGAAAGTGCGCAGAGAGAAAGAAAGAGCGCAGAGAGAAAGAGCGCAGAGAGAGAAAGAGAAAGAAAGAGCGCAAAGAGAGAGAGAAAGAGCGCACAGAGAGAGAGAGAAAGAGCGCAGAGAGAGAAAGAAAGAGCGCAGAGAGAGAGAGCGCAGAGAGAAAGAAAGAGCGCAGAGAGAAAGAAAGAGCGCAGAGAGAAAGAAAGAGCGCAGAGAGAGAGAAAGAGCGCAGAGAGAGAGAAAGAAAGTGCGCAGAGAGAGAGAAAGAGCGCAGAGAGAGAAAGAGAAAGAAAGAGCGCAGAGAGAGAGAGAGCGCAGAGAGAGAGAGAGAAAGAGCGCAGAGAGAGAGAGAGCGCAGAGAGAGAAAGAGAAAGAAAGAGCGCAGAGAGAGAAAGAGCGCAGAGAGAGAAAGAGCGCAGAGAGAAAGAGCGCAGAGAGAGAAAGAGCGCAGAGAGAGAGAAAGAAAGTGCGCAGAGAGAAAGAAAGAGCGCAGAGAGAAAGAGCGCAGAGAGAGAAAGAGAAAGAAAGAGCGCAAAGAGAGAGAGAAAGAGCGCACAGAGAGAGAGAGAAAGAGCGCAGAGAGAGAAAGAAAGAGCGCAGAGAGAGAGAGCGCAGAGAGAAAGAAAGAGCGCAGAGAGAAAGAAAGAGCGCAGAGAGAAAGAAAGAGCGCAGAGAGAGAGAAAGAGCGCAGAGAGAGAGAAAGAAAGTGCGCAGAGAGAGAGAAAGAGCGCAGAGAGAGAAAGAGAAAGAAAGAGCGCAGAGAGAGAGAGAGCGCAGAGAGAGAGAGAGAGAAAGAGCGCAGAGAGAGAGAGAGCGCAGAGAGAGAAAGAGAAAGAAAGAGCGCAGAGAGAGAAAGAGCGCAGAGAGAGAAAGAGCGCAGAGAGAAAGAGCGCAGAGAGAGAAAGAGCGCAGAGAGAGAAAGAGCGCAGAGAGAGAAAGAGCGCAGTGAGAAAGAAAGAGCGCAGAGAGAGAAGAGCGCAGAGAGAAAGAAAGAGCGCAGAGAGAGAGAGAAAGAGCGCAGAGAGTGAGAGAGAAAGAGCGCAGAGAGAAAGAAAGAGCGCAGAGAGAGAGAGAAAGAAAGAGCGCAGAGAGAGAGAAAGAGCGCAGAGAGTGAGAGAAAGAGCACAGAGAGAGAGAAAGAAAGAGCGCAGAGAGAGAGAAAGAGCGCAGAGAGAGAGAAAGAGCGCAGAGAGAGAGAAAGAAAGTGCGCAGAGAGAAAGAAAGAGCGCAGAGAGAAAGAGCGCAGAGAGAGAAAGAGAAAGAAAGAGCGCAGAGAGAGAGAAAGAGCGCAGAGAGAGAGAGAGAAAGAGCGCAGAGAGAGAAAGAAAGAGCGCAGAGAGAGAGCGCAGAGAGAAAGAAAGAGCGCAGAGAGAGAGAAAGAGCGCAGAGAGAGAGAAAGAAAGTGCGCAGAGAGAAAGAAAGAGCGCAGAGAGAAAGAGCGCAGAGAGAGAAAGAGAAAGAAAGAGCGCAAAGAGAGAGAGAAAGAGCGCACAGAGAGAGAGAGAAAGAGCGCAGAGAGAGAAAGAAAGAGCGCAGAGAGAGAGAGCGCAGAGAGAAAGAAAGAGCGCAGAGAGAAAGAAAGAGCGCAGAGAGAAAGAAAGAGCGCAGAGAGAGAGAAAGAGCGCAGAGAGAGAGAAAGAAAGTGCGCAGAGAGAGAGAAAGAGCGCAGAGAGAGAAAGAGAAAGAAAGAGCGCAGAGAGAGAGAGAGCGCAGAGAGAGAGAGAGAAAGAGCGCAGAGAGAGAGAGAGCGCAGAGAGAGAAAGAGAAAGAAAGAGCGCAGAGAGAGAAAGAGCGCAGAGAGAAAGAGCGCAGAGAGAGAAAGAGCGCAGAGAGAGAAAGAGCGCAGAGAGAGAAAGAGCGCAGTGAGAAAGAAAGAGCGCAGAGAGAGAAGAGCGCAGAGAGAAAGAAAGAGCGCAGAGAGAGAGAGAAAGAGCGCAGAGAGTGAGAGAGAAAGAGCGCAGAGAGAAAGAAAGAGCGCAGAGAGAGAGAGAAAGAAAGAGCGCAGAGAGAGAGAAAGAGCGCAGAGAGTGAGAGAAAGAGCGCAGAGAGTGAGAGAAAGAGCACAGAGAGAGAGAAAGAAAGAGCGCAGAGAGAGAGAAAGAGCGCAGAGAGAGAGAAATAGCGCAGAGAGAGAGAAAGAGCGCAGAGAGAGAGAAAGAGCACAGAGAGAGAGAAATATAGAGCGCAGAGAGAGAAATAAAGAGCGCAGAGAGAGAAATAAAGAGCGCAGAGAGAGAAATAAAGAGCGCAGAGAGAGAAATAAAGAGCGCAGAGAGAGAGAGAAAGAAAGAGCACAGAGAGAGAGAGGAAGAAAGAGCGCAGAGAGAGAAAGAGCGCAGAGAGAGAGAAAGAGCGCAGAGAGAGAGAAAGAGCGCAGAGAGAGAGAAAGAGCGCAGAGAGAGAGAAAGAGCACAGAGAGAGAGAAAGAGCACAGAGAGAGAGAAAGAGCGCAGAGAGAGAGAAAGAGCACAGAGAGAGAGAAAGAGCACAGAGAGAGAGAAAGAAAGAGCGCAGAGAGAGAAATAAAGAGCGCAGAGAGAGAAATAAAGAGCGCAGAGAGAGAAATAAAGAGCGCAGAGAGAGAAATAAAGAGCGCAGAGAGAGAAATAAAAAGCGCAGAGAGAGAAATAAAGAGCGCAGAGAAAGAAAGAGTGCAGAGAGAGAGAAAGAAAGAGCGCAGAGAGAGAGAAAAAGAGCGCAAAGAGAGAAAAAAAGAGCGCAGAGAGAAAGAAAGAAAGAGCGCAGAGAGAAAGAAAGAGCGCAGAGAGAGAGAGCGCAGAGAGAGAAAGAGAAAGAAAGAGCGCAGAGAGAGAGAGAGAGAAAGAGCGCCGAGAGAGAGAGAGAAAGAGCGCAGAGAGAGAGAACGAGAAAGAAAGAGCGCAGAGAGAGAAAGTGCGCAGAGAGAGAAAGAGCGCAGAGAGAAAGAAAGAGCGCAGAGAGAGAGAGAGAGAAAGAGCGCAGAGAGAGAAAGAAAGAGCGCAAAGAGAGAAAAAAAGAGCGCAGAAAGAAAGAAAGAGCGCAGAGAGAAAGAAAGAAAGAGCGCAGAGAGAGAGAAAGAGCGCAGAGAGAGAAAGAGAAAGAAAGAGCGCAGAGAGAGAGAGCGCAGAGAGAGAGAGAGAAAGAGCGCAGAGAGAGAGAGAGCGCAGAGAGAGAAAGAGAAAGAAAGAGCGCAGAGAGAGAAAGAGCGCAGAGAGAGAAAGAGCGCAGAGAGAAAGAAAGAGCGCAGAGAGAGAAGAGCGCAGAGAGAAAGAAAGAGCGCAGAGAGAGAGAGAAAGAGCGCAGAGAGAGAGAAAGAAAGAGCGCAGAGAGAGAGAAAAAAAGAGTGCAGAGAGAGAAAGAAAAAGCGCAGAGAGAGACAAAGAGCGCAGAGAGAGAGAAAGAAAGAGCGCAGAGAGAGAAAGAAAGAGCGCAGAGAGAGAAAGAAAGAGCGCAGAGAGTGAGAGAATAAGAGCGCAGAGAGAAAGAAAGAGCGCAGAGAGAGAGAGAGAAAGAAAGAGCGCAGAGAGAGAAAGAAAGAGCGCAGAGAGAGAGGAAGAAAGAGCGCAGAGAGAGAGAAAGAAAGAGCGCAGAGAGAAAGAAAGAGCACATAGAGAGAGAAAGAGCGCAGAGAGAGAGTGAAAGAGCGCAAAGAGAGAGCGCAGACAGAGAGAGAGCGCAGAGAGAGTGAGCGCAGAGAGAAAGAGAGAGAGAGCGCAGAGAGAGAGAAAGAAAGAGCGCAGAGAGAGAGAAAGAAAGAACGCAGAGAGAGAGAAAGAGCGTAGAGAAAAAAAGAGCGCAGAGAGAGAGAGAGGAAGAAAGAGCGCAGACAGAGAAAGAAAGAGCGCAGACAGAGAAAGAAAGAGCGCAGAGAGAGAGAAAGAGCGCAGAGAGAGAGAAAGAGCGCAGAGAGAGAGAAAGAGCGCAGAGAGAGAGAAAGAGCGCAGAGAGAGAAAGAGCGCAGAGAGAGAAAGAGCACAGAGAGAGAAAGAGCACAGAGAGAGAGAAAGAGCGCAGAGAGAGAAAGAAAGAGCTCAGAGAGAGAAAGAAAGAGCGCAGAGAGAGAAAGAAAGAGCGCAGAGAGAGAGAAAGAAAGAGCGCAGAGAGAGAGCGCAGAGAGAGAAATAAAGAGCGCAGAGAGAGAAAGAAAGAGCGCAGAGAAAGAAAGAGCGCAGAGAGAGAGAAAGAAAGAGCGCAGAGAGAGAAAGAAAGAGCGCAAAGAGAGAAAAAAAGAGTGCAAAGAGAGAAAAAAAGAGCGCAGAGAGAAAGAAAGAGTGCAGCGAGAAAGAAAGAGCGCAGAGAGAGAGAGAGCGCAGAGAGAGAAAGAGAAAGAAAGAGCGCAGAGAGAGAGAGAGAAAGAAAGAGCGCAGAAAGAGAGAGAGAAAGAGCGCAGAGAGAGAGAAAGAAAGAGCGCAGAGAGAGAAAGAAAGAGCGCAGAGAGAGAGAAAGAAAGTGCGCAGAGAGAAAGAAAGAGCGCAGAGAGAATGAGCGCAGAGAGAGAAAGAGAAAGAAAGAGCGCAGAGAGAAAGAAAGAGCGCAGAGAAAGAAAGAGCGCAGAGAGAGAGAAAGAAAGAGCGCAGAGAGAGAAAGAAAGAGAGCAGAGAGAGAAAGAAAGAGCGCAGAGAGAGAGAGAGGAAGAAAGAGCGCAGACAGAGAAAGAAAGAGCGCAGACAGAGAAAGAAAGAGCGCAGAGAGAGAGAAAGAGCGCAGAGAGAGAGAAAGAGCGCAGAGAGAGAGAAAGAGCGCAGAGAGAGAGAAAGAGCGCAGAGAGAGAAAGAGCGCAGAGAGAGAAAGAGCACAGAGAGAGAAAGAGCACAGAGAGAGAGAAAGAGCGCAGAGAGAGAAAGAAAGAGCTCAGAGAGAGAAAGAAAGAGCGCAGAGAGAGAAAGAAAGAGCGCAGAGAGAGAGAAAGAAAGAGCGCAGAGAGAGAGCGCAGAGAGAGAGAAAGAGCGCAGAGAGAGAAAGAGCGCAGAGAGAGAAAGAGCACAGAGAGAGAAAGAGCACAGAGAGAGAGAAAGAGCGCAGAGAGAGAAAGAAAGAGCTCAGAGAGAGAAAGAAAGAGCGCAGAGAGAGAAAGAAAGAGCGCAGAGAGAGAGAAAGAAAGAGCGCAGAGAGAGAGCGCAGAGAGAGAAATAAAGAGCGCAGAGAGAGAAAGAAAGAGCGCAGAGAAAGAAAGAGCGCAGAGAGAGAGAAAGAAAGAGCGCAGAGAGAGAAAGAAAGAGCGCAAAGAGAGAAAAAAAGAGTGCAAAGAGAGAAAAAAAGAGCGCAGAGAGAAAGAAAGAGTGCAGCGAGAAAGAAAGAGCGCAGAGAGAGAGAGAGCGCAGAGAGAGAAAGAGAAAGAAAGAGCGCAGAGAGAGAGAGAGAAAGAAAGAGCGCAGAAAGAGAGAGAGAAAGAGCGCAGAGAGAGAGAAAGAAAGAGCGCAGAGAGAGAAAGAAAGAGCGCAGAGAGAGAGAAAGAAAGTGCGCAGAGAGAAAGAAAGAGCGCAGAGAGAATGAGCGCAGAGAGAGAAAGAGAAAGAAAGAGCGCAGAGAGAAAGAAAGAGCGCAGAGAAAGAAAGAGCGCAGAGAGAGAGAAAGAAAGAGCGCAGAGAGAGAAAGAAAGAGAGCAGAGAGAGAAAGAAAGAGCGCAGAGAGAGAAAGTGCGCAGAGAGAGAAAGAGCGCAGAGAGAAAGAAAGAGCGCAGAGAGAGAGAGAGAGAAAGAGCGCAGAGAGAGAAAGAAAGAGCGCAAAGAGAGAAAGAAAGAAAGAGCGCAGAGAGAGAGAAAGAGAAAGAAAGAGCGCAGAGAGAGAAAGAAAGAGCGCAGAGAGAGAGGAAGAAAGAGCGCAGAGAGAGAGAAAGAAAGAGCGCAGAGAGAAAGAAAGAGCACATAGAGAGAGAAAGAGCGCAGAGAGAGAGTGAAAGAGCGCAGAGAGAGAGCGCAGACAGAGAGAGAGCGCAGAGAGAGTGAGCGCAGAGAGAAAGAGAGAGAGAGCGCAGAGAGAGAGAAAGAAAGAGCGCAGAGAGAGAGAAAGAAAGAGCGCAGAGAGAGAGAAAGAGCGTAGAGAAAAAAAGAGCGCAGAGAGAGAGAGAGGAAGAAAGAGCGCAGACAGAGAAAGAAAGAGCGCAGACAGAGAAAGAAAGAGCGCAGAGAGAGAGAAAGAGCGCAGAGAGAGAGAAAGAGCGCAGAGAGAGAGAAAGAGCGCAGAGAGAGAGAAAGAGCGCAGAGAGAGAAAGAGCGCAGAGAGAGAAAGAGCACAGAGAGAGAAAGAGCACAGAGAGAGAGAAAGAGCGCAGAGAGAGAAAGAAAGAGCGCAGAGAGAGAAAGAAAGAGCGCAGAGAGAGAAAGAAAGAGCGCAGAGAGAGAGAAAGAAAGAGCGCAGAGAGAGAGCGCAGAGAGAGAAATAAAGAGCGCAGAGAGAGAAAGAAAGAGCGCAGAGAAAGAAAGAGCGCAGAGAGAGAGAAAGAAAGAGCGCAGAGAGAGAAAGAAAGAGCGCAAAGAGAGAAAAAAAGAGTGCAAAGAGAGAAAAAAAGAGCGCAGAGAGAAAGAAAGAGTGCAGCGAGAAAGAAAGAGCGCAGAGAGAGAGAGAGCGCAGAGAGAGAAAGAGAAAGAAAGAGCGCAGAGAGAGAGAGAGAAAGAAAGAGCGCAGAAAGAGAGAGAGAAAGAGCGCAGAGAGAGAGAAAGAAAGAGCGCAGAGAGAGAAAGAAAGAGCGCAGAGAGAGAGAAAGAAAGTGCGCAGAGAGAAAGAAAGAGCGCAGAGAGAATGAGCGCAGAGAGAGAAAGAGAAAGAAAGAGCGCAGAGAGAAAGAAAGAGCGCAGAGAAAGAAAGAGCGCAGAGAGAGAGAAAGAAAGAGCGCAGAGAGAGAAAGAAAGAGAGCAGAGAGAGAAAGAAAGAGCGCAGAGAGAGAAAGTGCGCAGAGAGAGAAAGAGCGCAGAGAGAAAGAAAGAGCGCAGAGAGAGAGAGAGAGAGAAAGAGCGCAGAGAGAGAAAGAAAGAGCGCAAAGAGAGAAAGAAAGAAAGAGCGCAGAGAGAGAGAAAGAGAAAGAAAGAGCGCAGAGAGAGAAAGAAAGAGCGCAGAGAGAGAAAGAAAGAGCGCAGAGAGAGAGAAAGAGCGCAGAGAGAGAGAAAGAGCACAGAGAGAGAGAAAGAGCGCAGAGAGAGAGAGAGAAAGAGCGCAGAGAGAGAGAGAGAAAGAGCGCAGAAAGAGAGAAAGAAAGAGCGCAGAGAGAGAAAGAAAGAGCGCAGAGAGAGAGAGCGCAGAGAGAAAGAAAGAGCGCAGAGAGAGAGAAAGAAAGTGCGCAGAGAGAAAGAAAGAGCGCAGAGAGAAAGAGCGCAGAGAGAGAAAGAAAGAGCGCAGAGAGAGAGCGCAGAGAGAAAGAAAGAGCGCAGAGAGAGAGAAAGAGCGCAGAGAGAGAGAGAGAAAGAGCGCAGAGAGAGAAAGAAAGAGCGCAGAGAGAGAGCGCAGAGAGAAAGAAAGAGCGCAGAGAGAGAGAAAGAGCGCAGAGAGAGAGAAAGAAAGTGCGCAGAGAGAAAGAAAGAGCGCAGAGAGAAAGAGCGCAGAGAGAGAAAGAGAAAGAAAGAGCACAGAGAGAGAAAGAGAAAGAAAGAGCGCAAAGAGAGAGAGAAAGAGCGCACAGAGAGAGAGAGAAAGAGCGCAGAGAGAGAAAGAAAGAGCGCAGAGAGAGAGAGCGCAGAGAGAAAGAAAGAGCGCAGAGAGAAAGAAAGAGCGCAGAGAGAAAGAAAGAGCGCAGAGAGAGAGAAAGAGCGCAGAGAGAGAGAAAGAAAGTGCGCAGAGAGAGAGAAAGAGCGCAGAGAGAGAGAGAGAAAGAGCGTAGAAAGAGAGAAAGAAAGAGCGCAGAGAGAGAAAGAAAGAGCGCAGAGAGAGAGAGCGCAGAGAGAAAGAAAGAGCGCAGAGAGAGAGAAAGAAAGTGCGCAGAGAGAAAGAAAGAGCGCAGAGAGAAAGAGCGCAGAGAGAGAAAGAAAGAGCGCAGAGAGAGAGCGCAGAGAGAAAGAAAGAGCGCAGAGAGAGAGAAAGAGCGCAGAGAGAGAGAGAGAAAGAGCGCAGAGAGAGAAAGAAAGAGCGCAGAGAGAGAGCGCAGAGAGAAAGAAAGAGCGCAGAGAGAGAGAAAGAGCGCAGAGAGAGAGAAAGAAAGTGCGCAGAGAGAAAGAAAGAGCGCAGAGAGAAAGAGCGCAGAGAGAGAAAGAGAAAGAAAGAGCACAGAGAGAGAAAGAGAAAGAAAGAGCGCAAAGAGAGAGAGAAAGAGCGCACAGAGAGAGAGAGAAAGAGCGCAGAGAGAGAAAGAAAGAGCGCAGAGAGAGAGAGCGCAGAGAGAAAGAAAGAGCGCAGAGAGAAAGAAAGAGCGCAGAGAGAAAGAAAGAGCGCAGAGAGAGAGCAAGAGCGCAGAGAGAGAGAAAGAAAGTGCGCAGAGAGAGAGAAAGAGCGCAGAGAGAGAAAGAGAAAGAAAGAGCGCAGAGAGAGAGAGAGCGCAGAGAGAGAGAGAGAAAGAGCGCAGAGAGAGAGAGAGCGCAGAGAGAGAAAGAGAAAGAAAGAGCGCAGAGAGAGAAAGAGCGCAGAGAGAGAAAGAGCGCAGAGAGAAAGAGCACAGAGAGAGAAAGAGCGCAGAGAGAGAAAGAGCGCAGAGAGAGAAAGAGCGCAGTGAGAAAGAAAGAGCGCAGAGAGAGAAGAGCGCAGAGAGAAAGAAAGAGCGCAGAGAGAGAGAGAAAGAGCGCAGAGAGTGAGAGAGAAAGAGCGCAGAGAGAAAGAAAGAGCGCAGAGAGAGAGAGAAAGAAAGAGCGCAGAGAGAGAGAAAGAGCGCAGAGAGTGAGAGAGAAAGAGCGCAGAGAGAAAGAAAGAGCGCAGAGAGAGAGAGAAAGAAAGAGCGCAGAGAGAGAGAGAAAGAAAGAGCGCAGAGAGAGAAAGAAATAGCGCAGAGAGAGAGAAAGAGCGCAGAGAGAGAGAGGAAGAAAGAGCGCAGAGAGAGAGAAAGAAAGAGCGCAGAGAGAAAGAAAGAGCACATAGAGAGAGAAAGAGCGCAGAGAGAGAGAAAAAGCGAAGAGAGAAATAAAGAGCGCAGAGAGAGAAAGAAAGAGCGCAGAGAGAGAAAGAAAGAGCGCAGAGAAAGAAAGAGCGCAGAGAGAGAGAAAGAAAGAGCGCAGAGAGAGAAAGAAAGAGAGCAGAGAGAGAAAGAAAGAGCGCAGAGAGAGAAAGTGCGCAGAGAGAGAAAGAGCGCAGAGAGAAAGAAAGAGCGCAGAGAGAGAGAGAGAGAAAGAGCGCAGAGAGAGAAAGAAAGAGCGCAAAGAGAGAAAGAAAGAAAGAGCGCAGAGAGAGAGAAAGAGAAAGAAAGAGCGCAGAGAGAGAAAGAAAGAGCGCAGAGAGAGAAAGAAAGAGCGCAGAGAGAGAGAAAGAGCGCAGAGAGAGAGAAAGAGCGCAGAGAGAGAGAAAGAGCGCAGAGAGAGAGAAAGAGCACAGAGAGAGAGAAAGAGCACAGAGAGAGAGAAAGAGCACAGAGAGAGAGAAAGAAAGAGCGCAGAGAGAGAGAAAGAGCGCAGAGAGAGAGAAATAGCGCAGAAAGAGAGAAAGAGCGCAGAGAGAGAGAAAGAGCACAGAGAGAGAGAAATATAGAGCGCAGAGAGAGAAATAAAGAGCGCAGAGAGAGAAATAAAGAGCGCAGAGAGAGAAATAAAGAGCGCAGAGAGAGAAATAAAGAGCGCAGAGAGAGAGAGAAAGAAAGAGCACAGAGAGAGAGAGGAAGAAAGAGCGCAGAGAGAGAGAAAGAGCGCAGAGAGAGAGAAAGAGCGCAGAGAGAGAGAAAGAGCGCAGAGAGAGAGAAAGAGCACAGAGAGAGAGAAAGAGCACAGAGAGAGAGAAAGAGCGCAGAGAGAGAGAAAGAGCACAGAGAGAGAGAAAGAGCACAGAGAGAGAGAAAGAAAGAGCGCAGAGAGAGAAATAAAGAGCGCAGAGAGAGAAATAAAGAGCGCAGAGAGAGAAATAAAGAGCGCAGAGAGAGAAATAAAGAGCGCAGAGAGAGAAATAAAAAGCGCAGAGAGAGAAATAAAGAGCGCAGAGAAAGAAAGAGTGCAGAGAGAGAGAAAGAAAGAGCGCAGAGAGAGAGAAAAAGAGCGCAAAGAGAGAAAAAAAGAGCGCAGAGAGAAAGAAAGAAAGAGCGCAGAGAGAAAGAAAGAGCGCAGAGAGAGAGAGCGCAGAGAGAGAAAGAGAAAGAAAGAGCGCAGAGAGAGAGAGAGAGAAAGAGCGCCGAGAGAGAGAGAGAAAGAGCGCAGAGAGAGAGAACGAGAAAGAAAGAGCGCAGAGAGAGAAAGTGCGCAGAGAGAGAAAGAGCGCAGAGAGAAAGAAAGAGCGCAGAGAGAGAGAGAGAGAAAGAGCGCAGAGAGAGAAAGAAAGAGCGCAAAGAGAGAAAAAAAGAGCGCAGAAAGAAAGAAAGAGCGCAGAGAGAAAGAAAGAAAGAGCGCAGAGAGAGAGAAAGAGCGCAGAGAGAGAAAGAGAAAGAAAGAGCGCAGAGAGAGAGAGCGCAGAGAGAGAGAGAGAAAGAGCGCAGAGAGAGAGAGAGCGCAGAGAGAGAAAGAGAAAGAAAGAGCGCAGAGAGAGAAAGAGCGCAGAGAAAGAAAGAGCGCAGAGAGAGAAAGAGCGCAGAGAGAAAGAAAGAGCGCAGAGAGAGAAGAGCGCAGAGAGAAAGAAAGAGCGCAGAGAGAGAGAGAAAGAGCGCAGAGAGAGAGAAAGAAAGAGCGCAGAGAGAGAGAAAAAAAGAGTGCAGAGAGAGAAAGAAAAAGCGCAGAGAGAGACAAAGAGCGCAGAGAGAAGAAAGAAAGAGCGCAGAGAGAGAAAGAAAGAGCGCAGAGAGAGAAAGAAAGAGCGCAGAGAGTGAGAGAATAAGAGCGCAGAGAGAAAGAAAGAGCGCAGAGAGAGAGAGAAAGAAAGAGCGCAGAGAGAGAAAGAAAGAGCGCAGAGAGAGAGGAAGAAAGAGCGCAGAGAGAGAGAAAGAAAGAGCGCAGAGAGAAAGAAAGAGCACATAGAGAGAGAAAGAGCGCAGAGAGAGAGAGTGAAAGAGCGCAGAGAGAGAGCGCAGACAGAGAGAGAGCGCAGAGAGAGTGAGCGCAGAGAGAAAGAGAGAGAGAGCGCAGAGAGAGAGAAAGAAAGAGCGCAGAGAGAGAGAAAGAAAGAACGCAGAGAGAGAGAAAGAGCGTAGAGAAAAAAAGAGCGCAGAGAGAGAGACAGGAAGAAAGAGCGCAGACAGAGAAAGAAAGAGCGCAGACAGAGAAAGAAAGAGCGCAGAGAGAGAGAAAGAGCGCAGAGAGAGAGAAAGAGCGCAGAGAGAGAGAAAGAGCGCAGAGAGAGAGAAAGAGCGCAGAGAGAGAAAGAGCGCAGAGAGAGAAAGAGCACAGAGAGAGAAAGAGCACAGAGAGAGAGAAAGAGCGCAGAGAGAGAAAGAAAGAGCGCAGAGAGAGAAAGAAAGAGCGCAGAGAGAGAAAGAAAGAGCGCAGAGAGAGAGAAAGAAAGAGCGCAGAGAGAGAGCGCAGAGAGAGAAATAAAGAGCGCAGAGAGAGAAAGAAAGAGCGCAGAGAAAGAAAGAGCGCAGAGAGAGAGAAAGAAAGAGCGCAGAGAGAGAAAGAAAGAGCGCAAAGAGAGAAAAAAAGAGTGCAAAGAGAGAAAAAAAGAGCGCAGAGAGAAAGAAAGAGTGCAGCGAGAAAGAAAGAGCGCAGAGAGAGAGAGAGCGCAGAGAGAGAAAGAGAAAGAAAGAGCGCAGAGAGAGAGAGAGAAAGAAAGAGCGCAGAAAGAGAGAGAGAAAGAGCGCAGAGAGAGAGAAAGAAAGAGCGCAGAGAGAGAAAGAAAGAGCGCAGAGAGAGAGAAAGAAAGTGCGCAGAGAGAAAGAAAGAGCGCAGAGAGAATGAGCGCAGAGAGAGAAAGAGAAAGAAAGAGCGCAGAGAGAAAGAAAGAGCGCAGAGAAAGAAAGAGCGCAGAGAGAGAGAAAGAAAGAGCGCAGAGAGAGAAAGAAAGAGAGCAGAGAGAGAAAGAAAGAGCGCAGAGAGAGAAAGTGCGCAGAGAGAGAAAGAGCGCAGAGAGAAAGAAAGAGCGCAGAGAGAGAGAGAGAGAAAGAGCGCAGAGAGAGAAAGAGAGAGCGCAAAGAGAGAAAGAAAGAAAGAGCGCAGAGAGAGAGAAAGAGAAAGAAAGATCGCAGAGAGAGAAAGAAAGAGCGCAGAGAGAGAGGAAGAAAGAGCGCAGAGAGAGAGAAAGAAAGAGCGCAGAGAGAAAGAAAGAGCACATAGAGAGAGAAAGAGCGCAGAGAGAGAGTGAAAGAGCGCAGAGAGAGAGCGCAGACAGAGAGAGAGCGCAGAGAGAGTGAGCGCAGAGAGAAAGAGAGAGAGAGCGCAGAGAGAGAGAAAGAAAGAGCGCAGAGAGAAAGAAAGAAAGAGCGCAGAGAGAGAGAAAGAGCGTAGAGAAAAAAAGAGCGCAGAGAGAGAGAGAGGAAGAAAGAGCGCAGACAGAGAAAGAAAGAGCGCAGACAGAGAAAGAAAGAGCGCAGAGAGAGAGAAAGAAAGAGCGCAGAGAGAGAAAGAGCACAGAGAGAGAGAAAGAGCGCAGAGAGAGAAAGAAAGAGCGCAGAGAGAGAAAGAAAGAGCGCAGAGAGAGAAAGAAAGAGCGCAGAGAGAGAGAAAGAAAGAGCGCAGAGAGAGAGCGCAGAGAGAGAAATAAAGAGCGCAGAGAGAGAAAGAAAGAGCGCAGAGAAAGAAAGAGCGCAGAGAGAGAGAAAGAAAGAGCGCAGAGAGAGAAAGAAAGAGCGCAAAGAGAGAAAAAAAGAGTGCAAAGAGAGAAAAAAAGAGCGCAGAGAGAAAGAAAGAGTGCAGCGAGAAAGAAAGAGCGCAGAGAGAGAGAGAGCGCAGAGAGAGAAAGAGAAAGAAAGAGCGCAGAGAGAGAGAGAGAAAGAAAGAGCGCAGAAAGAGAGAGAGAAAGAGCGCAGAGAGAGAGAAAGAAAGAGCGCAGAGAGAGAAAGAAAGAGCGCAGAGAGAGAGAAAGAAAGTGCGCAGAGAGAAAGAAAGAGCGCAGAGAGAATGAGCGCAGAGAGAGAAAGAGAAAGAAAGAGCGCAGAGAGAAAGAAAGAGCGCAGAGAAAGAAAGAGCGCAGAGAGAGAGAAAGAAAGAGCGCAGAGAGAAAGAAAGAGCGCAGAGAAAGAAAGAGCGCAGAGAGAGAGAAAGAAAGAGCGCAGAGAGAGAAAGAAAGAGAGCAGAGAGAGAAAGAAAGAGCGCAGAGAGAGAAAGTGCGCAGAGAGAGAAAGAGCGCAGAGAGAAAGAAAGAGCGCAGAGAGAGAGAGAGAGAAAGAGCGCAGAGAGAGAAAGAAAGAGCGCAAAGAGAGAAAGAAAGAAAGAGCGCAGAGAGAGAGAAAGAGAAAGAAAGAGCGCAGAGAGAGAAAGAAAGAGCGCAGAGAGAGAAAGAAAGAGCGCAGAGAGAGAGAAAGAGCGCAGAGAGAGAGAAAGAGCACAGAGAGAGAGAAAGAGCACAGAGAGAGAGAAAGAGCACAGAGAGAGAGAAAGAAAGAGCGCAGAGAGAGAGAAAGAGCGCAGAGAGAGAGAAATAGCGCAGAGAGAGAGAAAGAGCGCAGAGAGAGAGAAAGAGCACAGAGAGAGAGAAATATAGAGCGCAGAGAGAGAAATAAAGAGCGCAGAGAGAGAAATAAAGAGCGCAGAGAGAGAAATAAAGAGCGCAGAGAGAGAAATAAAGAGCGCAGAGAGAGAGAGAAAGAAAGAGCACAGAGAGAGAGAGGAAGAAAGAGCGCAGAGAGAGAAAGAGCGCAGAGAGAGAGAAAGAGCGCAGAGAGAGAGAAAGAGCGCAGAGAGAGAGAAAGAGCGCAGAGAGAGAGAAAGAGCGCAGAGAGAGAGAAAGAGCACAGAGAGAGAGAAAGAGCGCAGAGAGAGAGAAAGAGCACAGAGAGAGAGAAAGAGCACAGAGAGAGAGAAAGAAAGAGCGCAGAGAGAGAAATAAAGAGCGCAGAGAGAGAAATAAAGAGCGCAGAGAGAGAAATAAAGAGCGCAGAGAGAGAAATAAAGAGCGCAGAGAGAGAAATAAAAAGCGCAGAGAGAGAAATAAAGAGCGCAGAGAAAGAAAGAGTGCAGAGAGAGAGAAAGAAAGAGCGCAGAGAGAGAGAAAAAGAGCGCAAAGAGAGAAAAAAAGAGCGCAGAAAGAAAGAAAGAGCGCAGAGAGAAAGAAAGAGCGCAGAGAGAGAGAGCGCAGAGAGAGAAAGAGAAAGAAAGAGCGCAGAGAGAGAGAGAGAGAAAGAGCGCCGAGAGAGAGAGAGAAAGATCGCAGAGAGAGAGAACGAGAAAGAAAGAGCGCAGAGAGAGAAAGTGCGCAGAGAGAGAAAGAGCGCAGAGAGAAAGAAAGAGCGCAGAGAGAGAGAGAGAGAAAGAGCGCAGAGAGAGAAAGAAAGAGCGCAAAGAGAGAAAAAAAGAGCGCAGAAAGAAAGAGCGCAGAGAGAAAGAAAGAAAGAGCGCAGAGAGAGAGAAAGAGCGCAGAGAGAGAAAGAGAAAGAAAGAGCGCAGAGAGAGAGAGCGCAGAGAGAGAGAGAGAAAGAGCGCAGAGAGAGAGAGAGCGCAGAGAGAGAAAGAGAAAGAAAGAGCGCAGAGAGAGAAAGAGCGCAGAGAAAGAAAGAGCGCAGAGAGAGAAAGAGCGCAGAGAGAAAGAAAGAGCGCAGAGAGAGAAGAGCGCAGAGAGAAAGAAAGAGCGCAGAGAGAGAGAGAAAGAGCGCAGAGAGAGAGAAAGAAAGAGCGCAGAGAGAGAGAAAAAAAGAGTGCAGAGAGAGAAAGAAAAAGCGCAGAGAGAGACAAAGAGCGCAGAGAGAGAGAAAGAAAGAGCGCAGAGAGAGAAAGAAAGAGCGCAGAGAGAGAAAGAAAGAGCGCAGAGAGTGAGAGAATAAGAGCGCAGAGAGAAAGAAAGAGCGCAGAGAGAGAGAGAGAAAGAAAGAGCGCAGAGAGAGAAAGAAAGAGCGCAGAGAGAGAGGAAGAAAGAGCGCAGAGAGAGAGAAAGAAAGAGCGCAGAGAGAAAGAAAGAGCACATAGAGAGAGAAAGAGCGCAGAGAGAGAGTGAAAGAGCGCAGAGAGAGAGCGCAGACAGAGAGAGAGCACAGAGAGAGTGAGCGCAGAGAGAAAGAGAGAGAGAGCGCAGAGAGAGAGAAAGAAAGAGCGCAGAGAGAGAGAAAGAAAGAGCGCAGAGAGAGAGAAAGAGCGTAGAGAAAAAAAGAGCGCAGAGAGAGAGAGGGGAAGAAAGAGCGCAGACAGAGAAAGAAAGAGCGCAGACAGAGAAAGAAAGAGCGCAGAGAGAGAGAAAGAGCGCAGAGAGAGAGAAAGAGCGCAGAGAGAGAGAAAGAGCGCAGAGAGAGAGAAAGAGCGCAGAGAGAGAAAGAGCGCAGAGAGAGAAAGAGCACAGAGAGAGAAAGAGCACAGAGAGAGAGAAAGAGCGCAGAGAGAGAAAGAAAGAGCGCAGAGAGAGAAAGAAAGAGCGCAGAGAGAGAAAGAAAGAGCGCAGAGAGAGAGAAAGAAAGAGCGCAGAGAGAGAGCGCAGAGAGAGAAATAAAGAGCGCAGAGAGAGAAAGAAAGAGCGCAGAGAAAGAAAGAGCGCAGAGAGAGAGAAAGAAAGAGCGCAGAGAGAGAAAGAAAGAGCGCAAAGAGAGAAAAAAAGAGTGCAAAGAGAGAAAAAAAGAGCGCAGAGAGAAAGAAAGAGTGCAGCGAGAAAGAAAGAGCGCAGAGAGAGAGAGAGCGCAGAGAGAGAAAGAGAAAGAAAGAGCGCAGAGAGAGAGAGAGAAAGAAAGAGCGCAGAAAGAGAGAGAGAAAGAGCGCAGAGAGAGAGAAAGAAAGAGCGCAGAGAGAGAAAGAAAGAGCGCAGAGAGAGAGAAAGAAAGAGCGCAGAGAGAGAAAGAAAGAGCGCAGAGAGAGAGAAAGAAAGTGCGCAGAGAGAAAGAAAGAGCGCAGAGAGAATGAGCGCAGAGAGAGAAAGAGAAAGAAAGAGCGCAGAGAGAGAAAGAGAAAGAAAGAGCGCAGAGAGAGAAAGAGAAAGAAATAGCGCAGAGAGAGAGAGAAAGAGCGCAGAGAGAGAGAGAGAAAGAGCGCAGAAAGAGAGAAAGAAAGAGCGCAGAGAGAGAAAGAAAGAGCGCAGAGAGAGAGAGCGCAGAGAGAAAGAAAGAGCGCAGAGAGAGAGAAAGAAAGTGCGCAGAGAGAAAGAAAGAGCGCAGAGAGAAAGAGCGCAGAGAGAGAAAGAGAAAGAAAGAGCGCAGAGAGAGAGAAAGAGCGCAGAGAGAGAGAAAGAGCGCAGAGAGAGAGAGAGAAAGAGCGCAGAGAGAGAAAGAAAGAGCGCAGAGAGAGAGCGCAGAGAGAAAGAAAGAGCGCAGAGAGAGAGAAAGAGTGCAGAGAGAGAGAAAGAAAGTGCGCAGAGAGAAAGAAAGAGCGCAGAGAGAAAGAGCGCAGAGAGAGAAAGAGAAAGAAAGAGCACAGAGAGAGAAAGAGAAAGAAAGAGCGCAAAGAGAGAGAGAAAGAGCGCACAGAGAGAGAGAGAAAGAGCGCAGAGAGAGAAAGAAAGAGCGCAGAAAGAGAGAGCGCAGAGAGAAAGAAAGAGCGC
The DNA here is from genome assembly GCF_040206685.1 of Ascaphus truei. Lineage (NCBI taxonomy): Eukaryota > Metazoa > Chordata > Amphibia > Anura > Ascaphidae > Ascaphus > Ascaphus truei. Next base: position 265,322 of record NW_027453986.1, read on the forward strand.
AGAGAGAAAGAAAGAGCGCAGAGAGAAAGAAAGAGCGCAGAGAGAGAGAAAGAGCGCAGAGAGAGAGAAAGAAAGTGCGCAGAGAGAGAGAAAGAGCGCAGAGAGAGAAAGAGAAAGAAAGAGCGCAGAGAGAGAGAGAGCGCAGAGAGAGAGAGAGAAAGAGCGCAGAGAGAGAGAGAGCGCAGAGAGAGAAAGAGAAAGAAAGAGCACAGAGAGAGAAAGAGAAAGAAAGAGCGCAAAGAGAGAGAGAAAGAGCGCACAGAGAGAGAGAGAAAGAGCGCAGAGAGAGAAAGAAAGAGCGCAGAGAGAGAGAGCGCAGAGAGAAAGAAAGAGCGCAGAGAGAAAGAAAGAGCGCAGAGAGAAAGAAAGAGCGCAGAGAGAGAGAAAGAGCGCAGAGAGAGAGAAAGAAAGTGCGCAGAGAGAGAGAAAGAGCGCAGAGAGAGAAAGAGAAAGAAAGAGCGCAGAGATAGAGAGAGCGCAGAGAGAGAGAGAGAAAGAGCGCAGAGAGAGAGAGAGCGCAGAGAGAGAAAGAGAAAGAAAGAGCGCAGAGAGAGAAAGAGCGCAGAGAGAAAGAGCGCAGAGAGAGAAAGAGCGCAGAGAGAGAAAGAGCGCAGAGAGAGAAAGAGCGCAGTGAGAAAGAAAGAGCGCAGAGAGAGAAGAGCGCAGAGAGAAAGAAAGAGCGCAGAGAGAGAGAAAGAGCGCAGAGAGAGAGAAAGAGCGCAGAGAGAGAGATAGAGCGCAGAGAGAGAGAAAAAAAGAGTGCAGAGAGAGAAAGAAAAAGCGCAGAGAGAGACAAAGAGCGCAGAGAGAGAGAAAGAAAGAGCGCAGAGAGAGAAAGAAAGAGCGCAGAGAGAGAAAGAAAGAGCGCAGAGAGTGAGAGAATAAGAGCGCAGAGAGAAAGAAAGAGCGCAGAGAGAGAGAGAAAGAAAGAGCGCAGAGAGAGAGAGAAAGAAAGAGCGCAGAGAGAGAGGAAGAAAGAGCGCAGAGAGAGAGAGAAAGAAAGAGCGCAGAGAGAAAGAAAGAGCACATAGAGAGAGAAAGAGCGCAGAGAGAGAGCGCAGACAGAGAGAGAGCGCAGAGAGAGTGAGCGCAGAGAGAAAGAGAGAGAGAGCGCAGAGAGAGAGAAAGAAAGAGCGCAGAGAGAGAGAAAGAAAGAGCGCAGAGAGAGAGAAAGAGCGTAGAGAAAAAAAGAGCGCAGAGAGAGAGGAAGAAAGAGCGCAGACAGAGAAAGAAAGAGTGCAGACAGAGAAAGAAAGAGCGCAGAGAGAGAGAAAGAGCGCAGAGAGAGAGAAAGAGCGCAGAGAGAGAGAAAGAGCGCAGAGAGAGAGAAAGAGCGCAGAGAGAGAGAAAGAGCGCAGAGAGAGAAAGAGCGCAGAGAGAGAAAGAGCACAGAGAGAGAAAGAGCACAGAGAGAGAGAAAGAGCGCAGAGAGAGAAAGAAAGAGCGCAGAGAGAGAAAGAAAGAGCGCAGAGAGAGAAAGAAAGAGCGCAGAGAGAGAAATAAAGAGCGCAGAGAGAGAAAGAAAGAGCGCAGAGAAAGAAAGAGCGCAGAGAGAGAGAAAGAAAGAGCGCAGAGAGAGAAAGAAAGAGCGCAAAGAGAGAAAAAAAGAGTGCAAAGAGAGAAAAAAAGAGCGCAGAGAGAAAGAAAGAGTGCAGCGAGAAAGAAAGAGCGCAGAGAGAGAGAGAGCGCAGAGAGAGAAAGAGAAAGAAAGAGCGCAGAGAGAGAAAGAGAAAGAAAGAGCGCAGAAAGAGAGAGAGAAAGAGCGCAGAGAGAGAGAAAGAAAGAGCGCAGAGAGAGAAAGAAAGAGCGCAGAGAGAGAAAGAAAGAGCGCAGAGAGAGAGAAAGAAAGTGCGCAGAGAGAGAGAAAAAAGAGCGCAGAGAGAGAGAAAGAAAAAGCGCAGAGAGAGAAAGAAAGAGCGCAGAGAGTGAGAGAAAGAGCGCAGAGAGAAAGAAAGAGCGCAGAGAGAGAGAGAAAGAAAGAGCGCAGAGAGAGAGAGAGAAAGAGCGCAGAGAGAGAGAGAGAAAGAGCGCAGAGAGAGAGAGAGAAAGAGCGCAGAAAGAGAGAAAGAAAGAGCGCAGAGAGAGAAAGAAAGAGCGCAGAGAGAGAGAGCGCAGAGAGAAAGAAAGAGCGCAGAGAGAGAGAAAGAAAGTGCGCAGAGAGAAAGAAAGAGCGCAGAGAGAAAGAGCGCAGAGAGAGAAAGAGAAAGAAAGAGCGCAGAGAGAGAGAGAGAAAGAGCGCAGAGAGAGAGAGAGAAAGAGCGCAGAGAGAGAGAAAGAGAAAGAAAGAGCGCAGAGAGAGAGAAAGAGCGCAGAGAGAGAGAAAGTAAGAGTGCAGAGAGAAAGAAAGAGCGCAGAGAGAAAGAAAGAAAGAGTGCAGAGAGAGAGAGAAAGAAAGAGCGCAGAGAGAGAAAGAGCGCAGAGAGAGAAAGAGCGCAGAGAGAGAAAGAGCGCAGAGAGAGAAAGAGCGCAGAGAGAGAGAAAGAACGCAGAGAGAGAAAGAAAGAGCGCAGAGAGAGAAAGAAAGAGCGCAGAGAGAGAGAAAGAAAGAGCGCAGAGAGAGAGCGCAGAGAGAGAGAGAGCGCAGAGAGAGAAATAAAGAGCGCAGAGAGAGAAAGAAAGAGCGCAGAGAAAGAAAGAGCGCAGAGAGAGAGAAAGAAAGAGCGCAGAGAGAGAAAGAAAGAGCGCAAAGAGAGAAAAAAAGAGCGCGAAGAGAGAAAAAAAGAGCGCAGAGAGAAAGAAAGAGCGCAGAGAGAGAGAGCGCAGAGAGAGAAAGAGAAAGAAAGAGCGCAGAGAGAGAGAGAAAGAGCGCAGAGAGAGAGAAAGAAAGAGCGCAGAGAGAGAAAGAACGAGCGCAGAGAGAGAGCGCAGAGAGAAAGAAAGAGCGCAGAGAGAGAGAAAGAGCGCAGAGAGAGAGAAAGAAAGTGCGCAGAAAGAAAGAAAGAGCGCAGAGAGAAAGAGCGCAGAGAGAGAAAGAGAAAGAAAGAGCACAGAGAGAGAAAGAGAAAGAAAGAGCGCAAAGAGAGAGAGAAAGAGCGCACAGAGAGAGAGAGAAAGAGCGCAGAGAGAGAAAGAAAGAGCGCAGAGAGAGAGAGCGCAGAGAGAAAGAAAGAGCGCAGAGAGAAAGAAAGAGCGCAGAGAGAAAGAAAGAGCGCAGAGAGAGAGAAAGAGCGCAGAGAGAGAGAAAGAAAGTGCGCAGAGAGAAAGAAAGAGCACAGAGAGAAAGAGCGCAGAGAGAGAAAGAGAAAGAAAGAGCGCAGAGAGAGAGAGAGAGAAAGAGCGCAGAGAGAGAGAGAAAGAGCGCAGAGAGAGAGAAAGAGAAAGAAAGAGCGCAGAGAGAGAGAAAGAGCGCAGAGAGAGAGAAAGAGCGCAGAGAGAGAGAAAGAAAGAGCGCAGAGAGAGAGAGAAAAAAAAAGCGCAGAGAAAGAAAGAGCGCAGAGAGAAAGAGCGCAGAGAAAGAGAGAGAGAGAGAGCGCAGAGAGAGAAAGAAAGAGCGCAAAGAGAGAAAAAAAGAGCGCAGAAAGAAAGAAAGAGCGCAAATAGAGAGAAAGAAAGAGCGCAGAGAGAGAGAGAGAAAGAGCGCAGAGAGAGAGAGAAAGAGCGCAGAGAGAGAAAGAGCACAGAGAGAGAAAGAGCGCAGAGAGAGAGAGAGCGCAGAGAGAGAAAGAGTGCAGAGAGAGAGAGAAAGAACGCAGAGAGAGAGAGAAAGAACGCAGAGAGAGAGAGAAAGAGCGCAGAGAGAGAGAAAGAGCGCAGAGAGAGAGAAAGAGCGCAGAGAGAGAGAAAGAGCGCAGAGAGAGAGAAAGAGCGCAGAGAGAGAGAAAGAGCGCAGAGAGAGAGAAAGAGCGCAGAGAGAAAGAGAAAAAAAGAGCGCAGAGAGAGAAAGAGAAAGCGCAGAGAGAGAGAAAGAAAGAGCGCAGAGAGAGAGAAAGAGCGCAGAGAGAAAGAAAGAGCGCAGAGAGAGAGAGAAAGAAAGAGCGCAGAGAGAGAGAGAAAGAAAGAGCGCAGAGAGAGAAAGAAATAGCGCAGAGAGAGAGAAAGAGCGCAGAGAGAGAGAGGAAGAAAGAGCGCAGAGAGAGAGAAAGAAAGAGCGCAGAGAGAAAGAAAGAGCACATAGAGAGAGAAAGAGCGCAGAGAGAGAGAAAAAGCGCAGAGAGAGAAAGAAAGAGCGCAGAGAAAGAAAGAGCGCAGAGAGAGAGAAAGAAAGAGCGCAGAGAGAGAAAGAAAGAGAGCAGAGAGAGAAAGAAAGAGCGCAAAGAGAGAAAAAAAGAGCGCAGACAGAAAGAAAGAAAGAGCGCAGAGAGAAAGAAAGAGCGCAGAGAAAGAGAGCGCAGAGAGAGAAAGAGAAAGAAAGAGCGCAGAGAGAGAAAGAGAAAGAAAGAGCGCAGAGAGAGAGAGAGAAAGAGCGCAGAGAGAGAGAGAAAGAGCGCAGAGAGAGAGAGAAAGAGCGCAGAGAGAGAAAGAGAAAGAAAGAGCGCAGAGAGAGAAAGAAAAAGCGCAGAGAGAGAAAGAAAGAGCGCAGAAAGAGAGAAAGAGCGCAGAGAGAGAGAAAGAGCGCAGAGAGAGAGAAAGAGCGCAGAGAGAGAGAAAGAGCGCAGAGAGAGAGAAAGAGCACAGAGAGAGAGAAAGAAAGAGCGCAGAGAGAGAAATAAAGAGCGCAGAGAGAGAAATAAAGAGCGCAGAGAGAGAAATAAAGAGCGCAGCGAGAGAAATAAAGAGCGCAGAGAGAGAGAGAAAGAAAGAGCGCAGAGAGAGAGAGAAAGAAAGAGCGCAGAGAGAGAGAGGAAGAAAGAGCGCAGAGAGAGAGAAAGAGCGCAGAGAGAGAGAAAGAGCGCAGAGAGAGAGAAAGAGCGCAGAGAGAGAGAAAGAGCACAGAGAGAGAGAAAGAGCACAGAGAGAGAAAGAACGAGCGCAGAGAGAGAGCGCAGAGAGAAAGAAAGAGCGCAGAGAGAGAGAAAGAGCGCAGAGAGAGAGAAAGAAAGTGCGCAGAAAGAAAGAAAGAGCGCAGAGAGAAAGAGCGCAGAGAGAGAAAGAGAAAGAAAGAGCACAGAGAGAGAAAGAGAAAGAAAGAGCGCAAAGAGAGAGAGAAAGAGCGCACAGAGAGAGAGAGAAAGAGCGCAGAGAGAGAAAGAAAGAGCGCAGAGAGAGAGAGCGCAGAGAGAAAGAAAGAGCGCAGAGAGAAAGAAAGAGCGCAGAGAGAAAGAAAGAGCGCAGAGAGAGAGAAAGAGCGCAGAGAGAGAGAAAGAAAGTGCGCAGAGAGAAAGAAAGAGCACAGAGAGAAAGAGCGCAGAGAGAGAAAGAGAAAGAAAGAGCGCAGAGAGAGAGAGAGAGAAAGAGCGCAGAGAGAGAGAGAAAGAGCGCAGAGAGAGAGAAAGAGAAAGAAAGAGCGCAGAGAGAGAGAAAGAGCGCAGAGAGAGAGAAAGAGCGCAGAGAGAGAGAAAGAAAGAGCGCAGAGAGAGAGAGAAAAAAAAAGCGCAGAGAAAGAAAGAGCGCAGAGAGAAAGAGCGCAGAGAAAGAGAGAGAGAGAGAGCGCAGAGAGAGAAAGAAAGAGCGCAAAGAGAGAAAAAAAGAGCGCAGAAAGAAAGAAAGAGCGCAAATAGAGAGAAAGAAAGAGCGCAGAGAGAGAGAGAGAAAGAGCGCAGAGAGAGAGAGAAAGAGCGCAGAGAGAGAAAGAGCACAGAGAGAGAAAGAGCGCAGAGAGAGAGAGAGCGCAGAGAGAGAAAGAGTGCAGAGAGAGAGAGAAAGAACGCAGAGAGAGAGAGAAAGAACGCAGAGAGAGAGAGAAAGAGCGCAGAGAGAGAGAAAGAGCGCAGAGAGAGAGAAAGAGCGCAGAGAGAGAGAAAGAGCGCAGAGAGAGAGAAAGAGCGCAGAGAGAGAGAAAGAGCGCAGAGAGAGAGAAAGAGCGCAGAGAGAAAGAGAAAAAAAGAGCGCAGAGAGAGAAAGAGAAAGCGCAGAGAGAGAGAAAGAAAGAGCGCAGAGAGAGAGAAAGAGCGCAGAGAGAAAGAAAGAGCGCAGAGAGAGAGAGAAAGAAAGAGCGCAGAGAGAGAGAGAAAGAAAGAGCGCAGAGAGAGAAAGAAATAGCGCAGAGAGAGAGAAAGAGCGCAGAGAGAGAGAGGAAGAAAGAGCGCAGAGAGAGAGAAAGAAAGAGCGCAGAGAGAAAGAAAGAGCACATAGAGAGAGAAAGAGCGCAGAGAGAGAGAAAAAGCGCAGAGAGAGAAAGAAAGAGCGCAGAGAAAGAAAGAGCGCAGAGAGAGAGAAAGAAAGAGCGCAGAGAGAGAAAGAAAGAGAGCAGAGAGAGAAAGAAAGAGCGCAAAGAGAGAAAAAAAGAGCGCAGACAGAAAGAAAGAAAGAGCGCAGAGAGAAAGAAAGAGCGCAGAGAAAGAGAGCGCAGAGAGAGAAAGAGAAAGAAAGAGCGCAGAGAGAGAAAGAGAAAGAAAGAGCGCAGAGAGAGAGAGAGAAAGAGCGCAGAGAGAGAGAGAAAGAGCGCAGAGAGAGAGAGAAAGAGCGCAGAGAGAGAAAGAGAAAGAAAGAGCGCAGAGAGAGAAAGAAAAAGCGCAGAGAGAGAAAGAAAGAGCGCAGAAAGAGAGAAAGAGCGCAGAGAGAGAGAAAGAGCGCAGAGAGAGAGAAAGAGCGCAGAGAGAGAGAAAGAGCGCAGAGAGAGAGAAAGAGCACAGAGAGAGAGAAAGAAAGAGCGCAGAGAGAGAAATAAAGAGCGCAGAGAGAGAAATAAAGAGCGCAGAGAGAGAAATAAAGAGCGCAGCGAGAGAAATAAAGAGCGCAGAGAGAGAGAGAAAGAAAGAGCGCAGAGAGAGAGAGAAAGAAAGAGCGCAGAGAGAGAGAGGAAGAAAGAGCGCAGAGAGAGAGAAAGAGCGCAGAGAGAGAGAAAGAGCGCAGAGAGAGAGAAAGAGCGCAGAGAGAGAGAAAGATCCCAGAGAGAGAGAAAGAGCACAGAGAGAGAAAGAGCACAGAGAGAGAGAAAGAGCACAGAGAGAGAGAAAGAGCATAGAGAGAGAGAAAGAGCACAGAGAGAGAGAAAGAGCACAGAGAGAGAGAAAGAGCACAGAGAGAGAGAAAGAGCACAGAGAGAGAGAAAGAGCACAGAGAGAGAGAAAGAGCACAGAGAGAGAGAAAGAGCACAGAGAGAGAAATAAAGAGCGCAGAGAGAGAAATAAAGAGCGCAGAGAGAGAAATAAAGAGCGCAGAGAGAAATAAAGAGCGCAGAGAGAGAAATAAAGAGCGCAGAGAGAGAAATAAAGAGCGCAGAGAGAGAAATAAAGAGCGCAGAGAGAGAAATAAAGAGCGCAGAGAGAGAAATAAAGAGCGCAGAGAGAGAAATAAAGAGCGCAGAGAGAGAAATAAAGAGCGCAGAGAAAGAAAGAGCGCAGAGAGAGATAAAGAAAGAGCGCAGAGAGAGAGAAAAAGAGCGCAAAGAGAGAAAAAAAGAGCGCAGAGAGAAAGAAAGAAAGAGCGCAGAGAGAAAGAAAGAGCGCAGAGAGAGATAGCGCAGAGAGAGAAAGAGAAAGAAAGAGCGCAGAGAGAGAGAGAAAGAGCGCAGAGAGAGAGAGAGAGAAAGAGCGCAGAGAGAGAGAAAGAGAAAGAAAGAGCGCAGAGAGAGAAAGTGCGCAGAGAGAGAAAGAGCGCAGAGAGAAAGAAAGAGCGCAGAGAGAGAGAGAGAGAAAGAGCGCAGAGAGAGAAAGAAAGAGCGCAAAGAGAGAAAGAAAGAAAGAAAGAGCGCAGAGAGAGAGAAAGAGAAAGAAAGAGCGCAGAGAGAGAAAGAAAGAGCGCAGAGAGAGAAAGAAAGAGCGCAGAGAGAGAGAAAGAGCGCAGAGAGAGAGAAAGAGCGCAGAGAGAGAGAAAGAGCACAGAGAGAGAGAAAGAGCACAGAGAGAGAGAAAGAGCGCAGAGAGAGAGAAAGAGCGCAGAGAGAGAGAAAGAGCGCAGAGAGAGAGAAAGAGCACAGAGAGAGAGAAATATAGAGCGCAGAGAGAGAAATAAAGAGCGCAGAGAGAGAAATAAAGAGCGCAGAGAGAGAAATAAAGAGCGCAGAGAGAGAAATAAAGAGCGCAGAGAGAGAGAGAAAGAAAGAGAACTGAGAGAGAGAGGAAGAAAGAGCGCAGAGAGAGAAAGAGCGCAGAGAGAGAGAAAGAGCGCAGAGAGAGAGAAAGAGCGCAGAGAGAGAGAAAGAGCGCAGAGAGAGAGAAAGAGCACAGAGAGAGAGAAAGAGCGCAGAGAGAGAGAAAGAGCGCAGAGAGAGAGAAAGAGCACAGAGAGAGAGAAAGAAAGAGCGCAGAGAGAGAAATAAAGAGCGCAGAGAGAGAAATAAAGAGCGCAGAGAGAGAAATAAAGAGCGCAGAGAGAGAAATAAAGAGCGCAGAGAGAGAAATAAAAAGCGCAGAGAGAGAAATAAAGAGCGCAGAGAAAGAAAGAGTGCAGAGAGAGAGAAAGAAAGAGCGCAGAGAGAGAGAGAAAGAGCGCAAAGAGAGAAAAAAAGAGCGCAGAGAGAAAGAAAGAAAGAGCGCAGAGAGAAAGAAAGAGCGCAGAGAGAGAGAGCGCAGAGAGAGAAAGAGAAAGAAAGAGCGCAGAGAGAGAGAGAAAGAGCGCAGAGAGAGAGAGAGAGAAAGAGCGCAGAGAGAGAGAAAGAGAAAGAAAGAGCGCAGAGAGAGAAAGTGTGCAGAGAGAGAAAGAGCGCAGAGAGAAAGAAAGAGCGCAGAGAGAGAGAGAGAGAGAGAGAGAAAGAGCGCAGAGAGAGAGAAAGAAAGAGCACAGAGAGAGAAAGAAAGAGCGCAGAGAGAGAGAGCGCAGAGAGAAAGAAAGAGCGCAGAGAGAGAGAAAGAGCGCAGTGAGAAAGAAAGTGCGCAGAGAGAAAGAAAGAGCGCAGAGAGAGAGCGCAGAGAGAGAAAGAGAAAGAAAGAGCGCAGAGAGAGAGAGAGAGCGCAGAGAGAGAGAGAGAAAGAGCGCAGAGAGAGAGAAAGAGAAAGAAAGAGCGCAGAGAGAGAGAAAGAGCGCAGAGAGAGAGAAAGAGCGCAGAGAGAGAGAGAGCGCAGAGAGAGAGAAAGAAAGAGCGCAGAGAGAGAGAAAGTAAGAGTGCAGAGAGAAAGAAAGAGCGCAGAGAGAAAGAAAGAAAGAGCGCAGAGAGAGAGAGAGAAAGAAATAGCGCAGAGAAAGAAAGAGCGCAGAGAGAGGAAGAAAGAGCGCAGAGAGAGAGAGAAAGAAAGAGCGCAGAGAGAGAGAAAGAGCGCAGAGAGAGAGAAAGAAAGAGCGCAAAGAGAGAAAGAAAGAGAGCGCAGAGAGAGAGAAAGAGAAAGAAAGAGCGCAGAGAGAGAAAGAAAGAGCGCAGAGAGAGAGAAAGAGCGCAGAGAGAGAGAAAGAGCGCAGAGAGAGAGAAAGAGCACAGAGAGAGAGAAAGAGCACAGAGAGAGAGAAAGAAAGAGCGCAGAGAGAGAGAAAGAGCGCAGAGAGAGAGAAAGAGCGCAGAGAGAGAGAAAGAGCACAGAGAGAGAGAAAGAGCACAGAGAGAGAGAAATATAGAGCGCAGAGAGAGAGAAATAAAGAGCGCAGAGAGAGAAATAAAGAGCGCAGAGAGAGAAATAAAGAGCGCAGAGAGAGAAATAAAGAGCGCAGAGAGAGAAATAAAGAGCGCAGAGAGAGAGAGAAAGAAAGAGCACAGAGAGAGAGGAAGAAAGAGCGCAGAGAGAGAAAGAGCGCAGAGAGAGAGAAAGAGCGCAGAGAGAGAGAAAGAGCGCAGAGAGAGAGAAAGAGCGCAGAGAGAGAGAAAGAGCACAGAGAGAGAGAAAGAGCGCAGAGAGAGAGAAAGAGCACAGAGAGAGAGAAAGAGCACAGAGAGAGAGAAAGAAAGAGCGCAGAGAGAGAAATAAAGAGCGCAGAGAGAGAAATAAAGAGCGCAGAGAGAGAAATAAAGAGCGCAGAGAGAGAAATAAAGAGCGCAGAGAGAGAAATAAAAAGCGCAGAGAGAGAAATAAAGAGCGCAGAGAAAAAAAGAGTGCAGAGAGAGAGAAAGAAAGAGCGCAGAGAGAGAAAAAAAGAGCGCAGAGAGAAAGAAAGAAAGAGCGCAGAGAGAGAGAAAGAGCGCAGAGAGAGAGAAAGAGCGCAGAGAGAGAGAAAGAGCACAGAGAGAGAGAAAGAGCACAGAGAGAGAGAAATATAGAGCGCAGAGAGAGAGAAATAAAGAGCGCAGAGAGAGAAATAAAGAGCGCAGAGAGAGAAATAAAGAGCGCAGAGAGAGAAATAAAGAGCGCAGAGAGAGAGAGAAAGAAAGAGCACAGAGAGAGAGGAAGAAAGAGCGCAGAGAGAGAAAGAGCGCAGAGAGAGAGAAAGAGCGCAGAGAGAGAGAAAGAGCGCAGAGAGAGAGAAAGAGCGCAGAGAGAGAGAAAGATCACAGAGAGAGAGAAAGAGCGCAGAGAGAGAGAAAGAGCACAGAGAGAGAGAAAGAGCACAGAGAGAGAGAAAGATAGAGCGCAGAGAGAGAAATAAAGAGCGCAGAGAGAGAAATAAAGAGCGCAGAGAGAGAAATAAAGAGCGCAGAGAGAGAAATAAAAAGCGCAGAGAGAGAAATAAAGAGCGCAGAGAAAAAAAGAGTGCAGAGAGAGAGAAAGAAAGAGCGCAGAGAGAGAGAAAAAGAGCGCAAAGAGAGAAAAAAAGAGCGCAGAGAGAAAGAAAGAAAGAGCGCAGAGAGAAAGAAAGAGCGCAGAGAGAGAGAGCGCAGAGAGAGAAAGAGAAAGAAAGAGCGCAGAGAGAGAGAGAGAGAAAGAGCGCCGAGAGAGAGAGAGAAAGAGCGCAGAGAGAGAGAACGAGAAAGAAAGAGCGCAGAGAGAGAAAGTGCGCAGAGAGAGAAAGAGCGCAGAGAGAAAGAAAGAGCGCAGAGAGAGAGAGAGAGAAAGAGCGCAGAGAGAGAAAGAAAGAGCGCAAAGAGAGAAAAAAAGAGCGCAGAAAGAAAGAAAGAGCGCAGAGAGAAAGAAAGAAAGAGCGCAGAGAGAGAGAAAGAGCGCAGAGAGAGAAAGAGAAAGAAAGAGCGCAGAGAGAGAGAGCGCAGAGAGAGAGAGAGAAAGAGCGCAGAGAGAGAGAGAGCGCAGAGAGAGAAAGAGAAAGAAAGAGCGCAGAGAGAGAAAGAGCGCAGAGAAAGAAAGAGCGCAGAGAGAGAAAGAGTGCAGAGAGAAAGAAAGAGCGCAGAGAGAGAAGAGCGCAGAGAGAAAGAAAGAGCGCAGAGAGAGAGAGAGAGCGCAGAGAGAGAGAAAGAAAGAGCGCAGAGAGAGAGAAAAAAAGAGTGCAGAGAGAGAAAGAAAAAGCGCAGAGAGAGACAAAGAGCGCAGAGAGAGAGAAAGAAAGAGCGCAGAGAGAGAAAGAAAGAGCGCAGAGAGAGAAAGAAAGAGCGCAGAGAGTGAGAGAATAAGAGCGCAGAGAGAAAGAAAGAGCGCAGAGAGAGAGAGAGAAAGAAAGAGCGCAGAGAGAGAAAGAAAGAGCGCAGAGAGAGAGGAAGAAAGAGCGCAGAGAGAGAGAAAGAAAGAGCGCAGAGAGAAAGAAAGAGCACATAGAGAGAGAAAGAGCGCAGAGAGAGAGAGAAAGAGCGCAGAGAGAGAGCGCAGACAGAGAGAGAGCGCAGAGAGAGTGAGCGCAGAGAGAAAGAGAGAGAGAGCGCAGAGAGAGAGAAAGAAAGAGCGCAGAGAGAGAGAAAGAAAGAGCGCAGAGAGAGAGAAAGAGCGCAGAGAGAGAGAAAGAGCGCAGAGAGAGAGAAAGAGCGCAGAGAGAGAGAAAGAGCGCAGAGAGAAAGAGAAAAAAAGAGCGCAGAGAGAGAAAGAGAAAGCGCAGAGAGAGAGAAAGAAAGAGCGCAGAGAGAGAGAAAGAGCGCAGAGAGAAAGAAAGAGCGCAGAGAGAGAGAGAAAGAAAGAGCGCAGAGAGAGAGAGAAAGAAAGAGCGCAGAGAGAGAAAGAAATAGCGCAGAGAGAGAGAAAGAGCGCAGAGAGAGAGAGGAAGAAAGAGCGCAGAGAGAGAGAAAGAAAGAGCGCAGAGAGAAAGAAAGAGCACATAGAGAGAGAAAGAGCGCAGAGAGAGAGAAAAAGCGCAGAGAGAGAAAGAAAGAGCGCAGAGAAAGAAAGAGCGCAGAGAGAGAGAAAGAAAGAGCGCAGAGAGAGAAAGAAAGAGAGCAGAGAGAGAAAGAAAGAGCGCAAAGAGAGAAAAAAAGAGCGCAGACAGAAAGAAAGAAAGAGCGCAGAGAGAAAGAAAGAGCGCAGAGAAAGAGAGCGCAGAGAGAGAAAGAGAAAGAAAGAGCGCAGAGAGAGAAAGAGAAAGAAAGAGCGCAGAGAGAGAGAGAGAAAGAGCGCAGAGAGAGAGAGAAAGAGCGCAGAGAGAGAGAGAAAGAGCGCAGAGAGAGAAAGAGAAATAAAGAGCGCAGAGAGAGAAAGAAAAAGCGCAGAGAGAGAAAGAAAGAGCGCAGAAAGAGAGAAAGAGCGCAGAGAGAGAGAAAGAGCGCAGAGAGAGAGAAAGAGCGCAGAGAGAGAGAAAGAGCGCAGAGAGAGAGAAAGAGCACAGAGAGAGAGAAAGAAAGAGCGCAGAGAGAGAAATAAAGAGCGCAGAGAGAGAGAGAAAGAAAGAGCGCAGAGAGAGAGAGAAAGAAAGAGCGCAGAGAGAGAGAGGAAGAAAGAGCGCAGAGAGAGAGAAAGAGCGCAGAGAGAGAGAAAGAGCACAGAGAGAGAGAAAGAGCACAGAGAGAGAGAAAGAGCACAGAGAGAGAGAAAGAGCACAGAGAGAGAGAAAGAGCACAGAGAGAGAGAAAGAGCATAGAGAGAGAGAAAGAGCACAGAGAGAGAGAAAGAGCACAGAGAGAGAGAAAGAGCACAGAGAGAGAGAAAGAGCACAGAGAGAGAGAAAGAGCACAGAGAGAGAGAAAGAGCACAGAGAGAGAGAAAGAGCACAGAGAGAGAAATAAAGAGCGCAGAGAGAGAAATAAAGAGCGCAGAGAGAGAAATAAAGAGCGCAGAGAGAAATAAAGAGCGCAGAGAGAGAAATAAAGAGCGCAGAGAGAGAAATAAAGAGCGCAGAGAGAGAAATAAAGAGCGCAGAGAGAGAAATAAAGAGCGCAGAGAGAGAAATAAAGAGCGCAGAGAGAGAAATAAAGTGCGCAGAGAGAGAAATAAAGAGCGCAGAGAAAGAAAGAGCGCAGAGAGAGATAAAGAAAGAGCGCAGAGAGAGAGAAAAAGAGCGCAAAGAGAGAAAAAAAGAGCGCAGAGAGAAAGAAAGAAAGAGCGCAGAGAGAAAGAAAGAGCGCAGAGAGAGATAGCGCAGAGAGAGAAAGAGAAAGAAAGAGCGCAGAGAGAGAGAGAAAGAGCGCAGAGAGAGAGAGAGAGAAAGAGCGCAGAGAGAGAGAAAGAGAAAGAAAGAGTGCAGAGAGAGAAAGTGCGCAGAGAGAGAAAGAGCGCAGAGAGAAAGAAAGAGCGCAGAGAGAGAGAGAGAGAAAGAGCGCAGAGAGAGAAAGAAAGAGCGCAAAGAGAGAAAGAAAGAAAGAAAGAGCGCAGAGAGAGAGAAAGAGAAAGAAAGAGCGCAGAGAGAGAAAGAAAGAGCGCAGAGAGAGAAAGAAAGAGCGCAGAGAGAGAGAAAGAGCGCAGAGAGAGAGAAAGAGCGCAGAGAGAGAGAAAGAGCACAGAGAGAGAGAAAGAGCACAGAGAGAGAGAGAGAAAGAGCGCAGAGAGAGAGAAAGAGCACAGAGAGAGAGAAAGAGCGCAGAGAGAGAGAAAGAGCACAGAGAGAGAGAAATATAGAGCGCAGAGAGAGAAATAAAGAGCGCAGAGAGAGAAATAAAGAGCGCAGAGAGAGAAATAAAGAGCGCAGAGAGAGAAATAAAGAGCGCAGAGAGAGAGAGAAAGAAAGAGAACTGAGAGAGAGAGGAAGAAAGAGCGCAGAGAGAGAAAGAGCGCAGAGAGAGAGAAAGAGCGCAGAGAGAGAGAAAGAGCGCAGAGAGAGAGAAAGAGCGCAGAGAGAGAGAAAGAGCACAGAGAGAGAGAAAGAGCGCAGAGAGAGAGAAAGAGCGCAGAGAGAGAGAAAGAGCACAGAGAGAGAGAAAGAAAGAGCGCAGAGAGAGAAATAAAGAGCGCAGAGAGAGAAATAAAGAGCGCAGAGAGAGAAATAAAGAGCGCAGAGAGAGAAATAAAGAGCGCAGAGAGAGAAATAAAAAGCGCAGAGAGAGAAATAAAGAGCGCAGAGAAAGAAAGAGTGCAGAGAGAGAGAAAGAAAGAGCGCAGAGAGAGAGAAAAAGAGCGCAAAGAGAGAAAAAAAGAGCGCAGAGAGAAAGAAAGAAAGAGCGCAGAGAGAAAGAAAGAGCGCAGAGAGAGAGAGCGCAGAGAGAGAAAGAGAAAGAAAGAGCGCAGAGAGAGAGAGAAAGAGCGCAGAGAGAGAGAGAGAGAGAAAGAGCGCAGAGAGAGAGAAAGAGAAAGAAAGAGCGCAGAGAGAGAAAGAAAAAGCGCAGAGAGAGACAAAGAGCGCAGAGAGAGAGAAAGAAAGAGCGCAGAGAGAGAAAGAAAGAGCGCAGAGAGAGAAAGAAAGAGCGCAGAGAGTGAGAGAATAAGAGCGCAGAGAGAAAGAAAGAGCGCAGAGAGAGAGAGAGAAAGAAAGAGCGCAGAGAGAGAAAGAAAGAGCGCAGAGAGAGAGGAAGAAAGAGCGCAGAGAGAGAGAAAGAAAGAGCGCAGAGAGAAAGAAAGAGCACATAGAGAGAGAAAGAGCGCAGAGAGAGAGAGAAAGAGCGCAGAGAGAGAGCGCAGACAGAGAGAGAGCGCAGAGAGAGTGAGCGCAGAGAGAAAGAGAGAGAGAGCGCAGAGAGAGAGAAAGAAAGAGCGCAGAGAGAGAGAAAGAAAGAGCGCAGAGAGAGAGAAAGAGCGCAGAGAGAGAGAAAGAGCGCAGAGAGAGAGAAAGAGCGCAGAGAGAGAGAAAGAGCGCAGAGAGAAAGAGAAAAAAAGAGCGCAGAGAGAGAAAGAGAAAGCGCAGAGAGAGAGAAAGAAAGAGCGCAGAGAGAGAAAGAAATAGCGCAGAGAGAGAGAAAGAGCGCAGAGAGAGAGAGGAAGAAAGAGCGCAGAGAGAGAGAAAGAAAGAGCGCAGAGAGAAAGAAAGAGCACATAGAGAGAGAAAGAGCGCAGAGAGAGAGAAAAAGCGCAGAGAGAGAAAGAAAGAGCGCAGAGAAAGAAAGAGCGCAGAGAGAGAGAAAGAAAGAGCGCAGAGAGAGAAAGAAAGAGAGCAGAGAGAGAAAGAAAGAGCGCAAAGAGAGAAAAAAAGAGCGCAGACAGAAAGAAAGAAAGAGCGCAGAGAGAAAGAAAGAGCGCAGAGAAAGAGAGCGCAGAGAGAGAAAGAGAAAGAAAGAGCGCAGAGAGAGAAAGAGAAAGAAAGAGCGCAGAGAGAGAGAGAGAAAGAGCGCAGAGAGAGAGAGAAAGAGCGCAGAGAGAGAGAGAAAGAGCGCAGAGAGAGAAAGAGAAATAAAGAGCGCAGAGAGAGAAAGAAAAAGCGCAGAGAGAGAAAGAAAGAGCGCAGAAAGAGAGAAAGAGCGCAGAGAGAGAGAAAGAGCGCAGAGAGAGAGAAAGAGCGCAGAGAGAGAGAAAGAGCGCAGAGAGAGAGAAAGAGCACAGAGAGAGAGAAAGAAAGAGCGCAGAGAGAGAAATAAAGAGCGCAGAGAGAGAGAGAAAGAAAGAGCGCAGAGAGAGAGAGAAAGAAAGAGCGCAGAGAGAGAGAGGAAGAAAGAGCGCAGAGAGAGAGAAAGAGCGCAGAGAGAGAGAAAGAGCACAGAGAGAGAGAAAGAGCACAGAGAGAGAGAAAGAGCACAGAGAGAGAGAAAGAGCACAGAGAGAGAGAAAGAGCACAGAGAGAGAGAAAGAGCATAGAGAGAGAGAAAGAGCACAGAGAGAGAGAAAGAGCACAGAGAGAGAGAAAGAGCACAGAGAGAGAGAAAGAGCACAGAGAGAGAGAAAGAGCACAGAGAGAGAGAAAGAGCACAGAGAGAGAAATAAAGAGCGCAGAGAGAGAAATAAAGAGCGCAGAGAGAGAAATAAAGAGCGCAGAGAGAAATAAAGAGCGCAGAGAGAGAGAGCGCAGAGAGAGAAAGAGAAAGAAAGAGCGCAGAGAGAGAGAGAAAGAGCGCAGAGAGAGAGAGAGAGAGAAAGAGCGCAGAGAGAGAGAAAGAGAAAGAAAGAGCGCAGAGAGAGAAAGAAAAAGCGCAGAGAGAGACAAAGAGCGCAGAGAGAGAGAAAGAAAGAGCGCAGAGAGAGAAAGAAAGAGCGCAGAGAGAGAAAGAAAGAGCGCAGAGAGTGAGAGAATAAGAGCGCAGAGAGAAAGAAAGAGCTCAGAGAGAGAGAGAGAAAGAAAGAGCGCAGAGAGAGAAAGAAAGAGCGCAGAGAGAGAGGAAGAAAGAGCGCAGAGAGAGAGAAAGAAAGAGCGCAGAGAGAAAGAAAGAGCACATAGAGAGAGAAAGAGCGCAGAGAGAGAGAGAAAGAGCGCAGAGAGAGAGCGCAGACAGAGAGAGAGCGCAGAGAGAGTGAGCGCAGAGAGAAAGAGAGAGAGAGCGCAGAGAGAGAGAAAGAAAGAGCGCAGAGAGAGAGAAAGAAAGAGCGCAGAGAGAGAGAAAGAGCGCAGAGAGAGAGAAAGAGCGCAGAGAGAGAGAAAGAGCGCAGAGAGAGAGAAAGAGCGCAGAGAGAAAGAGAAAAAAAGAGCGCAGAGAGAGAAAGAGAAAGCGCAGAGAGAGAGAAAGAAAGAGCGCAGAGAGAGAAAGAAATAGCGCAGAGAGAGAGAAAGAGCGCAGAGAGAGAGAGGAAGAAAGAGCGCAGAGAGAGAGAAAGAAAGAGCGCAGAGAGAAAGAAAGAGCACATAGAGAGAGAAAGAGCGCAGAGAGAGAGAAAAAGCGCAGAGAGAGAAAGAAAGAGCGCAGAGAAAGAAAGAGCGCAGAGAGAGAGAAAGAAAGAGCGCAGAGAGAGAAAGAAAGAGAGCAGAGAGAGAAAGAAAGAGCGCAAAGAGAGAAAAAAAGAGCGCAGACAGAAAGAAAGAAAGAGCGCAGAGAGAAAGAAAGAGCGCAGAGAAAGAGAGCGCAGAGAGAGAAAGAGAAAGAAAGAGCGCAGAGAGAGAAAGAGAAAGAAAGAGCGCAGAGAGAGAGAGAGAAAGAGCGCAGAGAGAGAGAGAAAGAGCGCAGAGAGAGAGAGAAAGAGCGCAGAGAGAGAAAGAGAAATAAAGAGCGCAGAGAGAGAAAGAAAAAGCGCAGAGAGAGAAAGAAAGAGCGCAGAAAGAGAGAAAGAGCGCAGAGAGAGAGAAAGAGCGCAGAGAGAGAGAAAGAGCGCAGAGAGAGAGAAAGAGCGCAGAGAGAGAGAGAGAAAGAGCACAGAGAGAGAGAAAGAAAGAGCGCAGAGAGAGAAATAAAGAGCGCAGAGAGAGAGAGAAAGAAAGAGCGCAGAGAGAGAGAGAAAGAAAGAGCGCAGAGAGAGAGAGGAAGAAAGAGCGCAGAGAGAGAGAAAGAGCGCAGAGAGAGAGAAAGAGCACAGAGAGAGAGAAAGAGCACAGAGAGAGAGAAAGAGCACAGAGAGAGAGAAAGAGCACAGAGAGAGAGAAAGAGCACAGAGAGAGAGAAAGAGCATAGAGAGAGAGAAAGAGCACAGAGAGAGAGAAAGAGCACAGAGAGAGAGAAAGAGCACAGAGAGAGAGAAAGAGCACAGAGAGAGAGAAAGAGCACAGAGAGAGAGAAAGAGCACAGAGAGAGAGAAAGAGCACAGAGAGAGAAATAAAGAGCGCAGAGAGAGAAATAAAGAGCGCAGAGAGAGAAATAAAGAGCGCAGAGAGAAATAAAGAGCGCAGAGAGAGAAATAAAGAGCGCAGAGAGAGAAATAAAGAGCGCAGAGAGAGAAATAAAGAGCGCAGAGAGAGAAATAAAGAGCGCAGAGAGAGAAATAAAGAGCGCAGAGAGAGAAATAAAGAGCGCAGAGAGAGAAATAAAGAGCGCAGAGAAAGAAAGAGCGCAGAGAGAGATAAAGAAAGAGCGCAGAGAGAGAGAAAAAGAGCGCAAAGAGAGAAAAAAAGAGCGCAGAGAGAAAGAAAGAAAGAGCGCAGAGAGAAAGAAAGAGCGCAGAGAGAGATAGCGCAGAGAGAGAAAGAGAAAGAAAGAGCGCAGAGAGAGAGAGAAAGAGCGCAGAGAGAGAGAGAGAGAAAGAGCGCAGAGAGAGAGAAAGAGAAAGAAAGAGTGCAGAGAGAGAAAGTGCGCAGAGAGAGAAAGAGCGCAGAGAGAAAGAAAGAGCGCAGAGAGAGAGAGAGAGAAAGAGCGCAGAGAGAGAAAGAAAGAGCGCAAAGAGAGAAAGAAAGAAAGAAAGAGCGCAGAGAGAGAGAAAGAGAAAGAAAGAGCGCAGAGAGAGAAAGAAAGAGCGCAGAGAGAGAAAGAAAGAGCGCAGAGAGAGAGAAAGAGCGCAGAGAGAGAGAAAGAGCGCAGAGAGAGAGAAAGAGCACAGAGAGAGAGAAAGAGCACAGAGAGAGAGAGAGAAAGAGCGCAGAGAGAGAGAAAGAGCACAGAGAGAGAGAAAGAGCGCAGAGAGAGAGAAAGAGCACAGAGAGAGAGAAATATAGAGCGCAGAGAGAGAAATAAAGAGCGCAGAGAGAGAAATAAAGAGCGCAGAGAGAGAAATAAAGAGCGCAGAGAGAGAAATAAAGAGCGCAGAGAGAGAGAGAAAGAAAGAGAACTGAGAGAGAGAGGAAGAAAGAGCGCAGAGAGAGAAAGAGCGCAGAGAGAGAGAAAGAGCGCAGAGAGAGAGAAAGAGCGCAGAGAGAGAGAAAGAGCGCAGAGAGAGAGAAAGAGCGCAGAGAGAGAGAAAGAGCGCAGAGAGAGAGAAAGAGCACAGAGAGAGAGAAAGAAAGAGCGCAGAGAGAGAAATAAAGAGCGCAGAGAGAGAAATAAAGAGCGCAGAGAGAGAAATAAAGAGCGCAGAGAGAGAAATAAAGAGCGCAGAGAGAGAAATAAAAAGCGCAGAGAGAGAAATAAAGAGCGCAGAGAAAGAAAGAGTGCAGAGAGAGAGAAAGAAAGAGCGCAGAGAGAGAGAAAAAGAGCGCAAAGAGAGAAAAAAAGAGCGCAGAGAGAAAGAAAGAAAGAGCGCAGAGAGAAAGAAAGAGCGCAGAGAGAGAGAGCGCAGAGAGAGAAAGAGAAAGAAAGAGCGCAGAGAGAGAGAGAAAGAGCGCAGAGAGAGAGAGAGAGAGAAAGAGCGCAGAGAGAGAGAAAGAGAAAGAAAGAGCGCAGAGAGAGAAAGTGCGCAGAGAGAGAAAGAGCGCAGAGAGAAAGAAAGAGCGCAGAGAGAGAGAGAGAGAGAATGAGCGCAGAGAGAGAAAGAAAGAGCGCAAAGAGAGAAAGAAAGAGAGCGCAGAGAGAGAGAAAGAGAAAGAAAGAGCTCAGAGAGAGAAAGAAAGAGCGCAGAGAGAGAGAAAGAGCGCAGAGAGAGAGAAAGAGCGCAGAGAGAGAGAAAGAGCACAGAGAGAGAGAAAGAGCACAGAGAGAGAGAAAGAAAGAGCGCAGAGAGAGAGAAAGAGCGCAGAGAGAGAGAAAGAGCGCAGAGAGAGAGAGAGGAAGAAAGAGCGCAGAGAGAGAGAGAGAGAAAGAGCGCCGAGAGAGAGAGAGAAAGAGCGCAGAGAGAGAGAACGAGAAAGAAAGAGCGCAGAGAGAGAAAGTGCGCAGAGAGAGAAAGAGCGCAGAGAGAAAGAAAGAGCGCAGAGAGAGAGAGAGAGAAAGAGCGCAGAGAGAGAAAGAAAGAGCGCAAAGAGAGAAAAAAAGAGCGCAGAAAGAAAGAAAGAGCGCAGAGAGAAAGAAAGAAAGAGCGCAGAGAGAGAGAAAGAGCGCAGAGAGAGAAAGAGAAAGAAAGAGCGCAGAGAGAGAGAAAAAAAGAGTGCAGAGAGAGAAAGAAAGAGCGCAGAGAGAGAAAGAAAGAGCGCAGAGAGTGAGAGAATAAGAGCGCAGAGAGAAAGAAAGAGCGCAGAGAGAGAGAGAGAAAGAAAGAGCGCAGAGAGAGAAAGAAAGAGCGCAGAGAGAGAGGAAGAAAGAGCGCAGAGAGAGAGAAAGAAAGAGCGCAGAGAGAAAGAAAGAGCACATAGAGAGAGAAAGAGCGCAGAGAGAGAGAGAAAGAGCGCAGAGAGAGAGCGCAGACAGAGAGAGAGCGCAGAGAGAGTGAGCGCAGAGAGAAAGAGAGAGAGAGCGCAGAGAGAGAGAAAGAAAGAGCGCAGAGAGAGAGAAAGAAAGAGCGCAGAGAGAGAGAAAGAGCGTAGAGAAAAAAAGAGCGCAGAGAGAGAGAGAGGAAGAAAGAGCGCAGACAGAGAAAGAAAGAGCGCAGACAGAGAAAGAAAGAGCGCAGAGAGAGAGAAAGAGCGCAGAGAGAGAGAAAGAGCGCAGAGAGAGAGAAAGAGCGCAGAGAGAGAGAAAGAGCGCAGAGAGAGAAAGAGCGCAGAGAGAGAAAGAGCACAGAGAGAGAAAGAGCACAGAGAGAGAGAAAGAGCGCAGAGAGAGAAAGAAAGAGCGCAGAGAGAGAAAGAAAGAGCGCAGAGAGAGAGAAAGAAAGAGCGCAGAGAGAGAGCGCAGAGAGAGAAATAAAGAGCGCAGAGAGAGAAAGAAAGAGCGCAGAGAGAGAGAAAAAGAGCGCAAAGAGA
Organism: Ascaphus truei; assembly: GCF_040206685.1. NCBI lineage: Eukaryota > Metazoa > Chordata > Amphibia > Anura > Ascaphidae > Ascaphus > Ascaphus truei. Next base: position 285,962 of record NW_027453986.1, read on the forward strand.
GAAAAAAAGAGCGCAGAGAGAAAGAAAGAAAGAGCGCAGAGAGAAAGAAAGAGTGCAGAGAGAGAGAGCGCAGAGAGAGAAAGAGAAAGAAAGAGCGCAGAGAGAGAGAGAGAGAAAGAGCGCCGAGAGAGAGAGAGAAAGAGCGCAGAGAGAGAGAACGAGAAAGAAAGAGCGCAGAGAGAGAAAGAAAGAGCGCAGAGAGAGAGAGAAAGAGCGCAGAGAGAGAAAGAAAGAGCGCAAAGAGAGAAAAAAAGAGCGCAGAAAGAAAGAAAGAGCGCAGAGAGAAAGAAAGAAAGAGCGCAGAGAGAGAGAAAGAGCGCAGAGAGAGAAAGAGAAAGAAAGAGCGCAGAGAGAGAGAGCGCAGAGAGAGAGAGAGAAAGAGCGCAGAGAGAGAGAGAGCGCAGAGAGAGAAAGAGAAAGAAAGAGCGCAGAGAGAGAAAGAGCGCAGAGAAAGAAAGAGCGCAGAGAGAGAAAGAGCGCAGAGAGAAAGAAAGAGCGCAGAGAGAGAAGAGCGCAGAGAGAAAGAAAGAGCGCAGAGAGAGAGAGAAAGAGCGCAGAGAGAGAGAAAGAAAGAGCGCAGAGAGAGAGAAAAAAAGAGTGCAGAGAGAGAAATAAAGAGCGCAGAGAGAGAAATAAAGAGCGCAGAGAGAGAAATAAAGAGCGCAGAGAGAGAAATAAAGAGCGCAGAGAGAGAAATAAAAAGCGCAGAGAGAGAAATAAAGAGCGCAGAGAAAGAAAGAGTGCAGAGAGAGAGAAAGAAAGAGCGCAGAGAGAGAGAAAAAGAGTGCAAAGAGAGAAAAAAGAGCGCAGAGAGAAAGAAAGAAAGAGCGCAGAGAGAAAGAAAGAGCGCAGAGAGAGAGAGCGCAAAGAGAGAAAGAGAAAGAAAGAGCGCAGAGAGAGAGAGAAAGAGCGCAGAGAGAGAGAGAGAGAAAGAGCGCAGAGAGAGAGAAAGAGAAAGAAAGAGCGCAGAGAGAGAAAGTGCGCAGAGAGAGAAAGAGCGCAGAGAGAAAGAAAGAGCGCAGAGAGAGAGAGAGAGAAAGAGCGCAGAGAGAGAAAGAAAGAGCGCAAAGAGAGAAAGAAAGAAAGAGCGCAGAGAGAGAGAGAAAGAGAAAGAAAGAGCGCAGAGAGAGAAAGAAAGAGCGCAGAGAGAGAAAGAAAGAGCGCAGAGAGAGAGAAAGAGCGCAGAGAGAGAGAAAGAGCGCAGAGAGAGAGAAAGAGCACAGAGAGAGAGAAAGAGCACAGAGAGAGAGAAAGAGCACAGAGAGAGAGAAAGAAAGAGCGCAGAGAGAGAGAAAGAGCGCAGAGAGAGAGAAATAGCGCAGAGAGAGAGAAAGAGCGCAGAGAGAGAGAAAGAGCACAGAGAGAGAGAAATAAAGAGCGCAGAGAGAGAAATAAAGAGCGCAGAGAGAGAAATAAAGAGCGCAGAGAGAGAGAGAAAGAAAGAGCACAGAGAGAGAGGAAGAAAGAGCGCAGAGAGAGAAAGAGCGCAGAGAGAGAGAAAGAGCGCAGAGAGAGAGAAAGAGCGCAGAGAGAGAGAAAGAGCGCAGAGAGAGAGAAAGAGCACAGAGAGAGAGAAAGAGCGCAGAGAGAGAGAAAGAGCACAGAGAGAGAGAAAGAGCACAGAGAGAGAGAAAGAAAGAGCGCAGAGAGAGAAATAAAGAGCGCAGAGAGAGAAATAAAGAGCGCAGAGAGAGAAATAAAGAGCGCAGAGAGAGAAATAAAGAGCGCAGAGAGAGAAATAAAAAGCGCAGAGAGAGAAATAAAGAGCGCAGAGAAAAAAAGAGTGCAGAGAGAGAGAAAGAAAGAGCGCAGAGAGAGAGAAAAAGAGCGCAAAGAGAGAAAAAAAGAGCGCAGAGAGAAAGAAAGAAAGAGCGCAGAGAGAAAGAAAGAGCGCAGAGAGAGAGAGCGCAGAGAGAGAAAGAGAAAGAAAGAGCGCAGAGAGAGAGAGAGAGAAAGAGCGCCGAGAGAGAGAGAGAAAGAGCGCAGAGAGAGAGAACGAGAAAGAAAGAGCGCAGAGAGAGAAAGTGCGCAGAGAGAGAAAGAGCGCAGAGAGAAAGAAAGAGCGCAGAGAGAGAGAGAGAGAAAGAGCGCAGAGAGAGAAAGAAAGAGCGCAAAGAGAGAAAAAAAGAGCGCAGAAAGAAAGAAAGAGCGCAGAGAGAAAGAAAGAAAGAGCGCAGAGAGAGAGAAAGAGCGCAGAGAGAGAAAGAGAAAGAAAGAGCGCAGAGAGAGAGAAAAAAAGAGTGCAGAGAGAGAAAGAAAGAGCGCAGAGAGAGAAAGAAAGAGCGCAGAGAGTGAGAGAATAAGAGCGCAGAGAGAAAGAAAGAGCGCAGAGAGAGAGAGAGAAAGAAAGAGCGCAGAGAGAGAAAGAAAGAGCGCAGAGAGAGAGGAAGAAAGAGCGCAGAGAGAGAGAAAGAAAGAGCGCAGAGAGAAAGAAAGAGCACATAGAGAGAGAAAGAGCGCAGAGAGAGAGAGAAAGAGCGCAGAGAGAGAGCGCAGACAGAGAGAGAGCGCAGAGAGAGTGAGCGCAGAGAGAAAGAGAGAGAGAGCGCAGAGAGAGAGAAAGAAAGAGCGCAGAGAGAGAGAAAGAAAGAGCGCAGAGAGAGAGAAAGAGCGTAGAGAAAAAAAGAGCGCAGAGAGAGAGAGAGGAAGAAAGAGCGCAGACAGAGAAAGAAAGAGCGCAGACAGAGAAAGAAAGAGCGCAGAGAGAGAGAAAGAGCGCAGAGAGAGAGAAAGAGCGCAGAGAGAGAGAAAGAGCGCAGAGAGAGAGAAAGAGCGCAGAGAGAGAAAGAGCGCAGAGAGAGAAAGAGCACAGAGAGAGAAAGAGCACAGAGAGAGAGAAAGAGCGCAGAGAGAGAAAGAAAGAGCGCAGAGAGAGAAAGAAAGAGCGCAGAGAGAGAGAAAGAAAGAGCGCAGAGAGAGAGCGCAGAGAGAGAAATAAAGAGCGCAGAGAGAGAAAGAAAGAGCGCAGAGAGAGAGAAAAAGAGCGCAAAGAGAGAAAAAAAGAGCGCAGAGAGAAAGAAAGAAAGAGCGCAGAGAGAAAGAAAGAGTGCAGAGAGAGAGAGCGCAGAGAGAGAAAGAGAAAGAAAGAGCGCAGAGAGAGAGAGAGAGAAAGAGCGCCGAGAGAGAGAGAGAAAGAGCGCAGAGAGAGAGAACGAGAAAGAAAGAGCGCAGAGAGAGAAAGAAAGAGCGCAGAGAGAGAGAGAAAGAGCGCAGAGAGAGAAAGAAAGAGCGCAAAGAGAGAAAAAAAGAGCGCAGAAAGAAAGAAAGAGCGCAGAGAGAAAGAAAGAAAGAGCGCAGAGAGAGAGAAAGAGCGCAGAGAGAGAAAGAGAAAGAAAGAGCGCAGAGAGAGAGAGCACAGAGAGAGAGAGAGAAAGAGCGCAGAGAGAGAGAGAGCGCAGAGAGAGAAAGAGAAAGAAAGAGCGCAGAGAGAGAAAGAGCGCAGAGAAAGAAAGAGCGCAGAGAGAGAAAGAGCGCAGAGAGAAAGAAAGAGCGCAGAGAGAGAAGAGCGCAGAGAGAAAGAAAGAGCGCAGAGAGAGAGAGAAAGAGCGCAGAGAGAGAGAAAGAAAGAGCGCAGAGAGAGAGAAAAAAAGAGTGCAGAGAGAGAAATAAAGAGCGCAGAGAGAGAAATAAAGAGCGCAGAGAGAGAAATAAAGAGCGCAGAAAGAGAAATAAAGAGCGCAGAGAGAGAAATAAAAAGCGCAGAGAGAGAAATAAAGAGCGCAGAGAAAGAAAGAGTGCAGAGAGAGAGAAAGAAAGAGCGCAGAGAGAGAGAAAAAGAGTGCAAAGAGAGAAAAAAGAGCGCAGAGAGAAAGAAAGAAAGAGCGCAGAGAGAAAGAAAGAGCGCAGAGAGAGAGAGCGCAAAGAGAGAAAGAGAAAGAAAGAGCGCAGAGAGAGAGAGAAAGAGCGCAGAGAGAGAGAGAGAGAAAGAGCGCAGAGAGAGAGAAAGAGAAAGAAAGAGCGCAGAGAGAGAAAGTGCGCAGAGAGAGAAAGAGCGCAGAGAGAAAGAAAGAGCGCAGAGAGAGAGAGAGAGAAAGAGCGCAGAGAGAGAAAGAAAGAGCGCAAAGAGAGAAAGAAAGAAAGAGCGCAGAGAGAGAGAAAGAGAAAGAAAGAGCGCAGAGAGAGAAAGAAAGAGCGCAGAGAGAGAAAGAAAGAGCGCAGAGAGAGAGAAAGAGCGCAGAGAGAGAGAAAGAGCGCAGAGAGAGAGAAAGAGCACAGAGAGAGAGAAAGAGCACAGAGAGAGAGAAAGAGCACAGAGAGAGAGAAAGAAAGAGCGCAGAGAGAGAGAAAGAGCGCAGAGAGAGAGAAATAGCGCAGAGAGAGAGAAAGAGCGCAGAGAGAGAGAAAGAGCACAGAGAGAGAGAAATATAGAGCGCAGAGAGAGAAATAAAGAGCGCAGAGAGAGAAATAAAGAGCGCAGAGAGAGAAATAAAGAGCGCAGAGAGAGAAATAAAGAGCGCAGAGAGAGAGAGAGAAAGAAAGAGCACAGAGAGAGAGAGGAAGAAAGAGCGCAGAGAGAGAAAGAGCGCAGAGAGAGAGAAAGAGCGCAGAGAGAGAGAAAGAGCGCAGAGAGAGAGAAAGAGCACAGAGAGAGAGAAAGAGCACAGAGAGAGAGAAAGAGCGCAGAGAGAGAGAAAGAGCGCAGAGAGAGAGAAAGAGCACAGAGAGAGAGAAATATAGAGCGCAGAGAGAGAAATAAAGAGCGCAGAGAGAGAAATAAAGAGCGCAGAGAGAGAAATAAAGAGCGCAGAGAGAGAAATAAAAAGCGCAGAGAGAGAAATAAAGAGCGCAGAGAAAGAAAGAGTGCAGAGAGAGAGAAAGAAAGAGCGCAGAGAGAGAGAAAAAGAGCGCAAAGAGAGAAAAAAAGAGCGCAGAGAGAAAGAAAGAAAGAGCGCAGAGAGAAAGAAAGAGCGCAGAGAGAGAGAGAGCGCAGAGAGAGAAAGAGAAAGAAAGAGCGCAGAGAGAGAGAGAGAAAGAGCGCAGAGAGAGAGAACGAGAAAGAAAGAGCGCAGAGAGAGAAAGTGCGCAGAGAGAGAAAGAGCGCAGAGAGAAAGAAAGAGCGCAGAGAGAGAGAGAGAGAAAGAGCGCAGAGAGAGAAAGAAAGAGCGCAAAGAGAGAAAAAAAGAGCGCAGAAAGAAAGAAAGAGCGCAGAGAGAAAGAAAGAAAGAGCGCAGAGAGAGAGAAAGAGCGCAGAGAGAGAAAGAGAAAGAAAGAGCGCAGAGAGAGAGAGCGCAGAGAGAGAGAGAGAAAGAGCGCAGAGAGAGAGAGAGCGCAGAGAGAGAAAGAAAGAGCGCAGAGAGAGAAAGAGCGCAGAGAAAGAAAGAGCGCAGAGAGAGAAAGAGCGCAGAGAGAAAGAAAGAGCGCAGAGAGAGAAGAGCGCAGAGAGAAAGAAAGAGCGCAGAGAGAGAGAGAAAGAGCGCAGAGAGAGAGAAAGAAAGAGCGCAGAGAGAGAGAAAAAAAGAGTGCAGAGAGAGAAAGAAAAAGCGCAGAGAGAGACAAAGAGCGCAGAGAGAGAGAAAGAAAGAGCGCAGAGAGAGAAAGAAAGAGCGCAGAGAGAGAAAGAAAGAGCGCAGAGAGTGAGAGAATAAGAGCGCAGAGAGAAAGAAAGAGCGCAGAGAGAGAGAGAGAGCGCAGAGAGAGAGAAAGAGCGCAGAGAGAGAGAAAGAGCACAGAGAGAGAGAAAGAGCACAGAGAGAGAGAAAGAGCGCAGAGAGAGAGAAAGAGCACAGAGAGAGAGAAAGAGCACAGAGAGAGAGAAAGAAAGAGCGCAGAGAGAGAAATAAAGAGCGCAGAGAGAGAAATAAAGAGCGCAGAGAGAGAAATAAAGAGCGCAGAGAGAGAAATAAAGAGCGCAGAGAGAGAAATAAAAAGCGCAGAGAGAGAAATAAAGAGCGCAGAGAAAGAAAGAGTGCAGAGAGAGAGAAAGAAAGAGCGCAGAGAGAGAGAAAAAGAGCGCAAAGAGAGAAAAAAAGAGCGCAGAGAGAAAGAAAGAAAGAGCGCAGAGAGAAAGAAAGAGCGCAGAGAGAGAGAGAGCGCAGAGAGAGAAAGAGAAAGAAAGAGCGCAGAGAGAGAGAGAGAAAGAGCGCAGAGAGAGAGAACGAGAAAGAAAGAGCGCAGAGAGAGAAAGAGCGCAGAGAGAAAGAAAGAGCGCAGAGAGAGAGAGAGAGAAAGAGCGCAGAGAGAGAAAGAAAGAGCGCAAAGAGAGAAAAAAAGAGCGCAGAAAGAAAGAAAGAGCGCAGAGAGAAAGAAAGAAAGAGCGCAGAGAGAGAGAAAGAGCGCAGAGAGAGAAAGAGAAAGAAAGAGCGCAGAGAGAGAGAGCGCAGAGAGAGAGAGAGAAAGAGCGCAGAGAGAGAGAGAGCGCAGAGAGAGAAAGAGAAAGAAAGAGCGCAGAGAGAGAAAGAGCGCAGAGAAAGAAAGAGCGCAGAGAGAGAAAGAGCGCAGAGAGAAAGAAAGAGCGCAGAGAGAGAAGAGCGCAGAGAGAAAGAAAGAGCGCAGAGAGAGAGAGAAAGAGCGCAGAGAGAGAGAAAGAAAGAGCGCAGAGAGAGAGAAAAAAAGAGTGCAGAGAGAGAAAGAAAAAGCGCAGAGAGAGACAAAGAGCGCAGAGAGAGAGAAAGAAAGAGCGCAGAGAGAGAAAGAAAGAGCGCAGAGAGAGAAAGAAAGAGCGCAGAGAGTGAGAGAATAAGAGCGCAGAGAGAAAGAAAGAGCGCAGAGAGAGAGAGAGAAAGAAAGAGCGCAGAGAGAGAAAGAAAGAGCGCAGAGAGAGAGGAAGAAAGAGCGCAGAGAGAGAGAAAGAAAGAGCGCAGAGAGAAAGAAAGAGCACATAGAGAGAGAAAGAGCGCAGAGAGAGAGTGAAAGAGCGCAGAGAGAGAGCGCAGACAGAGAGAGAGCGCAGAGAGAGAGAAAGAGCGCAGAGAGAGAGAAAGAGCGCAGAGAGAAAGAGAAAAAAAGAGCGCAGAGAGAGAAAGAGAAAGCGCAGAGAGAGAGAAAGAAAGAGCGCAGAGAGAGAGAAAGAGCGCAGAGAGAAAGAAAGAGCGCAGAGAGAGAGAGAAAGAAAGAGCGCAGAGAGAGAGAGAAAGAAAGAGCGCAGAGAGAGAAAGAAATAGCGCAGAGAGAGAGAAAGAGCGCAGAGAGAGAGAGGAAGAAAGAGCGCAGAGAGAGAGAAAGAAAGAGCGCAGAGAGAAAGAAAGAGCACATAGAGAGAGAAAGAGCGCAGAGAGAGAGAAAAAGCGCAGAGAGAGAGAAAGAGCGCAGAGAGAGAGAAAGAGCGCAGAGAGAGAGAAAGAGCGCAGAGAGAGAGAAAGAGCGCAGAGAGAAAGAGAAAAAAAGAGCGCAGAGAGAGAAAGAGAAAGCGCAGAGAGAGAGAAAGAAAGAGCGCAGAGAGAGAGAAAGAGCGCAGAGAGAAAGAAAGAGCGCAGAGAGAGAGAGAAAGAAAGAGCGCAGAGAGAGAGAGAAAGAAAGAGCGCAGAGAGAGAAAGAAATAGCGCAGAGAGAGAGAAAGAGCGCAGAGAGAGAGAGGAAGAAAGAGCGCAGAGAGAGAGAAAGAAAGAGCGCAGAGAGAAAGAAAGAGCACATAGAGAGAGAAAGAGCGCAGAGAGAGAGAAAAAGCGCAGAGAGAGAAAGAAAGAGCGCAGAGAAAGAAAGAGCGCAGAGAGAGAGAAAGAAAGAGCGCAGAGAGAGAAAGAAAGAGAGCAGAGAGAGAAAGAAAGAGCGCAAAGAGAGAAAAAAAGAGCGCAGACAGAAAGAAAGAAAGAGCGCAGAGAGAAAGAAAGAGCGCAGAGAAAGAGAGCGCAGAGAGAGAAAGAGAAAGAAAGAGCGCAGAGAGAGAAAGAGAAAGAAAGAGCGCAGAGAGAGAGAGAGAAAGAGCGCAGAGAGAGAGAGAAAGAGCGCAGAGAGAGAGAGAAAGAGCGCAGAGAGAGAAAGAGAAAGAAAGAGCGCAGAGAGAGAAAGAAAAAGCGCAGAGAGAGAAAGAAAGAGCGCAGAAAGAGAGAAAGAGCGCAGAGAGAGAGAAAGAGCGCAGAGAGAGAGAAAGAGCGCAGAGAGAGAGAAAGAGCGCAGAGAGAGAGAAAGAGCACAGAGAGAGAGAAAGAAAGAGCGCAGAGAGAGAAATAAAGAGCGCAGAGAGAGAAATAAAGAGCGCAGAGAGAGAAATAAAGAGCGCAGAGAGAGAAATAAAGAGCGCAGAGAGAGAGAGAAAGAAAGAGCGCAGAGAGAGAGAGAAAGAAAGAGCGCAGAGAGAGAGAGGAAGAAAGAGCGCAGAGAGAGAGAAAGAGCGCAGAGAGAGAGAAAGAGCGCAGAGAGAGAGAAAGAGCGCAGAGAGAGAGAAAGAGCACAGAGAGAGAGAAAGAGCACAGAGAGAGAGAAAGAGCACAGAGAGAGAGAAAGAGCACAGAGAGAGAGAAAGAGCATAGAGAGAGAGAAAGAGCATAGAGAGAGAGAAAGAGCACAGAGAGAGAGAAAGAGCACAGAGAGAGAGAAAGAGCACAGAGAGAGAGAAAGAGCACAGAGAGAGAGAAAGAGCACAGAGAGAGAGAAAGAGCACAGAGAGAGAGAAAGAGCACAGAGAGAGAAATAAAGAGCGCAGAGAGAGAAATAAAGAGCGCAGAGAGAGAAATAAAGAGCGCAGAGAGAAATAAAGAGCGCAGAGAGAGAAATAAAGAGCGCAGAGAGAGAAATAAAGAGCGCAGAGAGAGAAATAAAGAGCGCAGAGAGAGAAATAAAGAGCGCAGAGAGAGAAATAAAGAGCGCAGAGAGAGAAATAAAGAGCGCAGAGAGAGAAATAAAGAGCGCAGAGAAAGAAAGAGCGCAGAGAGAGATAAAGAAAGAGCGCAGAGAGAGAGAAAAAGAGCGCAAAGAGAGAAAAAAAGAGCGCAGAGAGAAAGAAAGAAAGAGCGCAGAGAGAAAGAAAGAGCGCAGAGAGAGATAGCGCAGAGAGAGAAAGAGAAAGAAAGAGCGCAGAGAGAGAGAGAAAGAGCGCAGAGAGAGAGAGAGAGAAAGAGCGCAGAGAGAGAGAAAGAGAAAGAAAGAGCGCAGAGAGAGAAAGTGCGCAGAGAGAGAAAGAGCGCAGAGAGAAAGAAAGAGCGCAGAGAGAGAGAGAGAGAAAGAGCGCAGAGAGAGAAAGAAAGAGCGCAAAGAGAGAAAGAAAGAAAGAAAGAGCGCAGAGAGAGAGAAAGAGAAAGAAAGAGCGCAGAGAGAGAAAGAAAGAGCGCAGAGAGAGAAAGAAAGAGCGCAGAGAGAGAGAAAGAGCGCAGAGAGAGAGAAAGAGCGCAGAGAGAGAGAAAGAGCACAGAGAGAGAGAAAGAGCACAGAGAGAGAGAAAGAGCACAGAGAGAGAGAGAGAAAGAGCGCAGAGAGAGAGAAAGAGCGCAGAGAGAGAGAAAGAGCGCAGAGAGAGAGAAAGAGCACAGAGAGAGAGAAATATAGAGCGCAGAGAGAGAAATAAAGAGCGCAGAGAGAGAAATAAAGAGCGCAGAGAGAGAAATAAAGAGCGCAGAGAGAGAAATAAAAAGCGCAGAGAGAGAAATAAAGAGCGCAGAGAAAGAAAGAGTGCAGAGAGAGAGAAAGAAAGAGCGCAGAGAGAGAGAAAAAGAGCGCAAAGAGAGAAAAAAAGAGCGCAGAGAGAAAGAAAGAAAGAGCGCAGAGAGAAAGAAAGAGCGCAGAGAGAGAGAGAGCGCAGAGAGAGAAAGAGAAAGAAAGAGCGCAGAGAGAGAGAGAGAAAGAGCGCAGAGAGAGAGAACGAGAAAGAAAGAGCGCAGAGAGAGAAAGTGCGCAGAGAGAGAAAGAGCGCAGAGAGAAAGAAAGAGCGCAGAGAGAGAGAGAGAGAAAGAGCGCAGAGAGAGAAAGAAAGAGCGCAAAGAGAGAAAAAAAGAGCGCAGAAAGAAAGAAAGAGCGCAGAGAGAAAGAAAGAAAGAGCGCAGAGAGAGAGAAAGAGCGCAGAGAGAGAAAGAGAAAGAAAGAGCGCAGAGAGAGAGAGCGCAGAGAGAGAGAGAGAAAGAGCGCAGAGAGAGAGAGAGCGCAGAGAGAGAAAGAAAGAGCGCAGAGAGAGAAAGAGCGCAGAGAAAGAAAGAGCGCAGAGAGAGAAAGAGCGCAGAGAGAAAGAAAGAGCGCAGAGAGAGAAGAGCGCAGAGAGAAAGAAAGAGCGCAGAGAGAGAGAGAAAGAGCGCAGAGAGAGAGAAAGAAAGAGCGCAGAGAGAGAGAAAAAAAGAGTGCAGAGAGAGAAAGAAAAAGCGCAGAGAGAGACAAAGAGCGCAGAGAGAGAGAAAGAAAGAGCGCAGAGAGAGAAAGAAAGAGCGCAGAGAGAGAAAGAAAGAGCGCAGAGAGTGAGAGAATAAGAGCGCAGAGAGAAAGAAAGAGCGCAGAGAGAGAGAGAGAGCGCAGAGAGAGAGAAAGAGCGCAGAGAGAGAGAAAGAGCACAGAGAGAGAGAAAGAGCACAGAGAGAGAGAAAGAGCGCAGAGAGAGAGAAAGAGCACAGAGAGGGAGAAAGAGCACAGAGAGAGAGAAAGAAAGAGCGCAGAGAGAGAAATAAAGAGCGCAGAGAGAGAAATAAAGAGCGCAGAGAGAGAAATAAAGAGCGCAGAGAGAGAAATAAAGAGCGCAGAGAGAGAAATAAAAAGCGCAGAGAGAGAAATAAAGAGCGCAGAGAAAGAAAGAGTGCAGAGAGAGAGAAAGAAAGAGCGCAGAGAGAGAGAAAAAGAGCGCAAAGAGAGAAAAAAAGAGCGCAGAGAGAAAGAAAGAAAGAGCGCAGAGAGAAAGAAAGAGCGCAGAGAGAGAGAGAGCGCAGAGAGAGAAAGAGAAAGAAAGAGCGCAGAGAGAGAGAGAGAAAGAGCGCAGAGAGAGAGAACGAGAAAGAAAGAGCGCAGAGAGAGAAAGTGCGCAGAGAGAGAAAGAGCGCAGAGAGAAAGAAAGAGCGCAGAGAGAGAGAGAGAGAAAGAGCGCAGAGAGAGAAAGAAAGAGCGCAAAGAGAGAAAAAAAGAGCGCAGAAAGAAAGAAAGAGCGCAGAGAGAAAGAAAGAAAGAGCGCAGAGAGAGAGAAAGAGCGCAGAGAGAGAAAGAGAAAGAAAGAGCGCAGAGAGAGAGAGCGCAGAGAGAGAGAGAGAAAGAGCGCAGAGAGAGAGAGAGCGCAGAGAGAGAAAGAGAAAGAAAGAGCGCAGAGAGAGAAAGAGCGCAGAGAAAGAAAGAGCGCAGAGAGAGAAAGAGCGCAGAGAGAAAGAAAGAGCGCAGAGAGAGAAGAGCGCAGAGAGAAAGAAAGAGCGCAGAGAGAGAGAGAAAGAGCGCAGAGAGAGAGAAAGAAAGAGCGCAGAGAGAGAGAAAAAAAGAGTGCAGAGAGAGAAAGAAAAAGCGCAGAGAGAGACAAAGAGCGCAGAGAGAGAGAAAGAAAGAGCGCAGAGAGAGAAAGAAAGAGCGCAGAGAGAGAAAGAAAGAGCGCAGAGAGTGAGAGAATAAGAGCGCAGAGAGAAAGAAAGAGCGCAGAGAGAGAGAGAGAAAGAAAGAGCGCAGAGAGAGAAAGAAAGAGCGCAGAGAGAGAGGAAGAAAGAGCGCAGAGAGAGAGAAAGAAAGAGCGCAGAGAGAAAGAAAGAGCACATAGAGAGAGAAAGAGCGCAGAGAGAGAGTGAAAGAGCGCAGAGAGAGAGCGCAGACAGAGAGAGAGCGCAGAGAGAGAGAAAGAGCGCAGAGAGAGAGAAAGAGCGCAGAGAGAAAGAGAAAAAAAGAGCGCAGAGAGAGAAAGAGAAAGCGCAGAGAGAGAGAAAGAAAGAGCGCAGAGAGAGAGAAAGAGCGCAGAGAGAAAGAAAGAGCGCAGAGAGAGAGAGAAAGAAAGAGCGCAGAGAGAGAGAGAAAGAAAGAGCGCAGAGAGAGAAAGAAATAGCGCAGAGAGAGAGAAAGAGCGCAGAGAGAGAGAGGAAGAAAGAGCGCAGAGAGAGAGAAAGAAAGAGCGCAGAGAGAAAGAAAGAGCACATAGAGAGAGAAAGAGCGCAGAGAGAGAGAAAAAGCGCAGAGAGAGAGAAAGAGCGCAGAGAGAGAGAAAGAGCGCAGAGAGAGAGAAAGAGCGCAGAGAGAGAGAAAGAGCGCAGAGAGAAAGAGAAAAAAAGAGCGCAGAGAGAGAAAGAGAAAGCGCAGAGAGAGAGAAAGAAAGAGCGCAGAGAGAGAGAAAGAGCGCAGAGAGAAAGAAAGAGCGCAGAGAGAGAGAGAAAGAAAGAGCGCAGAGAGAGAGAGAAAGAAAGAGCGCAGAGAGAGAAAGAAATAGCGCAGAGAGAGAGAAAGAGCGCAGAGAGAGAGAGGAAGAAAGAGCGCAGAGAGAGAGAAAGAAAGAGCGCAGAGAGAAAGAAAGAGCACATAGAGAGAGAAAGAGCGCAGAGAGAGAGAAAAAGCGCAGAGAGAGAAAGAAAGAGCGCAGAGAAAGAAAGAGCGCAGAGAGAGAGAAAGAAAGAGCGCAGAGAGAGAAAGAAAGAGAGCAGAGAGAGAAAGAAAGAGCGCAAAGAGAGAAAAAAAGAGCGCAGACAGAAAGAAAGAAAGAGCGCAGAGAGAAAGAAAGAGCGCAGAGAAAGAGAGCGCAGAGAGAGAAAGAGAAAGAAAGAGCGCAGAGAGAGAAAGAGAAAGAAAGAGCGCAGAGAGAGAGAGAGAAAGAGCGCAGAGAGAGAGAGAAAGAGCGCAGAGAGAGAGAGAAAGAGCGCAGAGAGAGAAAGAGAAAGAAAGAGCGCAGAGAGAGAAAGAAAAAGCGCAGAGAGAGAAAGAAAGAGCGCAGAAAGAGAGAAAGAGCGCAGAGAGAGAGAAAGAGCGCAGAGAGAGAGAAAGAGCGCAGAGAGAGAGAAAGAGCGCAGAGAGAGAGAAAGAGCACAGAGAGAGAGAAAGAAAGAGCGCAGAGAGAGAAATAAAGAGCGCAGAGAGAGAAATAAAGAGCGCAGAGAGAGAAATAAAGAGCGCAGAGAGAGAAATAAAGAGCGCAGAGAGAGAGAGAAAGAAAGAGCGCAGAGAGAGAGAGAAAGAAAGAGCGCAGAGAGAGAGAGGAAGAAAGAGCGCAGAGAGAGAGAAAGAGCGCAGAGAGAGAGAAAGAGCGCAGAGAGAGAGAAAGAGCGCAGAGAGAGAGAAAGAGCACAGAGAGAGAGAAAGAGCACAGAGAGAGAGAAAGAGCACAGAGAGAGAGAAAGAGCACAGAGAGAGAGAAAGAGCATAGAGAGAGAGAAAGAGCATAGAGAGAGAGAAAGAGCACAGAGAGAGAGAAAGAGCACAGAGAGAGAGAAAGAGCACAGAGAGAGAGAAAGAGCACAGAGAGAGAGAAAGAGCACAGAGAGAGAGAAAGAGCACAGAGAGAGAGAAAGAGCACAGAGAGAGAAATAAAGAGCGCAGAGAGAGAAATAAAGAGCGCAGAGAGAGAAATAAAGAGCGCAGAGAGAAATAAAGAGCGCAGAGAGAGAAATAAAGAGCGCAGAGAGAGAAATAAAGAGCGCAGAGAGAGAAATAAAGAGCGCAGAGAGAGAAATAAAGAGCGCAGAGAGAGAAATAAAGAGCGCAGAGAGAGAAATAAAGAGCGCAGAGAGAGAAATAAAGAGCGCAGAGAAAGAAAGAGCGCAGAGAGAGATAAAGAAAGAGCGCAGAGAGAGAGAAAAAGAGCGCAAAGAGAGAAAAAAAGAGCGCAGAGAGAAAGAAAGAAAGAGCGCAGAGAGAAAGAAAGAGCGCAGAGAGAGATAGCGCAGAGAGAGAAAGAGAAAGAAAGAGCGCAGAGAGAGAGAGAAAGAGCGCAGAGAGAGAGAGAGAGAAAGAGCGCAGAGAGAGAGAAAGAGAAAGAAAGAGCGCAGAGAGAGAAAGTGCGCAGAGAGAGAAAGAGCGCAGAGAGAAAGAAAGAGCGCAGAGAGAGAGAGAGAGAAAGAGCGCAGAGAGAGAAAGAAAGAGCGCAAAGAGAGAAAGAAAGAAAGAAAGAGCGCAGAGAGAGAGAAAGAGAAAGAAAGAGCGCAGAGAGAGAAAGAAAGAGCGCAGAGAGAGAAAGAAAGAGCGCAGAGAGAGAGAAAGAGCGCAGAGAGAGAGAAAGAGCGCAGAGAGAGAGAAAGAGCACA